>NC_085979.1:8208579-8545957 GCF_910591565.1 Cydia splendana
TTGTTTCTACTATACAACCTAAATAAATAATTAATTTGAGCTATGGTTTTGTTTCGTCCTCTTGATCGCGGCGAGCTGTGTTTGGTCAATTTCATTATACTAGTTGACTAAACTGTATCGAAATGAATATTATAGTTGAGTTGGGAGCCCACACATTAAAAATACCCAATTGCAGTTTGGTATAAGAAATCTTAATTCAAGAATTCTAGTCGACGAGTAGAAAATAGTACATTATTGTCGAGGCTCGGAAGTAGCTACTTGCAGGCTGAGGATTCGTTTTAAACGGACGACCTTGGGAGTCCGTTTAATTGAATCCGAAGCCAGCAAGTAGCCTTCCAGCCGAGTCATATATAGTGCTTTTCTCAAAAATGGTGCAAGAAATATAAATATCATAGAAATATTTTACAAAAGCAACGTTCTTACGCATATATTTTCACAGAAAAAAGTAGAAACAATTGAAAAAATTAGCTTTGCCGCCTTTTTATTTTTTTAATAAAAAAATAGAAGTGTATTTTTCTGCCGAAAATACGTCAACCTATTTGAGACAGCTAAATAGTCGCGGTTCTAATCATCTGTTTGGCTGTTTAATGGGCCTGTGCCTTCATTTGATATGGCCATTTCAAGTTTTAAAAAGTTTGGAACTCGACAAATAATGGAATTTGTATGCAACATTGCAGTCCCAAAATCGAGACTGCAATGTTTTTAACTTTTTAATTTTTGACTGACCATAAACTACGCGCTTCGCGACCTATTTTTTAAACGGCAAAGTCGACTTTGCCGTCCATTTTTGAGAAAAATAATATACATGTATTCTAAGCTTCCGTAACTCAGCTGGTTAAGCGATTGGACCGGTGTTCCTAAATGTCGCAAGTTCGCGTCTTGCCGGAAGCGGTGAAATTATTTTTCTCAAAAATGGACGGCAAAGTCGACTTTGCCGTTTAAAAAATAGGTCGCGAAGCGCGTAGTTTATGGTCAGTCAAAAATTAAAAAGTTAAAAACATTGCAGTCTCGATTTTGGGACTGCAATGTTGCATACAAATTCCATTATTTGTCGAGTTCCAAACTTTTTAAAAGTTGAAATGGCCATATCAAATGAAGGCACAGGCCCATTAAACAGTCAAACAGATGATTAGTACCGCGACTATTTAGCTGTCTCAAATAGGTTGGCGTATTTTCGGCAGAAAAATACACTTCTATTTTTTATTAAAAAAATAAAAAGGCGGCAAAGCTAATTTTTTCAATTGTTTCTACTTTTTTCTGTGAAAATATATACGTAAGAACGTTGCTTTTGTAAAATATTTCTATGATATTTATATTTCTTGCACCATTTTTGAGAAAAGCACTATATATGACTCGGCTGGAAGGCTACTTGCTGGCTTCGGATTCAATTAAACGGACTCCCAAGGTCGTCCGTTTAAAACGAATCCTCAGCCTGCAAGTAGCTACTTCCGAGCCTCGACAATAATGTACTATATTTTCTTTTATAACCATGTATAGGGTTTATGTTTAGGGGAAGTTTGAAAGTAGGCAGTCACGGAGAAGATGAGGAGTAGGAGGTAAGCGTGGTATGGGCATGTAATGAGGAGGGGTGAATGCCATATAGGCAAAATAATGTTAGGGATGAATGTTGATGGACGGAGAGCGGATGGTAGACCCAAAAAACGATGGATGGATTGTTTGAAAGAGGATATGTGAAAGAAAGTAGTGAGGGCTGATTTAGCTAGACGGCGTGCGAACTCGCATACCATTTTAGTTACTTTGCGGTCTGTTGGTTACGTCCAATTCAAATGACCAAACAAAAACCGCAATGTAATGAAACTCGCATGCGAGTTCTCGCATCGTCTAAATAGGGCTTGGAGTACTGAGGTGACGAAAGACAGAGGAGAATGGAAGAGAAAAACATGTTGTGCCGACCCACATAACGCGGGAGGGGCAGGGAGAAGAAGAGAGAAGGATAGTACAGGGTTTATTCTGATAATTATACATGGTTACAGGCACAACATCATGATAACCCCCGGGTTGGGGCCGACGGCGGGCGTCGCAGTACGCGTCGGCCTCATGGGGGCCAACGCGAGCGCCGCCGTGGCTGACCGTGTCGCCGACGCCATGGCTGACGTAGCGGGGCTTAGAAATGCCACAGAATAAGTAATAGTACTACCGTACAAAAAGGACACTTCCTACAAAACCGAGGTTTGACAGCGGTTCAGGGTCGAATATTGATACCCCTTTCTAACTTATGGCACTATCCCTTTCGGCTATTTAGGGTTGTCAAAATTCAAGTCATTATCTTATTTGTGGTCGTGCACGCAAAGGGACGTCAAGTTGTGTCAACCCTAATGATTGCTCGGAGCAATGCTGAGCCGAACGGAGCCGGGTTTGCCCGAAGTTCGAAGTGCCTCCCCACTGGAAATGTGTAGCTTTTCAAGTGTCCTTGAAAGGCTGGGTGGCTAGTCAAGAGGCTATCGTACATCGCCAAACGAAACATAATGTTATGGGGATGACAGATCTTTTCGACAGAACCGGCAGAAGGTCATGTGACTTTTCGTAGCATTTCCATATATTATTTAAAACTTTAACATTTAGGTATTCTCCAAATAGGCCACAAGGGCACTTGAAGCACGTCAAGATGCAATTTACATACAATTTGAAAGTCTAATAGGGTCCCAGCGCGCACAAGTTGTTCACAGCAATCGCGAAGCGTCTGGTTGACGTAATTGGTGAACGGAGAGCTGGCGGCCACCTCGCACAACGTATCGCCATTGCGTTACAGCGATGAAATGCCGCCAGCATCCTTGGTACAATAATGCCTCAAGGGCCTATTTTAGATTTAAGCTAGTTATTCATTTCGTTTAGTAATACCACTGTATACCTATATCTTGTTTGTAAATAAAAGATTTTGTTCATTTACATACAAATTAAGTTTCGATTGGAGTTATTTTACTCCATGGTCGAGTCGAAAGTGTCTTTGTGTGACGTCCGTGAACTCGTTCGTCGTTTGAACGGACCAATCACGGCACGGGACTTCGCTCACCTCGTCCCGCGCACCCCCGCATCTTTGGCATCATCGGTTGCATGAAATAATTGCTCTAAACTCGGTCTAGAGGATTCCTAGTCTATGAGTCAGACCAAGAAAAGTCTGCAGCGGATTTGATAGCCCATACAGTGCAAGTGTTATTTTAAACGTCAAACTTCTAATTATGTTATATTGTAATTATGACGTATAAATAACACTTGCACTGCGTGGGCTATCAAATCCGCTGCAGACTTTTCTTGGTCCGACTCTGAAATCCAGTGGAGCGGGGAAGAGATGTGGATTACAATCAAATCAATGCTATTGGTTGATCCTCGCACACCTCTCATCTCCGCCTCAGTGAAAAAGCAGCCTTACGCGGTCTTCACATAGAATGTGGAACTGGAATCTGTTCAGATGTGCGAACGGGACGTTGCTATATGTACAAACATAGTGCTGTCTCGCTCGCACCCCGGATCCGCACGCCCCTCCAAAACGAGGCAGGCAGTGCCGACATATTATAGGTAGAGTTAGACCAAGAAAAGTCTGCAGCGATTTTGAGCAGTCAGCAGCCTATTTATGCAGGGCAAGTGTTATTTATACGTCATAATTTCGTTTAAGTTTGACGTTTAAAATGACACTTGCACTGCGTGGGCTATCAACATCGATGCAGACTTTTCTTGGTCTAACTCTACCCATATTACGGCAAGGCTTCATCAATCGATGCATGTATGGTACAACATAATAATAATGTATATTACGTAACTGACTAGAAATTAATGAGGGATAGATAAAATATTCATTAAATGTCAATTTACTTTTGAATAAACTGGATTAATATGCTTACAAATGACAATTCCACTAAAAGGAACGAAATGATTAATGTACGTATTTGCTGGTTCGACTTAATAGCGCCAAAGATGCGACAGTCATTTTAGTTAATGTAGGTACCTATTGAAAGCCAAGTGTATTATTGTACAGCTTAAAAAAATAGAAGAAAAAATTAAATATAATAATGGAAAAGATTAATATTTATTATGTATTTCTTTTCCTGATGAAATTTTGCCATGGTTCAGGTCAAATATACGAAGATAACGACAAAACTGAGCTGCACAAATGCGTAAGCATGATAATACGGCGAACTGAACTCGGAAATGTAACCGATGTTACCGTAATCAATGTGGACGTGGAGCTGGTTAAGGCGCTGTACTCCCTGCTGCCGCGCCCGGTGAGGTTCGTCTCCAGAACATTCTACTGGCCGAACGGTGCTGTGTTCAACGACGTCTATGTCATTCAGTTCGAGGACATTTTCATATTTGAACAAGGAATGGACTCCGTCAGACGAGACCCTTTTTGGAGTCCGCGAGCGAAATTCATTATTATCATTGAGCACCTGGAAAATTATCTTCAAGATGTATCGGATTTTCTTCTACGTAATCATATTTACAACGTCGCTCTTGTTGCTTACTCGGGCGATCGTAATGTATTGGTTTATACATTTGGCAATCAATACGACCAGTGTAATCGACCTGTACTAAATATGCTAGAAACGCGGTTCCGTTGTTCAGATTCAGAAGTTCAGGATAGAGATATCGACGAAATTTTTAGATCTAAGTTGAAACCTAAACTCCTGGGCTGCCATGTTAAATTTGTGTCGCACAATTATTGGCCTTTTGTGTCTTTTGAGGGCAGGGATGCTATTGAGAATTATTTGTTAAGACTAATTCGTGAATACGAAGGTATCACGGTCGAACTTGTAGATTTCGGAAAGGTTGAACAATTTGGATCACGTTTGAATAACTTTACGTACACGGGTATGTTGCACGAGATTGAAACATACCACGTGGAAGGAGCTATAGGCGGTTACTATCTAACTTATGATCGAATGTCAAACTTGGATTTCATCGACCCTTACATTATTGATCGCCACAAAATAATTCTACCTCGAGCAAAACTACTCAACGAGTGGTCTGGAGTCTTAAAACAATTCGGGGAACTAGCTTTGTGGGCGATTTTTGCAAGTTTTTGCATAATCTGTGTCACAGTTACGCTCATGGGAATATTTAAAAAGCAAGTAAGAGATACGAGTAGGGATATCCTCATCGTCTGGGGTTATTTTTTCAGCAACATCGGTAAACAGAAGGCTAAATCAGGTATAGCATACAGAATGGTGCTAGTAAATATACTTATATACGTGTTTATAATATCATACGCTGCTCAAGCCTCCTTGCTGGGCGCTACAACGCATCCAATTCGAGATTATCAGCCTAAAAGCCCCGGGGAAGTCGTTTCCAACTACCAGTTACTGATCACTCCCAACTTATTTAATCACTTATCGAGATATTCACATTTCGACTTGACGAACGCCAGCACAAATTGCAATACGACTATAGACTGCATGACGAAGGTCATGAATGGTGATCATCGCCTTTTTACAATAGCGTCCGATATGCACATTCGTTCATACGTTTGGAAGTTCGCCGATAAGAACGGTGAGACGAAGATCCATACTATTAGAGAGCCTGTTGGAACCCTTCTGAAGACTATGTACCTTCGGCGAGGGTCGCCTCTAGTGGGGCCCTTGAACAAACTTCTTCGAAGGATATATTATTCAGGTTTACTGCAATGGTTTGGCAATAGACTGCATTTTGCTGAACGCTTTAAGTACAAGTTTCGCGCGCGCAGAGGAAAGCCCCAATCTTTGAAAGGGTTGAGAGGTGTGTTCATGATTTTGGTTTTTGGATACTGTATGTCGGCTATCTCGTTCTTACTCGAATATTTACTATATGCATTCATGGTTTTCTATGGAACAGCCTTCCGACACATAAGATAAATTTATTTAGGTATTCCTTTTGTTGACAATTTTTATTTCACCTTGTTATACATTTTTTCGCGGATAATTCTTTTTTCTTTATTTAGGCGCAAGCGAGACCACACCTCATGATTTTTTTAGTGTGCCAAGTGTGCGTTTGCACTTTTAATATTATGTTCATAGTTAGGTATAAACAACTTAATAAAATAATAGTTTTTTCATTGATACCAGCGGGGTTCGAGAGTTTAATAAGAGTTGCGTGTTACCGCTAGGCCACCCACGATTATTATTATAGTAATTTATACAATCTTGTTATAATGGAGAGCTTTTCAGTCGAGTACGCTGAGTGGCCTAAATAAGGTACGAGATTGAAAAGCTTGATTAAGAGCCAACGGGAGTGGTCATTTCTCCATACAAACGTACTCCTCGTTTTCCTCCGTGGTTTTTGAAGCTAGAGCAATGATTTATTCAACACAGATTAATATTGTCAATATCTGTGTCGGACCGTTTTGCTTTTTTTGATATTTTTGTTTTTTAAGGCGCTAGAGCCCTTCAAAAATGGCCAAAATGGCCTAATTGACTATGCCGCAATGAGAGGCGTGGCATTCAAAACTGATATCAATTAGCCGAAAAAGCAAAACGGTCCGACACAGATAATTTCATAATCATTTAGATTTCCAAATTTGGTTACGATTGGTTAAGTTTTGGAGGAGGAAACAGAGGAGTACGAAACCTCGATTTTTGAGATTTTTACGCAGGATTTTTCGCCTTGTCCTTATCGCACTACTTTTAGGTGCCGCTTCCGTTAGCGAGACGGGTACATTTACCTAAAATATTTAAAACTCAGCTCCTGTTTCGTCTTAAGTATACTAGACTTATATCGACCGGGATATGGACAGTGATTACGTTTTGTGTTGTTACCCGTGAACAAGATGCATGTAACTGCATCGAAATATCGGGGGCTCGAAAACAATACAAAAGGTAATCACGGTTCATATCCAAAACTGTTATTGATTAAGTATATCACTATTGTATACAGTACATTTTCTGAGCCAACTAAAATGATACTTTTTCTACTATGCAACCTAAATAATGAAAAATAAAATTAGGTAAGTGGTAAGTACCTATCTTAGTAGATAAAAGACATCAACGAGCTTCTAATGAAAATCGTTGAATGTTGATCATTTGGTTTTGCGCTCTTGATTGCGGCGACACTAGGTTGGTCAAATTCATTATAGTTCACTAAAGTGTTTCGTAATGAAGTCATTAAAGTTGAGTTGGAAGCCCATAGCATGCGATTATAGTTTGTTATACAAAGTCATTAATTCAACCATTAAAGTCGGCGAGTAGAAAATAATTGACCGAAGCGAAGCGAAGGTCTACGTTTTGACTCGGGCATTTTGCTTTCGTATGTCCGGATGTTCTCCTCTACAGGTCGCAATTGTTAACCGATTCTCGTGAAATTTTGTGACCGAATTTTATGACTAAATAAATTTTTTTTGTCAATCCGGTTTTTGGAAATTTTTAAAAATGGCGGAGTTGTGATACCTGGCGCCTAAACAAATAGTCGTATCGATATCATAAGACTTTTTTCTTTTTGAAACATATTTACAGAGTTAATAGCAAAAAATGCAGAAAAAAATTATCGCTGGTTTAGGCGGTATTTAGATATTTAATTTTAACTAATTTTAATTTGAGAAGGAGTAGCTAAATTTCGTCAACCCATCTAAGAACTATTTGGCTCAGTTTGTAAACGTTCGCTTTTTCTGTTTGCACAGAGGGTCTGGGTTCGATCCCCAGTAATTGTATGCTGGGATATTATAACTTTTTGTATTTTTTTACACATAAATTTCGTATTGTTTTTCTTTAATTTACTATACACCGTGTTTTTATTGAATTCCGTTAACTTCGGGGTATAGTTAAGTACGTTTATAAGAACTAAATGGCATAGTTAATTTTCAAAAAAAAATTTTTTTTTTGTTTTCTTTTTTGTTTTTTTTTTTTTTGTTTAAAAAGTAATTAAATGTAGCATATAGCGTTGTTGTAACACGGGCATTACATTTAACTCAACCAAACAATTGAAATCTGTGACATATCAATGTCATTTCGTACATCAATCGACCGAGATTGTACTTAAGTTTAGTAGCAAATGTATGAACTCATTCTAAACACTAATCAATATGTAAGCCGGCCCTAAGGCAAGTGTACACGCTTGTAGAGGCCTTATAGTAAAAAAATAAATTATGGATTATCTCCGAAATGGACTTAATTAGAACATCGGTGTCTTTGAGAAAGTTACTTGATTTAAGCTCAGGAATGCACCCTTGAAATTAACGGAAATCAAAAAAAACACGGTGTATTTAAAGCTCTTAGCACCATGTTATTTCAAGCTCTGCTCGCGAGGTCTACAGCTCACAGAGCCACTAGTATAAGTTAATGTGAAATATTAAATAGAAAGATATTTTAAAACAAATGTCTTTTATTCAACAAATAAAGTCTTGTGGGGTACGAGAAACATAGTTTACTTACCTCAAGGCAAGAGAAACAGAGGGCCTACTGCGAACCACGTTCGACGAGTTGCTGCCCTGTCACGCTTACGTACGAATTTACAAGTGCGACAGAGAGGCAACACGTCGAACGTGGTTCGCGGTAGATCCTCACTGCCTAGAGGATTCCCTAAAAGTGTTTCTCTTGACCCATCTAACCTTATGTACGATATGTTACATAACAAGTCTTAAGTACTCTTTGAATTATTATGAACATTATTAAATTATAAAAACAATAACAATAAATGCATTTTGACTTAAAATAGAAAACAAGAATTATAGTTTATTTAAAAACAATACTAAACACTACATGTATTAATTTAAGGCAAATTGAAAGCGTATTTAGGCAATTTCACTTAAAAGTCTACCATTTACTTTTTTTCGAAAATACTTACATTAACTTTTGGGTTATTTTTACTCAGAATCACGAGGACTATCGATTTAAAAAGAAAAAATATGTGTCCCTAAAAAAAATGACAGTTTTGGAACACATGTTCACATACATTTTCTATGGACCGTTACAAAACTGACACCCAAAATGTATATGAAAAACTGGGGACACTTTTTTAGGGTTCCGTACCCAAAAGGTAAAACGGGACCCTATTACTAAGACTTCGCTGTCTGTCCGTCCGTCCGTCCGTCCGTCTGTCTGTCACCAGGGTGTATCTCACGAACCGTGATAGCTAGACAGTTGAAATTTTCACAGATGATGTATTTCTGTTGCCGCTATAACAACAAATACTAAAAACAGAATAAAATAAAGATTTAAATGGGGCTCCCATACAACAAACGTGATTTTTGACCAAAGTTAAGCAACGTCGGGAGTGGTCAGTACTTGGATGGGTGACCGTTTTTTTTTTAATTTTTTTCCGTTTTTTTTTCACTATGGTACGGAACCCTTCGTGCGCGAGTCCGACTCGCACTTGCCCGGTTTTTTCTTTATCTCATTCAATAGTAGGTACTCGTGATTCTGAGTCTAAATAACCCAAAAGTAGATGGTTTATCGAAAAAAGTAAATGGTACCATTTTTTCAGATAAACCCCATTTTACGTATTTGGTTAAGTGCAAAAATACGGTGTAAGCTAACTATGATGCATGACAACGTGTGGAAATGCTATCATCAATGTCATAATTATCAATTCCCACTAATAAAAGTAGTGCTTGACCATTAAAAGTTTTGATTAATCTAAAATAAAAATTCTATATAAACTCTTGCGCGGGGTTACAGTATTTGACGTTGTCAAAATGCGCACTATACGGCTCGGCCACGACTTTGCGCGACCGGCGGCGGCGGCGGCACCCATGGGTTGGAGCGAGACACAGCAATCGGACCTTGTTCCCAGCTATAGTTGCCGCCGCCGTCGCCGGTCGCGTAGCCCTTGAAGAGGCAGAAACCGGCTCCCGGACAATTTACGTCATTTAAATTTGAAATTTGAATATTTAAAATAAAATCGAAATTCCAATAACTCAAAAATGATGTATGCCACTTGAAAGGGTAGTTTAGTCGCTCGTGGCACAGTCATTTTGAGCTCTAATCAGACTTCTGTGGTTATTCTAGTTCGTTGACAACAAACAATACATTCTTAAATATAACTTATGTACCGAATATGTTGACAATAGGGAATATTAATCAAAACTCTGCGTAGGGGGCGCCACTACCACTATCCATCACAATCTGGGGGTCTACCACGAAACAAGAAAATCGAAATTTCGTTATCTAACCTCTCTCACTCGTCGTCGTCGTCGTCGGTCTTTTCGTTAATAACTCTTGCATATTCAAGCGAAAAAGAGGCAGATAACTAAATTTCTATTTTCGCATTACCCGGTACGCCCTTGTTAATAAACCGCCTTGATGCATCAATGTCATTGTATGTGAAAACTTGTCACAAAACAGTTTAACGCACAGTATGTATGTTACTCTATTGTTTGCTAGCTTAGTGCTGCACTCTGGCGGCAGAACATTGCAGTAATACCCCCCATAAACTTATTTTTCAGATGGTTTCAGCACTTACCCCGACAATATCACCACAGGTGCCTTTTTGTTGTTCTGCCGTTACATCTTACATCTTCAACTCGTCGCCATACAGTTCCCGTATTTTCTTCTTGTCTAGTTTTCCCATGACGTTTCTGGGCATTTCCTTCACCACCAGCAGTTTCCTGGGGATCTGGTACGGCGCGAGACGCTTGCTGGCATCCTCTTTCAATTCCTATTGAAATATTTTAGATTTAATATAATGTATAAAATACTTACAATATGTCGTTTATAACAATTAATATCTGGGAGATCGAGCTTTGGTCAGAAAACATAAATACTCAAAAATGCGCGTTTTCTCATAAATAAGACATAAGACCTAGCTAGATCGATTTATCGCTCCCGAAAACCCCCACACAGCAAATTTTATCGAAATCGTTAGAGCCGTTTCCGAGAACCCCGAAATATATTCGTGGGCCATACTGAAAGTTTCTGGATTCTGATATATGAGAACACTTATTTTTTCTAAATGGCCAGTCCAGGAATTTTCAGTATGCCCTAAGTATAGTAAGTATATAAATAAATAATAAATAAATATTAGGGGACATCTTACACAGATCAAACCTAGCCCCAAACTAAGCAAAGCTTGTACTATGGGTGCTAGGCGACGATATACATACTTGTATAGATAAATACATACTTATATACATAGAAAACAACCATGACTCAGGAACAAATATTAGTGTTCATCACACAAATAAATGCCCTTACTGGGATTCGAACCCAGGACCATCGGCTTAGCAGACAGGGTCACTATCCACTAGACCAGACTGGTCGTATAAATAAACAAGAATTGCTCGTTTATAGGTATAAGATTAACGGGTCTAACGCGATTAAATTTCATTATTTTACCTTTTTCCTACGTTTCAGCCAGGTTGCACTAGCTGTGGTTACGGAAAACTGACGTCCCAGCAAAATGGATTGGGAAAAAGGTAAAATAATGACATTAATTATGTGTACAAAACGCGAGAGTTTAAAGTGTTATAACACCGTTAAAAAACAGAAAATAGCTGACTCCACTTGGAGACCCCAAGCTTGTGATGGAAATATCATACCTGCAGAGTCATGGTGGCCTGGGCCATGTTGCATAACAAACTACAACTAATATTACAAGCGGAACTCCTTTTCTAATTGCACTAATTAAAAAAGGAGTTCCGTTTGTAATATTAGTTGTAGTTTGTTATGCAACTTGGCCCTGGTCTTTAAGAACGAAGACCGCGGAGACGGCCTAGCCGTAGCTAGCGTCGTCGATCCACAGCAGGACCCGGGGGTGCTCCAGTATGGCTGACTCCACTTGGACACCCTCAGCTTGTGATGGAAACATCATACCTGCAGAGTCATGGTGGCCTGGTCTTTAAGAACGACGACCGCGGAGACGGCCTCGCCGTAGCTAGCGTCGTCGATCCACAGCAGGACCCGGGGGTGCTCCAGTATGGCTGACTCCACTTGGACACCCTCAGCTTGTGATGGAAACATCATACCTGCAGAGTCATGGTGGCCTGGTCTTTAAGAACGACGACCGCGGAGACGGCCTCGCCGTAGCTAGCGTCGTCGATCCACAGCAGGACCCGGGGGTGCTCCAGTATGGCTGACTCCACTTGGACACCCTCAGCTTGTGATGGAAACATCATACCTGCAGAGTCATGGTGGCCTGGTCTTTAAGAACGACGACCGCGGAGACGGCCTCGCCGTAGCTAGCGTCGTCGATCCACAGCAGGACCCGGGGGTGCTCCAGTATGGCTGACTCCACTTGGACACCCTCAGCTTGTGATGGAAACATCATACCTGCAGAGTCATGGTGGCCTGGTCTTTAAGAACGACGACCGCGGAGACGGCCTCGCCGTAGCTAGCGTCGTCGATCCACAGCAGGACCCGGGGGTGCTCCAGTATGGCTGACTCCACTTGGACACCCTCAGCTTGTGATGGAAACATCATACCTGCAGAGTCATGGTGGCCTGGTCTTTAAGAACGACGACTGAGGAGACGGCGTCGCCGTAGCTCGCGTCGTCGATCCCCAATACGGCTGCATCCGCGATCCGGGGGTGCTCCAGTATGGCTGACTCCACTTGGAGAGCGCTGACCTGGTTTAAGAAACGTCATAATCCTGATATTAATATTTGATATATCATATAACACAAACAATTGTTAACAGTACACAATGTGGAACTGTAATTAAGCTTGTGATGGAAACATACCTGCAGAGTCTTTATCTATTGGTATTTAAATAAAAGTAAACAAACAATTTGTAAATTTTCGGGTAGTTATAACATTTATTGGTTAACCAACCAAATACAAAATCGCCTGGATCAGTCACTGAACGGCCTGACTTTAACCAACATTATTTGATCATGTAATGTTTTCATCTACCCTCAACTGACTTAAGGAGACATTTCAGGGTCGATTTTGTTTACTTTTATTTAAATACCTAAAAATACAGACTATAGAGCTTACGGCTCTGTAGATTTCACGTTCATGAAATCCGCCATTTTTCCAAAAACTGAAAACCGTCTCGGCCATAAAAATCCATAGAAACTGAAAAAATACCTCTTAAAAATTTTGTGTGACCTTTCTCAAGCAATCGATATCATAACCTTCGAGCAACACGGAAGGCAGGCGGCATTCGCACTATTTCCCCTCTGCCTAGGTACAAGATCAACTGATCTAGCGCGGGTAATAAAACTACTTGCGCTCGGATTTTAAACTAGACCGAGTCAGTCGCGCGAGTGAAACACAGCAGCAGAAAAAATGACTCATTGCTCGGTTTTTTGTTGTAAAAAAGAGGTCGGGGACATCAAATTTACAAAAAGAAGGTGTTACAATTCACATGTAATAAGTTTTTTTACATATCATAGGGAGACCGAGGGGTTTTGAAACAGGAGGTGAGTTGAAACAACGTTAATTTCGCGGAATCTAAAACCGCGGTTGTCGAGCTGGCACACTGAGGGGTCTCGGGCGGTGGAACGCCGATAAACAGCGCTGTTGAGCTCGACAACGGTTATAGATTCCACGAAATTAACGTTGTTTCAACTCACCTCCTGTTTCAAAACCCCTCGGTCTCCCTACGTTTAATTACATTTAAACACAATTATTATATTTAGGTCTCATGTAATTGATGGATTTATCGATTTTGCTCGCACCGTACAAATTGCGGATCGGTCGAGTGATAAATGCGACTTCTCATCTCTCAGAAAACAATGAAATTCTTCGACGTAAATGTGTTAGTGTGCGTGTTGTGACACTTGTGACTCGTCCGTACACAAAAACAGATCGAGGTGTGCAAGATTTGTCTGTGAAGGGTGTCATTTTCTATGTATTTGTGTCGTCATTACAGATTGGATTTTGTATGTAAGTGTGTGAGAAGTGCGACTGTGTGCACCTTTCCCCCCGCGAAAAATGGCAGAAAGATTTGTACGGTGAGATATCGCTTGGGGTCCCTTCCGACGTGTCGGAAGCCGGTGTTGCTCGAAGTACATAACTATATTGAGTTGAGAACAAAAGTTATTTCCAATAATCGGCAACAAAAAGAAACATACTGTATTAATCAATTTGTTTGAAAATGTGCAGCAATGATGACATTTGTCAAAAGTCAGAATCTTATTAATGTCATAAATAAAAAAAGATAATGAAAACGATCGAAGGTTTCATACTATTTATTACCTCAGGAGCTACTAAGGGGCTATTCATAAATTACGTCATTTCAAATTAGGGGGGGGGAGGGTGGTCTGGACATCAGATGATGGTAGCATGACGTAGGAGGAAACGGGGTCATTCGAAGCATGATTTTTGGATGATTTTAGGGGGAGGGGGGGTCAAAAATCGTCAAAAATCGATGACGTAATTTATGGACAGCCCCTAACACATACAGGTTGCTCCAAAGTAATAAAATCGTAATTTGTTAATTTCTTGGTAACCGCTACACCGATTGTTATGAAACTTTGTATACCTACCCTAATGCATATACCTATACGTCTACCATCAGTTTTTACATTGACATAACGCTCACGTCTACGTAATTTACTTTCTATGCATCTCGCTCGTACTCGCATATTAGTGCAAGCGAGATGTACAGAAAGTAAATTACGTAGACGTGAGCGTTATGTCAATGTTAAAACTGATGGTAGACGTACTAGTACATTTCGGCTTTGTCCAATGGCTAGGGACACTCTGTATTTAGGAGTGTCACAGGGCTCTATCTTAGGCCCTATACTATTCATGGTTTAAATAAAGACGACCTTGAATGACTAAGGTAGCGGTCTCCAAACCCCGGCCCGTGGGCCAAATCCGGCCCGCGACGCGTTCCAATCCGGCCCAACACCCACCCAAAGCGTCCGGCCCGCGGGAGCCAGGCTCCAGGGGTTCAGAAAGTTTGGAGACCCCTGGACTAAGGTAGGTAAGGTACCTTGTATCCACCGGTCTTAATGATGTCAACAGAGGTTCTGCCGAGGATCTTGAAGTTGTCAGTGAAGGCGGCCGTGTCGCCCGTGCGGAACCAGCCGTCGGGGGTAAAATCGTCCGATTTCCGGTCCCGGTTGTAGTATCTAAGGGACGTTTAAGAATGTAAAAAAAGAATACTGCGAATATCACACTCGTTATCACACTCTATATTTCGTGATGCACACTTGTTGATGTCTTATTTCCTTGCTGTTGTTGTCTGTACATGTTCGTACATGTTTTGTGAACGTCACGAATAAATATCTATTATCTTATCTTTAATATTATATAAAATTTACACCATAGCCAGGCCTATGGAACTCTCCGCGCGAGCTCGGATTTATACCTACGAATCTGTTACCGTTCTCGGTAGAAAAGCAAGCCAGTTGGTTGCCACACGCGCTCACGCACGCACGTCACCGCGCGCCGCACTGTCAATTCTTACGATAGTTACGAGTACAAGCTACGTAGGTACTATAGAATTTCTTTAATTAAACATATAGTGTTTAATACCACTATTTGAAATAGGTAGCAATTTATTTTGGTAAATGTTTATTTTAACGACAGTAAGTTAACTATACACATATTCATGGGTTCTCCATTATTTTTCGTTATTAAATAACACTAATCTATATCTGGTTTATATATCACACGAAGTTTTAAAACTAATTCTTGCCGGGATCATTATGCGTCTTATAAAACGGCATAAACACTGCGGTTACCGCAGGGACATATGACCTTTTAAAATTAGTATATCAAAAACATTAACGCATAAACGGAATATTAAGTATATATTTACCATTTCTAAGCGTCAGCAACCCTAGCATTGTGCCGGTGCGCGCGGTGCGGGGAGCGGCGCGCTGAAGGTCACTCCATTGTATTTTTGTGTAGGTATCAAAACGGTAGGTATTTGCGTTTTGTTTGAGAGATAAGTATCTGTTCGTAAGAACTATTATATAATCTGTGCCATAGCTTTCAAGCGGGTGAAACGTTTTCGGTGCGTTCACACAGTTGAAAAAGCAATATTATTTATTTACAATTTCTTTGTTCATTTTATTGTTAGGGAAGCTAAGAGCGTGGCAAAATGCCGGTCTATTGCTATTAGCTCTTACGGCCTGGCCACGACATTGGTCTAAGGCGACTGGCGGGGCGGCTGGCGGCGCGACAAACGCGAGCGACCGCCAGGCATGCCACGTACTTTCAGTAGCGGCGGCAGCGACTAGGAGCGGCTGGGACGTAGACGTATTTAAAAACATGTTATTTTTTTCAAAAGTGGCACGTCAGTGCCTGGAATATATTTAATTGTTTGTCAATAGCATGTTGTACAGAAGAGAAGGGGTGCATGGCCTAAATACAGGACGACAAATTTATTTACATCTAGTTTAGTATTTAATATATTGTGTATAGAAAGCACCCAGAAAAAAAACGAGTACACAAGAATGAGTGTGGAGACGTTGCAACATACTTAAATACGCGAAAGTCCAATTTAAACTTCAATAATAAACGCCTCCGTGTCCATGTTGCTCGAAAAAAAAACAAAATGTTTTCTTCCGCATGGCGCCGCTCGATCCGTCTCGCCGCCTAGGCCGGTCGCGCCGCTCTAAACAGTGTTGCCAACTCGGATTTTGAAAAAATGCTAGACTAATGTCTAGATTATGCCAAAATTTTTGAAATATGCTAAAAAAAATGCTAAAATGTCACTTGAAAATAGAAACTTAAAATAATATGGTGTCTAAAAATATTTACTAAAAAACACCGTACCTTGTCAGTAGAAAAAGGCCCGAAATTCAAATTTTGATAATCCTTGATTGATGATAATCCTTCGCACCTACTTTTTTTTTTTTTATTTGTCGTTTTTATTTACTAACGGAATGGCTTGACAGAATATAGTTACGACGGTTAAGCCCCCTCCAGACTATGCGCGTGAATCGCGGGCGAAGCCGCGAACGCGAGTGTGGAGTCGATTTCGCTGTCTACGAAAATCGACGCCACACTCGCGTTCGCGGCTTCGCGCCGCGATTCGCGCACGAGTGTGGAGGGGGCTTTACGAGTCTGCTGTTGTTTGGCAATATAGGCTGGCCGTAGACGCACGGAATTTTCATTTGGTTTCCGGACGGTCAGGTGTGAACGGGACGTCGCTATACACATAACTATACATGTCTCGTTTGCACCTGTCATTCCGTACGTCTGTGGCCAGCCTTATTATTGACCAAGTGAGCTCAAAATGCGAGCAAAGCTTCTCCATTTCAGGCGTATAACCGCGAACATTGAAAGTCGAAAATTGCCAGCAACTATCTCTGTCAATCTAATTACGCCTTAATTGGAGTAAAAGAGGTAGTTGCTCGAAATTTTCATTATCGACGATCGTGGAAGACCCGCTGTAAATTTATGTAGGTAAATACATACAAGATCAGTGAAGGCCAGTCCAGATAGGACAATTTTCGCCCAACCTGATTAAATTGCTGATCAAATCTGCAAAACGGAACTCAAATTGTCAATCCACGAAAAACTAACTGAATTAACTGAATTTATTTGCCATAAAAAAAAATTATTCATATATAGTCCGTCGACGTCCATCCGTCCACAAAAGTCAAAATTCATATGAAAATATGAACCACATAAGGCGATGGCGCATATTGTTGCTGCCAAGTTGGTGCAAACTTGGCTAAGACTAAATTATGCTAAAAAATATGCCAGATGCTAAATGGAAAATTTTGGTGCCAAAGTGAGTGAAATTATGCCAGATCTGGCATCATTTATGCCAAGTTGGCAACACTGGCTCTAAAGTCGTGGCATCGCCGTTCGAGTCGCGCGCCGCCCCGCTCGCCGCCGCCGCCGCGAGCCCGGTGCACGCCGCGCGCGTTGCCGCTCGGCCACAAGGCTCGTGGCATGGTCGCCGCGTTATTGTTTTTTTAGGGTTCCGTACCCAAAGGGTAAAACGGGACCCTATTACTAAGACTTCGCTGTCCGTCCGTCCGTCCGTCCGTCCGTCCGTCTGTCTGTCACCAGGCTGTATCTCACGAACCGTGATAGCTAGACAGTTGAAATTTTCACAGATGATGTATTTCTGTTGCCGCTATAACAACAAATACTAAAAACAGAATAAAAAAAAGATCTAAATGGGGCTCCCATACAACAAACGTGATTTTTGACCAAAGTTAAGCAACGTCGGGCGTGGTCAATACTTGGATGGGTGACCGTTTTTTTTTTGCATTTTTTTTCCGTTTTTTTTTTTTTGCATTATGGTACGGAACGTTGGGTGCGCGAGTCCGACTCGCACTTGCCCGGTTTTTGCGACTTATCGCCGGTCGCCGCCGCCGATCGCCTTAGACCAGCGGTCGGCAACCTTTTAGCAGCCAAGGGCCACATAGTAGTTAACGGAGGTGACGCGGGCCGTACTTTGTTAATATTGATGACTTTATGAGACATTGTTGTTTGTCACTATTACATACAAAATAGCCAAGGCGCCTCTCGGGCCGCAAGTGACAGTTTCGCGAGCCGCATGCGGCCCGCGGGCCGCAGGTTGCCGACCGCAGCCTTAGACCAATGTCGTGGCCAGGCCGTTAAAGAGTACAGATATGAAAAATGCGGAAAGATTACAAAGTTTTCCAAAGTTTTCGGAAATTTCAGGAAACGCAGGGAATAAAGGTAACTTGCATTTTTGAAATGGAAAATTTGGAATAGCATACTATATGTGAATATTCCTAAACTTTCCGACGTTAAACCACTATACTCTGTACCTTTAGGTACATAATAAAAGTAAACAAATAATTTGTAAATTTTCGGGTAGTTATAACATTTATTGATTAACCAACCAAATACAAAATTACCTGGATTTGTCACTGAACGACCTGACTTTAACTTACATTATTCGATCATGTAATGTTTTCATCTACCCTCAACTGGCTTAAGGAGCCATTTGAGGGTAGATTTTGTTTACTCTTTTCTAAATACCTAAAGATACAGACTATAGTCAGGATGATGAAATGAAATAGATGTCATATACGAAAGAAAAAGTGAGCAGGGCAAATGCCCTGGGCTGGAATCGAATCGGCGTCCTCTGCATTCGCGGTAAATTTCCAAATTGCTCGGCTACCCGGGTCATGGGGGGATGATGATGATGATGTCTGACCTTGAGAAAACTCCGGGACCCTTAAGCAGCAGCTCACCCTGGCAGTCCGTATCCATGTGTTTGGTCACCTCTGCTGTGGTCCAGGTGTCATCAGTGTCCTTGGTATCCTGGGTGGATTGTTCTAGAGGTAACTGGAAATATGTAAAGATAACACATTTTTAGATGTACTTATACCGTAAACATCCTCAACATTGCCGGGGTGGCATGATTGGGAATGTTTTGACCCATTGAAAGATCCAATACATTGTACATTGTAATAAAAAAATATCACTCACACGCCAAAATCATGGCACAAATAGACGAGAGAAAGAGAGGACTCATCGTTCTTGGCACACGAATACTTACGATTAAGTAGTTTAGTGCCTACAAGTAAGGAAAGTTTCTTGCTTGCGTTAAAATGAAAACGGGTCAGTTTTAAATTAAAAAGCGAACCGATTTTATAGCTTTTCAGTGTAAAAAATTGTAGTAATTAATATAGAAAATAGAAATAGTCGTACCGTAGTATCTACAGGTGGTGCTGTCACAGTGACAACAGGTTTCAGCACCCCATTATCATTGGCAGCAATCCGCGCAGAAACCCCAGGCAGCGGCATGCCGACGCATCCGACGGCACGCGCCGAGATCGGCCGGTATGCGTTGGACAGCGCCATGCCCACTTCCGACATGCCGTAGCGTTCGAGGAGACGCTGCCCTGATATCTGAAAGATTTACGAAAATTTAAACTTTACTTTGAATTCACGACATACGTATAGTACGTATAATAATTCTCTTTTTAACCTTTTGAACGCCACAGACGGCAATTGACGTCAACGCAAAATCGTGACAACGAAGCCAAAGACGGCATTTGACGTCGATCGTTTTTTGATGAAAATCTACTGAAAAACACCCCACTTTTAGGTTGGCATTATTTATTCACAAAACAAAATTTTACCCCCGTGGCGTCAGTGGCACGGCAAATGGATGCGCCGTTTGGCGTTCAAAAGGTTAATAAAATGTATTATGTGGTTTTGACAATTTTGACATATTTATGTAAATGGAACATTCACGGAACAGTTCCTACCTGTTCCCATTTATGGAACAGCGACTCCGGCAGCGACGCGGAGCCGGCACACATGAGTCTCATTCTCCGAAGCGTGGTTTTGACGTATTCTGCAGTTTTAGGCGTTTGGAACATCTTCTCGTGGTCGGCCGCGAGGCGAGCGTACATGGCGGGTACACCGTGGAATACGGTCACTGAAAAATATTATTATAGATTAATAAAAAAAGGTATTAAAACGCTTCGAACGATTGAATACGCCAAACGGCGCATCCATTTGCCGTGCCGCTGACGCCATGGGGGTAAAAATTAGTTTTGTGAATAAATAATGCCAACCTAAAAGTGGGGTGTTTTTCAGTAGATTTTCATCAAAAAACGATCGACGTCAAATGCCGTCTTTGGCGTCGTTGTCACGATTTTGCGTTGACGTCAATTGCTGTCTGTGGCATTCAAAAGGTTAAATCAATGGGTTACCATGCTTGCTTGGGTAAGAAAATTAACCTAGCTTCCCTGGTAAATTTTTGCATCACTTTTGATATTTGACAGGTATGAATTGACCCCTATACAGTATATGAAGCTAAGGCGATCAGTTAAACCATATGTTTTAGCTTTGAATCTTGGTCAAATATTAGTTCTGACGTTGAGCCGACTATAAAATAATTAAATTAGGGAAGCGCGTAGCGATATCTATCGTAAGATTACTACACTAGAGGTGACGGATGAGAAGAGATTGCATGTAGCGGAAATGAGAATGTTAAGAGGGATGTGCAGTGTGACAAGAATGGATAGGATAAAGAATGAGTATATAAGAGGAAGCCTGGAAGTTGCAACCATAGTAAAAAAGTAAGAGCGAATCGCCTAGCGTAGTACGGGCATGTGATGCGGAGGGATGAAAGTCATGTGACGAGAAAGGTATTACGAATGAATGTGGAGGGAATTAACGGGAGAGGAAAACCGAGGAAATGGACTGTGTGAGAGATGATATGAAACGAACGCAAGTGAATGATGAGAAGACGGGCGAGAGAGAGGTATTGAAGAAATAGACATGCTGCGCTGACCCCAAATGAATGGGATAAGAGCAAGCGAATGATGATGCATACTATGAATCATCATTACTATGCATTCTCAACTATACCTTTAGCTTCCTCCCGTTCACCCATCCCGAGTAGACGTGCCCAAACGGTGTGCGATACGAAGGAGGGCAGCATCCGCAATCTGACGAATGATAAGATATTGGTTCATGATTGCAGTTTGCTACGTTTATGGCGACCCAAATGTTGTAATTATTTGTATAATCTTTGAAATAAAGTATTGTCGAGCTATGTGCTGTCGATAATATCGACATGCTTGATGAAGAGACGCTATTTGAGCGCCGATTAGCGCATGGACTCTACCCAAACTACCCATTTTTAAATAGTAGAAGTGGGGAGACACTCCTGACTTCGGGCAAACTCGGCTCCGTTCGGCTCAGCATTGCTCCGAGCAATTATTAGGGTTGACACAACTTGACGTCCCTTAATTTGCGTGCACGACCACAGACAAGAAAATGGTTTGAATTTTGACAACCCTAAATAGCCGAAAGGAATAGTGCCATAAGTTAGAAATATTCGACCCTGAACCGCTGTCAAACTTCGGTTTTGTAGGAAGTGTCCTTTCTGTACGGCAGTACTATTACTGATTCTGTGGTAATAGTAAAAACAAATGCCCCAATATTGAACCCTTAGGTACTCCTAGTCTATGGGTACTCCCAATTTTTACGGCCGTGCTAGCTACTCGACTTTTTTCCATTAGTAAACATGTTTGAAGTAATTTTGAAGGTTGAGTAGGGCATAATAGTGAAAGTTTCTGTTAACTTTCGACGATTAGTCATTCGTTATCTTGCGTAACAATGTATTAAGTATGCTTCACGCAATCAAACGCTTCGGCTAGATCCATCTATGTTGGAAGTAGGTACCTGGCGCCAATAGCGAGTGTTGATAGCATAGAATTAAGCTGTCCGTGGATATGGTGCAGCGGCAGCGCGTGTAAAACTACGTCTTGCCGGGAATACCGCCATGCTTGGTGGAGAGACGCTATCTGAGCGCTGAGCATGGAGTGTGTCCAAACGACGCCTTTGGGCTTGCTTGTGGTCCCTGAAATTAAAAGCGAAGGTTAGGGTGGTATTTTCTAGTGTCCGACCGAAACATGTTTTTTTGCCGAAACCGAAACCGAAACCGAATGTTCGGCTTTGGCTCTAGTTTCGGCCGAAACCGAAACCGAACCTTTTGTAGACTTGTTAAAATCGTTGAAAAAATGTTATAAAACCGCTTTTACAGACATATTATGGGGCTGTCCATACCCAATGTCCTTGAAATTGATGTTACTTATGCAGTTTTTTAAGAAAGTTACTAGAGTTAGACCAAGATAATTCTGCAACGATTTGATAACACACGCAGTGCATGTGTTATTTTAAACGTCAAAACTTCTATGAAATGATGACGTATAA
The DNA here is from genome assembly GCF_910591565.1 of Cydia splendana. Lineage (NCBI taxonomy): Eukaryota > Metazoa > Arthropoda > Insecta > Lepidoptera > Tortricidae > Cydia > Cydia splendana. The sequence continues at coordinate 8,231,064 of NC_085979.1, forward strand.
ATAACATTTGCACTAGTTGCACTGCGTATGCTATCAAAATAATTACAGTAATTTCTTGGTCTAACTCTATTCATTCACTAGTCAAGCCAACACGTAGATACAGGGTCAACCAAAAAAGTGAGCGCAGCGAGCGCGAATTTTTTGTTGACAATATCGCAAGGCCGGGTACCGATCTTCACGTGGGCCTAAACGTCCGAAGTGCCCCAGTGAGGCGAACTTTCATGCGAAGTCAAAGCCGTGCTTCAGGCTTCAGGATAAGTAGTTGAGCACAGAGACTCCAACCAATGTCCATTGTATTAAAAAGCGAGATATTTCCTTGAGCGCTGGTGGCCTAGCGGTAAGAGCGTGCGACTTTCAATCCGAAGGTCGCAAGGTACAAACCCCGGCTCGTAGGAATGACTTTTTCGGAACTTACTTATATACGAAATATCATTTGATATTTACTATTTGCTTTTCGGTGAAGGAAAAACATAGTGAGGAAGCCGGACTAGTCCCGATAAGGCCTAGTTTACTCTCTCGCTTCGAAGGTCAGTCTGATGGCAGTCGCTTTCGTAAAAACTAGTACCTACGCCAATTCATGGGATTAGTTGTCAATCTGACCCCAGGCTCCCATGAGCCGTGGCAAATATTCCGGGATTACGCGAGGAAGATGATGAGTTTTCTTATTTCTTTGCCCAGTACCATGCGACAGTGCTATCTCATTTACTCCGATACAATTAGACAGTGTGTGCGTTATAGGTATTAACAGCCTCTTAAGACTGCGTCGACCGTCTAGTAGCGCCCTCATTAGTGGAATTGTGTTTTTACACGACTGCCCAAACATTAATCAGTATAATTATGTAGGTACATATTAATATTGTTGTCCTACTTATTCCCCAACTTTTGGTCTTTGTCTCATAGTTTAGTTTCATAGTACGAAGTACCATTTCGTAAGTTTCGGCCCGGCCGAAAGGTTCGGCCGTTTTTTGGCCGAAACCGAAACTACAGCCGAAACATGATTTTTTGGCCGAAACTGGCCGAAACCGAAACCGAACCTTCGGACGGACGGTGTTTTACGGATTCGTTCTTTTTTTATTGAATATTATTTATTTTTCTATTTTTGATTAAGTATGCTATGTATAATTACGTGGTAGGTAGGTTGTGAATTAATATTGCCTTACCGCTAGTATAGATAAGTAGCGCGTCTTTCTCTCCGTACCACAAATTAGATCTTCCCACGTCAGTAACTTCCTCTTTGGACGAAAACCAATTGTTAGGTTGGTACAACTGAGCGGTTATCTCCTTGTCCTAAAATACAAAATATTCTGTCAAATATTTCATTATAAAATCACATTTAATTAATGCTCGATTGTAATTGCTACCATCTTAAACACATAGAAAACAACCAAAACTCACTAATTTCCACAAGTTCAGAGCCAAAATGAACCGTGTACTTGTAATAAAATAAGGTTGATTTTTGTTTAAATATTTTATTTAGCAATGTGTGAGTTTTGGTTCGTTACCTGATGAAATAGTCTTGATAAACACAAATAAATGCCCTTATCGGGATTCAATCCCGGGAGCTCCAGCTTTGTAGGCAGAATCACAACCAACTAGGCCTAAGTCTGACTAGATTTTCTTCAGTTTGTTACCTTTCCAGTAATAAGTAGGGGTTTTTTCATGTCCTTAGCCAGCGGGCGGAGGACATTTTCGTATTCATTGGTGCATATGACTAGACTCGCTCTGCTGTCTTGTAGGAAGTACTTGAGCATCTCTGGAGGGTGGAGCGGGGTCAGGGGCACGGCTGAAAAGTTTTAGAAATGTTACTGCTGAAAAGTTAAAAAAAAAGTGTAAAATGTTATATCTGCATATAGAAGGGTCAAAAACACAGCATGAGTCATTTGTTCTATTCTCGAAGTTAAAAATACTGGAGCCTAATCACTGGTGAGTCAGTTCAGGAAAACGAGCGTCTTCTCTGTAGACAGTATAACCATTTATTAGTGTCCGACCAAAGGTTCGGTTTCGGTTTCGGCCAGTTTCGGCCAAAAAATCATGTTTCGCCTGTAGTTTCGGTTTCGGCCAAAAAATGGCGGAACCTTTCGGCCGGGCCGAAACTTACGAAATGGTACTTCGTACTATGAAACTAAACATGTGACAAATATCAAAAATTGGGGAACAAGTAGGACAACAATATTAATATACTGATTTATGTATACATAAATTAATTGGTTTATTATAAAACACAATTCCCCTAATCAAGGCGCCACTGGACGGGCGACGCAGTCTTAATGTGTATAACTAGTGGAGTGGCCAAGTTGAAGAATAGCAACTTCTGTAGGACTAAAAAGGTTTATACCGACAAGTGGTATTGTTGCGATCAGCATGGTCTACTGATTATCAAAATGCATGTTGTCGCTTCATAAAGTGGTGGAATGAGTTTATATGACGTCATAAAGTCAGCAGTACAAAGTTGTAAACTTTTTTCTTTTAAACAGAAAACAAAATGAAACAAACAAATGAAAGGGCTTAGTGAGTAGGTTACAAATATATAACATAGTCTAACATGTTCACCACTTGGTCTAACAAATTATTAGAAAACAAAAAAAATTACAATCCAGAGTTGAAAATGGCTGAATGGATTAGTCCAAATTTTATACAAAATGACTGTGAATATTCTCTATGCTATGTCTGAAAATGACTAACCAAATATATCCAAAAATAAGAAAAGTACATCAAGTTGAATAACAGTTAACAGTATAAATTTCTGTTACAGTAGACTACTAAATACTATTTTTTTTACTTAAAACATACCATGTGGGGTATGAAAAGAAAGGACTTTGTCAGCTGATTTCAAATATATTTAAACGCCCAAATAGTGGAAATGGTATAGTATGTTATATATTTGTAATTTACTCATAAATCGCTTTCATTTAATACCTCACATGGTAAGTTTTCAGTGAAAAAAAAAAGTATTTTAGAGGTTTCCCATAACAGTAAATTATACTGTTATTCAAATTGATTTCTCTTATTTTTTAATGTTTCTGGCTAATTATTTTTGAACATTATATAGAGTACATTCACAGTCACTTGGTATGTATTTTAGAATAATCCATTCAGTAGCCCTCAATGTAGAGCAGTTCAAAATCAACTCAGCATTGTGTAATTTTTGGATGTTTTGGTCGGCCTAAAGCAAAGGGAGTGCACAAAAAAAGACAGAAAATTTTCGACCAAAAGTGCAAAATATATAGGAATCGTAAAAGACTTAGAAAAAATTCAATCAAAACGCTAAAATAAGCATGTTTTGTATGAAAAACTATTCTCTAAAATCGAAAATGGCCATGATATTTGACGCGAAAGTTGGGAAAAATCTAGGACGGTAAAAATTTAGATGAATGTTGTGTCATTATAACACCTATTTTTTATTGTGTTATCGTAGAGAATACGCTAAAATGGGTTATCCGTAGATAGTCTAGAACGCAAAATGAGCATGTTTTGTAGGAATAACTTTTCTCTAAAATCAAGAATGGTGATTGCTGATGCTTATTTTAGCATATTCTCTAGGATAACAATGATAACATCATGAAAAATAGGTGTCATAATAACATTACTCTGATGAAATTTTTTATAAGTGTGCACCCCCTTTGCTTTAGTCCAACCCGGTATATATACCTTTTCGGTCCTACAAAAATCGTAAATAAGGTAATTTCTATGAATTGGCCTCTCCTCTAAAAAGCGGTTTTGTGACATATTTTCAACGATTTTCACAAGTCTACAAAATTTCGGTTTCGGTTTTGGTTTCGGCCGAAACTGGGGCCAAGCCGAACCTTCGGTTTCGGTTTCAGTTTCGGCATAAAAACATGTTTCGGTTGGACACTACCATTAATGACTTTGGTACATTTTACTAAGGCTTTCATCATACGACTATTTATAAGAAATAAATTAAGGTGCTTACATTTGTCTCGTGATCAAAACAACCTAAATCAGCTACAAACAGACATACCTATGTTCCCCGACATCCAGATAGCCCACTGTACGATAATGTGGGACGCGTTGTTGCCGCACATGTAGCAGATAGTCTTCTCACCATCGCCCGCTGGAAAACAAAATAGAATACTACTTTAAAATTCGCATTAGCACATCGCTATCTGAGGTCCGTGGTGAGGCTGTTTGTGTATATGATAGACCTTAATTGGGAGCCTCAGAATTTAAAATTCAATGGACCGCCATTTCAAGGATTGCGCGACTGTTAATGTCTTCACTAAACCTTTTGACCGCATGCGGTGGCTAAACAATGCTAGGGTTGACAAGTCTTAAAATCAATTTCCAAACACAGTGAAAGGAAAAGGGACTGCTCGGTCACTCAGCTGCATAGAGGTTTCTTAGAAGCTGAGATGACTGACAGCCTGGTGCAAACTAGCATAGCAAAAGAGACTAGCATAGAGCAACCTTCAACCTTCAACGCATGGGTCTTTGAACGCACGCGCCTGCGCATCAACGCTAGGGTTATGACGCTTAGAAATAATATTTCAAATTCAGTAAAGGGACACAGCTGTGTAGAGATTTCTTGGCCGAGTTGGCTGGCAGCCTGATGCAGGCAGGTAGGTGTAGATTCCCACCTCATCCTGGAGCGCCACGTGTGAGGGGAACAGCAGGGCTCACCGGAAGACGGAACCCTCCTGTAATGTGTGATTATTCTTACCCAGCTGTGTAGAGATTTCTTGGCTGAGTTGGTGGGCAGTCTGATGCAGGCCCGCGTAGGTGTAGATCCCCACCTCATCCTGGAGCGCCACGCGTGAGGGGAACAGCAGAGCTCGCCGGAAGACGGAACCCTCCTGTAATGTGTGATTGTTGTTACCCAGCTGTGTAGAGATTTCTTGGCTGAGTTGGCTGGCAGCCTGATGCAGGCCGGCATAGGTGTAGATCCCCACTTCATCCTGGAGCGCCACGCGTGAGGGGAACAGCAGAGCTCGCCGGAAGACGGAACCCTCCTGTAATGTGTGATTATTCTTACCCAGCTGTGTAGAGATTTCTTGGCTGAGTTGGCTGGCAGCCTGATGCAGGCCGGCGTAGGTGTAGATCCCCACTTCATCCTGGAGTGCCACGCGTGATGGGAACAGCAGGGCTCGCCGGAACACTGGCACTGCTCCTCCTGTATTGTGGGATGTTTTAGCAAGCAGGATGTATATAATTTGATAAGACCTTCTTAAAGTTTCTGGTTACGAAGAAATATCCCTGCATGTTTAATTTTCAAACTGGGGCATTCTACTAAAAATTTCATGGAACAAAAAAGTAATGCTTAATCGCAATACAATGACTTAACAAGTGTTTTCCAGTCTTCAAGGGCAGATCCATGACCCCCAAGGCCAAACAATCTATATTGTTATCATTTTAAGTTTTCACCTTTAGATAGAACGTAGTGATTTTGTGCTCTTTGGTGGTAGACTTTTACCATGAAAGTGACCTGACCAAGATAACCCACTACAAAATTACAACAATTTAAAATGTTACCCGCTTTAATATCGGCATTGTAAGCGTTCACCAGTGCCGTGTCGACCTCTTCCTTTACTGATGTTCCAGTAACACCTGAAACTTGCCTACATGATGTAACTGAAGACGAATTACGCATAAACCGGCTAAAAATCCGAAAATTGCGCAGAGACACTTCCATGATACTTCGAACCGGTAATAAATAATTTAAAGGCGAGCTTTAAGGTCAGTTAAAAAATATTTGGCCGTGTCAAGTGGAAATTAATTTTAAATTAGAAAATAATTGGAGCCCGTAAGGTTACTTTACAGTTTTGCCAGTTTTGCTACGCTACGCAAAACTCAAGTGACAACACTGATGTGACATATTGACATTGACAAGCAATAACTTTTTTTACAAGAGATTTGCGTGTTACCGCTATAAAAAATGTGTCATAAAAAGTTATTTATAGTGACCACTGTTTTATGAAGAAGTTAGTTAAGAATTATGTACTTTTATTTAAATAATTTATATCTGCACAAGAGATCTTTTCAAGTTTATAAACAATAACGCACTCAAGTGCGTAAATGCTTAAATCATAACCATACAACCTTGATTTCATGTTCCTACTTTGACTGAATTATTCTAAGAGGATATAACCAATTGTTAATTACTCCGAGGAATTATTCATGGAATACTATGTCTTAACAAAAAGTACCTTATCATTGACGTTGACGGCCTTGACTCCTTGACGATGTCAACTGTCAGATCATGGTTCTTGATCGATTCAGTTTACTCTCATTTTGTTTTTATTTTAATAAAATGAAAACAAAGCGTTATATGATATTCTAATGCATCAAGCAGTATTTCACAACTTAACCCAGACATTACTTTTATAGTGCTGTGTCAGTATTTTACAATAAAGTATTGTTTTTGGTTATAAGTATTCGCGTAGTGATCAGCTGTTTTTAAAAATATGGGTTTTGTGGATAATTACACAGCGAGCCTGACGGCGACATTTTACGAGATGATTGGTGAGTTTATTCTTGATTATTTTTATATACTTTGCAGTCTCAACAAGATTCATTTAAGGTCTTTCCTTAAAAAAAATTAGTTTTAATATTAGTTTTCAAACTCATGCTTATTGCGCCATTGTCCTGTAGAGGAACCGGTTTGCCAGTTGACGAAATATTTGTTCTCTTTTTGCAATATCTAATGATTTCCATGAGGAAACATTTTATCTTGATATAGATAAGTACCTACATATCAAATCACATGACCCAGAAATCAAATGCATGTTATTTGTAATGTGCCTAGTTTTGGCTAATTCATGTTTTAATAACTTAATTAACTACTTTTTGCACATATGGTAACCCTAAAATCAGCTACCATTATTATATTTTTCAGAGTTCTATATATATATTATATAATTATAGCCCCGATGATCATTTAAAAAGATATTTTAAACTTAAATAGATGTCGCATTCTATAGAAAAAGTGGGTGTCGCCATTGTCGGGTAGGCTAGTGTTTAGGATGTTAGCCAGGTAAGCTGAAGACACCAGTTCGTCTTGGCCACTAGTAGGCTTTTATTTTAGTACCTATATGACGTCTAGTTCAGTTTGTAATTTGTATAGGGTAATAGCATCAGTTCACCGTCCAGTGCCTGTTTCCGTCCACTTGGCGTAGTTGCATATATTCTAATTATACACAATTCTGTAGCAAATACGCCAACTGGATGGAAACAGGCACTGGATGGTGAACTGACGCAATTACCCTATAAAAATGTTACTACAAAACACAAATCAAAAAATATTTAATAAATTATGTTGATAGTTTTAAAAGAATATTATTAAGTTGCACTGATTTTTCTTAAGGCAAGCTTATAAGCTAAAAGCAAAACATGTTTAAAAAACCACATGACAAACACTTTGTGATATTGTGATTCTGATTAGTCACAATACAACAAAGAAGATTGTGACACAGAAAACATGTCTATTATTATTTATTATTATTCAGAGCCCACTGTGTCCCACTGCTGGGCAAAGGCCTCCCCCCTCTTTTTCCACTCGTCTCTGTTTAGTGCTGTCTGGCTAGGCTATGTCCTATGTCCATTATTTATTTTAAGTTAATCTGTTTCATACAAAATTGCTGACATGACCTCTGAATCATGTAAAGCCTAACCTGATCACGCGCCATATTGCGGAATTTCACTGGAACTAATTTTTGAACGGTCACCCTATCATGAGAATAACAGCACCCTCTTGACAATTATCATATATTACTGGTCTTAGTACGTTTTCTATTGGGCATGCTTGTATGGAGAGGTATACATTTTAGGAATTGTTCCCAATTCTACAGATTTCTTTTCCAGATTCCCATGTCTACAGATTCCTATTTCTACACATTCCTATGTGTACAGATTCCCAATTCTACAGATTTCCATGTTTACATATTCCTAATTATACAGATTCTTAATTCTATAGATTTTCATGTCAACAGATTCCTTATTCTACAGATTTCCATGTCAACAGATTCCTAATTCTACAGATTTCCATGTCTACAGATTCCTAATCCTATTTTAACTAATGTCCTATTTAATAGATTTTCGATACCGTAAACGTCTTTAGGCTACGATAACCGCTTACCTACAGATGGCCCGTGTGCTTGTTTGCCATCATGAATTAGAATGACAGGCAATATTTATTTACATATTTTAATGTTGTTCTGTACAATACGCAAACGTTATAATTTTCAAGCAAAAATATTAAATCATACATTCTCTTTGCTTACAATGGCAATGGTGCAAGCAATGTACAAAAGTGTTTGCTTTGACGACTGTACAGTTAAATTAAAATTGAATTTGTTAATTGAAGAGATAGTTTTAAGTTAGAACATTATAATATTAAATACGTTATTAGAATAAAACTGTTGTTTTATAAATCAGTAAGGAAAACTGGGGACGATCGAAAATCCCTTTTTAATTTAGCCTAACATTTTTATTAGGTACCTACCTAGGTGCTAATCATGAAAAATCTGCTAAGATGGGTTGGGAATGTATAGTATGGGAATATGTAGTATTGGAATTCTGTAGTATTCGAAATCTGTAGTGTTGGAATTCTGTAGTATTCAAAATCTGTAGTATTGGGAATTTGTAGTATTGGGAGTCAGTCATGTTGGGAATCTGTAGGATTGGAATTATGTAGTATTGGGAAGCTATAGAATTGGGAATCTGTAGTATTGGAAATCTGTAGTATTGGGAATCTGTTGACGTGGAAATAATTCCATTTTAGGGTACAGCAATGCCATTTGGTATGGGTATTATACATGTCCACCTGAGTCCAAAACGCCCGGTAGCCAAATTGAACTCCGTGTCTGGGGGGTAGGAGGGGGGGCTCAATGTACAACGCTACCGGTGCTCAGAAAAAAAATTCTGGCGGATTAGTTTGGACCTTTCAGTCAAGTTTGGTGTCGTTTTCAGGTAACTAAATGATTCATTCCCCATACCAGTTTTTTAGGGTTCCGTAGCAAAATATGACGCAATCCTTAAAATAATAAACTTTTAGTAGTGACACAATGCAAACAAACCCGTATAGTTTTATATTTTAGTATTAAACTTGGTTTACAAAAAACTCTGTACGAAAGCCCATTTAATGCAGATTTTAAGAATATTAATATTTAATATACATTTGACTATTTTCCATGTGAAATAAAATAATTATTGCACGTACCTACTCGATTTTTGCCGGAGGCGCGCGGGCGTCGCTCGGTACGATATTTAAAAGATACTAATCCAGAACTTTCATTTTTTATTAGTCTATTTGTTTTTCAGATCATGCCTCTCTGTGAAAATAAATGAGTGTCGCAAGCATTCATTTACAAAAAAGGACAGACAAATCTAAAATTTGCCTCCTACCGAAACTGCCCCCAAACAACACTTAAGAGCAGTTTTACAGGCTGTTCATATTTGGGGGCAGTACCTAAAGAAAACGCAAAATATTCCTTGTCCATCTGAATGGGGTTGGCAGAAAGAAGAAGAAGCTTGGGTGCCACTGTGGACCCAAAGTCCTATATGGCTGCTCAAGCATGCCTAGAATTGATAAGGTGTCGGTGTGCATGAAATCTTGCAGTTCCAGGTGCAATTGCTTTAAACGGCAGCTCAAATATACCGAGCTGTGTAACTGTGGAGGGAGATGTAAATAAAACTTTCACAAATGTTTTATTATTGTCTTTATTTTAACAATCTTAGAGTTAGACCAAGAATAGTCTGCAGCGGATTTGATAGCCCACCGTGTTCCTTTAAACGTCAAACTTCTATGAAATTATGACGTATAAATGACACTTGCACTGCGGGGGCTATCAAATCCGCTGCAGACTTTTTTTGGTCCGACTCTACCTGACTTTATTTATAAATTGAAGATGGTTAAAAATCACACATTGAAGATGATTAATATTATAAAGCCAAAGTTTGTGAGTGTGTGTATGTATTTGTTACTTCTTCACGCTTAAGTGGCTTGACCAATTTTGATAAAATTTGGTATGAAAGTAGCTGATAGACAGCCTGAATTAACACATAGGCTACTTCTTTACCGCGGGTAACACCGCAGGGCGTAGCTAGAATATTAAGTGGATCTTCTATGGTCTTTTTGCCATCCCCTACGCTGAGTTGGAGATCGTCGCAGTACTTTCAATATTTTATTTTACATTGATAATAGTCATATTTATATTTATTGTTAATGTTTTTATAATCTGCATTAAATGGACTTTCAGACAGTATTTTTTATAAATCAAGTTTCATACAAAAATATTAAAATTAGAGGGTTTGATTGCATTTCATTACTACTAAAAGTTTATAATATTTTAAGGATTGCGTCATATTTGCTACGGAACCCTAAAAAACTGGTATGGGGAGTGAATCGGGCACGGGCACGCCGGGAGCTTTGTACTTTGCCCCCCCCCCCCCCCCCCCCCCCCCCCTGACACAGAGTTCAATCTCTGACAGGCTTAGGTGGACGTGTATAACATTCGTACCAAATGACATTGCTGTACCCCAAAATGTCATACTACTTCCCAATAGAAAACGTACTATCTGGCTTCAGCTGTAAGTAGGTACTGATCTGCCATTGGAAAGTTTCCGAAAATGCGCAATTGTCACAATGAAAAATTTCAGAATTTTTTCAGTTTTTTGTATGAGGATCGCAATTTATGCCGAAACCGAAACTTCGGCTAGACACTACCGAAAATACAGTTTACACAGTGCTGCACAAGTTGGACTTATTGCAATCCTTAATATCTAAACAATTTATCTAAGTATCTACATAAAAATATATTTCGCAAGTAGTAAATTATAAATGAAATGTATTATTTGCTAATCCGTCAAGTGGACGGAAACTGACGCAAATGGATTATCCATGATTAGGAGGGTTATCCAACGCGTTTTTGTAAACTGTACACTACTATATGCAACAGGGGCTTCAGCTAACTTTTTAGGGTTCCGTACCCAAAGGGTAAAAACGGGACCCTATTACTAAGACTCCGCTGTCCGTCCGTCCGTCTGTCACCAGGCCCCAATTTCACCACGGTGACAGGTGCGACAATTGAAAAATCACTGTTGCTGACGTCACAGGCATCCATGGGCTACGGTTACCACTTACCATCGGGCGGGCCGTATTCCTGTTTGCCACCATCATTGTATTATTTAAAAAAACTTTATTATATCGGAAAAAACAGATATTTCTTTTGCGAAGTTTCTGACAATTGTCAAGATTTAGAAGAATTGTAGGTAATTCTTGACAGGTAATGAGTTATATGTCGGAATTTCGTGACAATTGTAGTGTTTCTTGTGACAATTGTCATAAACTTAGCAAGAGAAATATCTGTTTTTTTCGATATAATAAAGTTTTTTTAAATAAAACAATGATGGTGGCAAATAGGAATACGGCCCGCCCGATGGTAAGCGGTAACCGTAGCCCATGGATGCCTGTGACGTCAGCAACAGTGATGTTTTACAATTGTCGCACCTGTCACCGTGGTGAAATTGGAGCCAGGCTGTATCTCATGAACCGTGATAGCTAGGCAGTTGAAATTTTCACAGATGATGTATTTCTGTTGCCGCTATAACAACAAGTACTAAAAAGTACGGAACCCTCGGTGGGCGAGTCCGACTCGCACTTGGCTAGGGTTTCTGGTTTAATTTCTCGACCCACGGGAATTCTCGACCAAGATTTCTCGAGTATCTCGAGAAATTTTGAAAGTTGCAAAAAACACCATGTTATTTGATTTTTTTTTGGCTTTTTTACAAATCAGACTCAATGAAATCAATAATCAAATTTGGACAATTTTTGTCACCATAAATTGCACTTAATAATCAAAAATACAACAACAAAAAAAACTATAGGTGCAGGCGTGCGCACCGGCGGCGTGTTATGCTATAGTGCCTGGTATAGTGGTATGGTATGGTCCTATAATTCGTTCTTTTAGCATTAGTAAGAAGATAAGTGATCTTGACGTGTCTTTTTATTGAAAAGCACTTTTGCAAATCAAGCAAACATATACATTTACATTATTTTGCTTTCATAAGTAATAGTTACTAATTTTTTAAAGCGTTTTTCAATAAAAATACTTCATGAATGTCATGATATATAGTTCAAAAGTTTCAAAACATTAAAATCGGTTGCAACTAGAACGATAGGGAACGGGGGAGGGGACCAAGGTAGTTTTTTATTTGGTTGGTTAACTACCTAATAAATGTTTTAAGTACCTGAAAATGTAAAAAAACATTGTTCATATTTATTTAACTACCTAAAGAAATACATTAAAGACACATCATGTGTTATACGCGTATTTTCTTTTTATTTATCACAAGAGATTTATTTCTCGAGTTCTCGAGGCATTGAGTATTTTTTTCCCGTCTCAACTTAGGACAAATTTCTCGAGATTTCTCGCCTCGAGAATTCTCGACCAGACACCCTATACTTGGCCGATTTTTTACCTAATCTCGCGCTATGCGCAATTAATACATCCACTAAAGTGGTTTGCCAAGTTTTTTCCTTAATCATATTGTTTCATTTTAATTTTATACCGCTAGGAAGGAAACATACATTTGTTTCAAGGTTATACAATACGCAGTTACTAATGGATTCACTATATAGTGTTTGATAACAAAGTAAACTATGTTTATATGGGTGGTATTCCATCTGTATATATTGGTCCAATATCATTGCGTCTCACTCTCTCATTTATTATTATTTATTATTACTATTATTACTATTCGGAGATCCAACAGCTGTTAACATGTTAATAGGTTTTATAAATGTGATACAAGAAGCCAATTACAGGTTCTCACCAGTAAATACAGATTAACAAAAACAATTGGTGGTTAGCACTATTGCACTACACATACATTTCAACGCCAAAGGCAGAGTAGCAAATTTTGAATTCGTATTACTAAAGAAGATTCAAAAGAAATACAGATTAACAAAAACAATTGGTGGTTAGCACTATTGCACTATACATTCATTTCAACGCCAAAGGCAGAGTAACTAATTTTGAATTCGCATTACTAAAGAAGATTCAAAAGAAATAAAGAAAAAACACAGCACAATGAAATTTCACATTCCACTAAGCCATGCTCATTTAAAGAACTCCTCTGTCAGGATACGCCGCACAGTTTGGATGTTGCTGTTGAAAATATCGATGTCATGCTCCTTCGTGAATTTATTTAGACATTTACTAGCACGTATCAAAAAACTGTTCTGTCTGTAGTTACGCGAAGCATTTGGAACAGCAAGGGGTCGAAAATTTCTTGTAGATTTGGATGGAATACTGAAAGAGAGCTCAGTTAAGCAAAATATGAGACAAGATACACATTGAACAAAGAAATTGGACAAGTGGAATATCAGCAGCGGTCGGCAACAAGCGGCCCGCGGGCCGCATGCGGCCCGCGAACCTCTCCCTTGCGGCCCGCGAGCTTCCCTGGCTATTTTGTATGTAATATTGACAAACGACAATGTCTGATAAAGTGATAAATATTAACAAAGTGCGGCCCGCGTCAACTTCGGTAACTACTATTTGGCCCTTGGCTGCTAAAAGGTTGCCGTCCGCTGCCCTAGAGGCCTGCGCAAACCGGCGGAACGCAGAGCAGATCACTGCCGCGGCATGCCGCCGCGTGTACTATATCACAAGGGATTATTGACTAGTGTGCACGAGTTCTTCCCCGTCGTCCCGGCGCTACTCCGGCGCACTCGGGAGGCCTCGGCGCATGCCGGGGGATGCCGCGGTATGCCGGCGCCTACCGCCGCGGTATCCTCTAGCGAGCTCCTCGATGCCGCGGAGTAATAATCCTCCGTGACTCCGAGGTCGGTCTCAAAGCATTTAAATTTATGCAGATAATTGAAATAGGGAAGAAAGAGCATTGATAATTTGAAAGTGATCTGCGCTGCGCTCCGCCGGTTTGCGCAGGCTTTAGGTATGCAACTATGCACTGCAGCAAAATATTTTAACTGTAAACCATCTGTAAACCTTATGTTCATAGATATAAGGTACACATTATCAAGCTGAATACGTACATAAGGATCTTCTTAAATATGTGTATGTCGGGAATCGTGGGCGTATCATACAATCGGCAGCGCATCAGAACCTTCAATCGTGGATGACGAGGGCCTTCAATGAAATACGATGTTCAACTCACAATCTTTACTGCACAAGACTCATTACAAATCACAGCACGCGTTTCTTATCTTAAGCAAACCAGTGGATTAGACCCAGGAACCTGGAACCACAGACGTCGTTCTCCCGTTAGTTCTCATCGTGCTCTCTTGAAGAATGATTGACAGCATAACTTCAATTGTTCTCGACTTAAATTGTTTTAACAGCGCACTCTATGACGCCTTGGCGGAACTGCGTCGAACGCCACTCAGGTGTACGTAACACCCTAGTTTGCTCTATTTGTCAAAGGCTGCGCGATAAAACGCCTCTTAAAGGCGATAGATGGCACATTTTAGCCATTCTCCGACATGTATATACAGGGTGTTTGGTACATCGTTTGCCAAATGAAAACGGCAGATAGGTTGAGTCATTTGCTATCTTCCCAGGCCTAGAAATTTTTAATTTTGCGCACTTTTTTTTTTCAGCTCTATGCCAGTTTTTCGTAAATTTTAAATTTTTACTTGCGCAGTAGTAGCAAAAAAATGGCCATTTTTTTTTCTAGGCATGAGTAGATAGGAAATGACTCAACCTATCTGCCGTTTTAATTTGGCAAACGATGTACCAAACACCCTGTATATGTACATTCTTTTGGTTCCATAAGTAATAGTTACTATTTTTTAAAGCGTTTTTCGATAAGAAGTCTTGTCAGCTTTGTTTACTCTTTTTCTAATACTAAAATAAGTTTTTGGCAAAAATTTCATTTTTGGTACAAACTTTTATCGCTGACTGTACTTTTCTTACGACAGACAACTAATACTCATCGAGACAATTCTAAAAACCCCTAACACAATTAGGTTGCGTTGTTTCATCACAGAGTTCCTATGGCCACCACCTGTCTCCATCATCAGATCAGTTCGACAGTACCATATTATTGTATTGTCATCAGAACTACATACAGCTGCCAATTTTCATGACGCTACGAGCCTTGGAAGATGGTTAAATTAGTTACCTTAGATTCCATTACATAGTTACATACAGGTCGACCTAATAAAATGGTACACCACTACTAACTAATAACTTTATTGAATACATACTTATTATATTGAATTTAAAATCGATTAAGTAGTAAATATTATTCCAAAACCGCGATAGGAATCCATTTTACTTAACGATCGATTGTTTCTAGTTTAATTTCTAACGTCACAGAGCCACACAGCTTGATAATTGTTTGACAAGCATATTTGAACCTTATGTTTATGGACACAAGCCTCCAATTGAAATGTGTCTTTCGGTTTATTATAAGATTTATAAGCAACTGAAACTAATATAAACCAGCTAACAAATTAATCAAATTATGGTAGACGGTTCGCAGAAAGGAAGCGGGGGCATTGACGTATATCTCAGGACGGGCCTTACGGGCACTAAAAATGGTACTAGTTCAGCGGTGTCACTCACGAATTCGAGCCAATCGTGCAGTCTAACGCAACTAGTTGCGACCAATCGCGCGCGTGATGCGAACTCATGAACCAATCGCGTTGCAGCGGTGTCACACCGCTGTACTGGCCCCATTCATGCCCCATCCATTCTTATTGCCCGCCAGTCGTGAGATATACGTCAATGAGCGGGGATCTACCGCGAAAATCGAAAACCTACATCTCGTTATCTGTCTCTATCGACTCTTGATCGCTCTCTTCCATCGATAGAGGCAGATAACGAAATGTAGGTTTTCGAATGCGGTAGGCCTTCTGGACCACGATATATAGCGACATCAGCCGTAACGAAATCTGGGGGCACGGCAGTGCCCCCGCCAAGTCGAGCAATACAAAGAGGCACGGCCGTACCATCCTTTTCTCGAAGCAATTCAGGCCATTTTCGACGTCCTGTAATTTTGTGCTGGCTAAAGCTAGAACCCTGAATTTTCAGTGACATATAGGGGTTAACATTAGGGATGTAGAGACTAGTCGCCGACTAGTCGGGAAAGCCGACTATCCGGTCACATTTGTAGTCGGCGATTAGTCGGCGACTATAGTCGGCAAAAATGGCCGATTAGTCGGCAGTTTATTAGTGAAAGAAAATTAGGAAAAGAAAATCAACAGTCGATATTTGCCATATGTTTTATGTCTGTTTTACCAAAATACCTATTCAGGGTGCAGACGAAAACTTTTGTTCATATAATATTGACCGTTTGATCGTTATCGTATGTTGGTGCATGGGCTGGTGTTTTCCTCTACAGGTTGATCTCAACTGATTCTCGTGTAATTTCATGGCCAAGTTCTATAGTTAAATAATTTTATTATTATTTAGTTATTGTTTTTTTTAAATGGTGGAGCCATGGGGAACTGTTAATGTTATTGCAAAATTTAGAGACTTATAAACAGGGCACGTTGCTCGCAAAGACGCTGACCACAGGGGATAGGTTCTTAACTGGCGACTATGTACGGGAAATAGAGCCTTGGAAATACCTCCTACAAGTTATACTGACGGTCTGCTCAGGATCGCAAAATAAAAGAAAGACAGAAATTGATAGAGGATTCTTGTGATAGGTCTTTGAACCTGTAGAGAACACCTTTTAGCCAAGCTAATATGATGAATAGCGCTACCAAAGGAGCAAAACTATTGTTTTTCACCTGAAATTATACGAAACGAATGATCTGGCCGACTAGCCGACTAGTCGGCCGACTAATCGGCCATTCGAGCGCCGATTAGTCGGCTAGTCGGCCAAATCAATAGTCGGTACATCACTAGTTAACATGCTTAACATTCAATTTGAACTTGTAGTTTAAAAATTATTTTACGTCAAAGTTCCTTAATTAATTTCGACACTGACACACTCACCGATCATCATAAGTAATTCTAAGGTACTTCTAGCATACCCACAAGCTTTAAAATTTAAACATAGGTAGTTTTCAGTGTATCAAGCCATAGAAAACCTATAGTTATTTGTACAACAAGAGATCAAAGTTTGATATTTCTTCGAGTGCTTATTTTGAGTCCCGTGCAAGCGAAAGATTCTATAATAGATCTAATTTAGAATCTTGAGCGTAGTAATAAGGGATTCAAAAGCGCACGAGATGTACTTAAATAACTTTGATCTCGTGTAGTACACAAAATTTTTCACCCTAAGCAGTGAGAACATACCTAGAGGGACAGAGATAATAGAACCCAAGTATATCGAACTTGTATTAGACCCCGCATGTTGAAATGACATTTGACTATAAAGGTCACTTGAATGTCATGTTGTCTCATTCAGTGAGCAAAATCGCATTTTGCTCACTGTTTTTAAGAAGCAAAGTACCCTTGTTCGAGCTGCTGAGGTGAAAAAAATATTGCAATATCAGTCACGTTTTAAAGATCTAAGAACTGCATAAGTAAGTTTGTAATTCCATATAAATATATGCTATTACAAAGTTACTGTTGCAGTTAATACAAATAGTAGGTAAAGTAAAGGTACACTACGATGTACGATGTGAGTATGAATGAAGATGTGTTTAGTTATGATATGTGTATACATTGTATAGGTGTGAGTACTTACCCGAAAACAAGGACTGCTTACAAAAAGAGATGAGATCCCATTAAAAACATTACATGTAAAAAGGTGCAAGTCTCGCAACACTACAAAAAAGTTTTGAGATGTAATGTGAAACCAAGTCGGTTATTTTAATCAGTGCTAGTAATACATATAATGACTTGGCAATCGCACATAATGCTTTACTCGTACCGTACTCGTAAATAGGTGTAATGCTCAAACTGCAATTTTATTAGCGCTAGCGTTATGTTCAATTAGAAGAATTTTTAATAGGTGACGATGATCCTTATGTCATTATGCAGCCGTGCGATTGCCAGGTCATTATATGTATTACTAGCACTGATTAAAATAACCGACTTGGTTTCACATTACATCTCAAAACTTTTTTGTAGTAGAAGTATTGCGAGACTGGCAACTTTTTACATGTAATGTTTTTGATGGGATCACTTTTTCTTGGACCCTTAGAACCCAACCTCCCTGAATCCGATAGCATACATAAACTGTTATCAGTTAATTCTCCCTAAATCTGCATGGTCACCCTTGGAAACGGCTCTAACGATTTCGATGAAATTTGCTATATGGGGGTTTTAGGGGGCGAAAAATCGATCTAACTAGGTCTTATTATTGTTTACTTTCTAAAACCATATTTGTATATTTACATTAGTTATGTTCTATTTAAGTGTATTATCAAT
Source organism: Cydia splendana (assembly GCF_910591565.1). NCBI lineage: Eukaryota > Metazoa > Arthropoda > Insecta > Lepidoptera > Tortricidae > Cydia > Cydia splendana. Next base: position 8,249,369 of record NC_085979.1, read on the forward strand.
GTTATAATTTTGGATAATTTTAAAGAAATAAATATTCATATTATTATCTCTGGGAAAACGCGCATTTTTAAGTTTTTATATGTTTTCCGAGCAAAGCTCGGTCTCCCAGATTTTATTAGTAATGTACCTATGAATTGCTCGTGGAACAAGAAAAATAGAAAATTATAGAGATGCAACGGATAGTTGTTTGGCCGGATACCGGATACCGGATATTCGGCCTGAACATCGGCCGAATATCCGGTATCCGGCCGCCGAATATTCGGCCAGCGGAACAATACCTACATTTCGGTTTTTCAGGTGCGCATTCTGCAGGTTTGACCTGTTTCCTAGTAAACGTTCGCGCGGACACATTTCTAGGTTCGAAATGAGTGCACGTGCAAGTCAGTGGAATGTTTAAATTGTTTTAAAATAATAAACAAGTACGATTATGATCAAGACTGTTTCTTAAATCCAATTAGTTTACTCCGAAATACGGATTGCAAACCGGATTGATTTTCAATCCGGCCGGATCCGGCCGGACTTTGGCATCAATCCGGCCGGATCCGGCCGGACCGGATCCGGTTAGGTATTTAGTGTTCTTATCTAGAGCACTATTTATATGACAAATAATACGCGGAGATAGCGAGGATGAATATTTACATATAATGAGAGAATATTTACAATGATTAATTACAATTGCATTTACAAATTAGATTTTAGCTTCCGTATCGTACGAAGGAAAATTTAGTTGTGAATGACATTGACTCGTTGTCTCGTTGACGTAGACGGTTTGTGGGCAGCCAGCATTGCGGTGCGCCACAGGACCCCCCTGGGAGAATCAGAGTCCTGCCTGTAAATGAGAAGGAAAGGTTACTTTCCGGCCAGACCGAGTGGTTCTCACCGGGACAACAGCTTGAGTAGGCTTAGCACTTGTGCCTGTAGGTGAAGCTGTGTCGTTCTGCATGTAGGCTGGTTTGACGCGGTCAATGGAGACTATCACTGGTCCTCGTAGTAAGTCCAGTGTGACGGTCTTGTCCGTTCTCTTTAGAACGCGATATGGGCCTGTGTATGGCGGTTCTAGTGATCCACGCAGTGTATCCTGTCTAAGGAAAACATGGCTGCATGAACTTAGGTCCTTGTGAACAAAGACTGACTTGTTTCCGTGCCTTGATGCGGGGACAGGTCTGAGGTGTGACATCTGGCGTTTCAACTGAGTGACAAAATCATCAGGCTGCAGGGTGTTTGAGGTATGAGAATGAAAGAACTCACCCGGGATGCGTAAAGGCTCACCGTACACCATCTCTGCAGCTGAGCATTTGATGTCTTCCTTCCACGCACTTCTTATGCCGAGTAGGACGATCGGCAACACCTCAGTCCACCTCGTGCTGTTGTGGGCCATGATTGCAGCTTTCAGGGAGCGGTGAAGACGCTCCACCATCGAATTGGCTTGAGGATGGTAAGCCGTCGTGTGACGCAGCTGTGCACCACAAAGCTCTGCCAAGACCTTAAACATACGTGAGGTAAATTGACGTCCTTGGTCAGTAGTTACGGTTTGAGGACAACCAAAACGCGATATCCAAGTATCGTAGAACGCATGGGCTACCGTTTCAGCCGTGATATCAGACAGTGGCTTTGCCTCCGGCCACCGTGTGTACCTGTCAATGGCTGTGAAAAGGTAACGGAATCCTGATGAAGGTGGCAATGGGCCAACCAGATCAATGTGAACATGACTAAACCTTTCTTCTGGTAATTTGAAATTTCCAAGAGGAGAGGAGGTATGACGTTGCACTTTAGCACGTTGACACGATTCGCATGCACGTACCCAGGTACCGCAATCTTTGCGTACAGATGGCCACACGAATCTCTGAGTAACAAGTTTGATTGTGGATCTCGTACCTGGATGACTCATGCCATGGATAGTGTTAAATATCTTCTGGCGATGCTGCTTGACGATAAACGGACGTGGCTTTGCTTGAGACGTGTCACAATATAAATAAACATTGGTACCTGGTATGGGTACTTTCTCAAGCTTCAGTGACGAAGATCGATTGGCAAGAAGTTCTTGTAGTTCTGGGTCTTCCTGCTGAGCTTGCGCGATGGCTTCGAAGTCTGGTGGCACGGCAATGGTCTCGATACGGGAGAGCGTGTCAGCGGTGATGTTGTCTTTCCCGGAAATGTGTCTGATGTCGCTTGTGAACTGCGAAATGAAATCAAGGTAATTGAATTGTCTCGGGGAACATTTCCTGTCTTTTTGCTGAAAGGCGAAGGTGATAGGTTTATGATCCGTATAAATGACGAAATGTCTGCCTTCGACCATGTAGCGGAAATGTTTGACACTTTCATATATAGCGAGCAACTCCCGATCATACGCGCTGTATTGCGTCTGTTGCCGTGTCATCTTCTTTGAGAAGAAAGCAAGTGGTTGCCACTGTCCTTGCACCAGCTGTTGTAAAACGCCGGCCAAGGCCGTGCTTGAAGCATCAGTAACTAGAGCGAGTTCTGCGTCCATAATGGGATGAGCCAGTAATGTAGAGTTCGCAAGACTAGACTTACAGTTCTGAAATGCCTCTAACTGTTGATCTGTCCAAGTTAGTGGAGACGAACTTTTCAGTTTAGCTCCAGATCGCCTGAAGATTGCTAAGGAGCAGTTTAAGGATATTAAAGTTAATTAAATGGCATATTTTTCAAGTTTTATGCGTTATATGAGAAACAAAGGGTATTTTTACAAATGTATTCATAAAACAACAATTTGAAGTTAATAAGAAATAACTTTTTAACAATAAAATAAAACTAAGTATTAAAAAGTGTCACATAGTCAATCTCAATTTAAAAATAAAATATGAAATCTAAGTCATTTATTAATTTTATTATAATTAATCATTCACATTCTGCTCAACTTTATACGTTTACAATAAAAATATAAATTTGATTAGATTCCAAAGCCTGTTAATGGGATAATTATGGGATGGGAAATGGAACTCCTTGAAAGGACAAGTTTTCGTAACTGTTCTTTGATGGAATTATTTGTAACGCTGACATCCATTCTAGTAAGTAACAAGATATTTTACTTTTAACCAAAATTGTATGAAATGCGTTCCAATATTATCTTGCTTTCATTTTTTATCCGTGAAAATTGGTTTATAGCCTAAATCACAAATAAATAAATAATTCATGAATAAATATTTGGGGACAATTTTATACAGATCGACCTACTCGTAGCCCCAAACCAAGCAAAGCTTGTAATATGGGTACTAGCTAGCTCTAGGTAGTACTACTAGGCGACGATATATATACGTATAGTATATTGATAAATCCATGCTTATATACGTAGAAAACACTCATAACTCAGGAACAAATATCTGTGCTCATCACACAAATAAATGCCCTTACCGGTATTCAAACCCAGGACCATCGGCTTCATAGGCACTCAAGGCAGGGTCACTGAATGGTCACTACTCACTAGGCCAGACCGGTCGTTACAAATTCCTTCCATGGCATCTCCATCCTTTAATGTTTACTTCTAATTATTTAAGTAATCGTCGTATCGTGCCGATTCGTGCCACTAACATGAAAGAAGAGGAAATCCTCTTCTGTTCTCAATCATCGTCATATTAAATATCTTCTTATTTTACTAAATTTGGATTTATTTATTCGTTCTTTATTCTGTTTAACTTCTTTCTTCTATCCGTCGCCTTTATCTCACTTAAAACGCGCAGTGGGTGCTGCGTGCGGTCTTTTTTTCTATTTTCCCGGATCCGGTCCGGATCAGGTGATTTCAACCGGATCCGGTAGCTCCTAAAAAGTGCCGGATCCGGCCGGATTACCGGATCCGCCGGACCGGATTGCAATCCCTACTCCGAAATCATGCAATGTTACTATCCGGTATCCGGCCGGATAGTATGTCACTATCAGGTATCCGCCCGGATATTGAAATTATGCCCGGATAGGCCGGATACCGGATAGTTACCGAATATCCGGTGCATCTCTAAAAATTAATATCCAAAACCGTAAACAAACATAACTTGTGTTGTCATGTTTGCCTGCATCGCTGCATACAAAGAATAATCTATCCACAATTATGATAAACAGCACATCTACCATTTTCATCGCTAGTGGCCTAGCGGTAAGAGCGTGCGACTTTCCGACAATCCGGAGGTCGCGGGTTCAAACCCCGGCTCGTACCAATGAGTTTTTCGGAACTTATGTACGAAATATCGTTTGATATTTACCAGTTGCTTTTCGGTGACGGAAAACATCGTGAGGAAACCGGACTAATCCCAATAAGGCCTAGTTTCCCCTATGGGTTGGAAGGTCAGATGGCAATCGCTTTCGTAAAAATTAGTGCCTACGTCAAATCATGGGATTAGTTGTCAAGCGGACCCCAGGCTCCCATGAGCCGTGGCAAAAATACCGGGATAACGCGAGGAAGAAGAGCCCTTGGTTTGGTAATTGTAACATGGTTGCAACGTAAGACGTAAGCGATATTCGTATTTTACTGTAATCGGTTTAGCCGTGACTTCTATGCTCACGCACGCTATAGCATTTTTAAAAACGTAGGTAACACCGGAACTGCGAAGGTTCGGTTGGAGGAAAGTGGAATAAGGACTTAACCTACGTTAACTGCCTAGTCCAGGGATCTCCAAACTTTTTGCCTGAGGGCCATATTGGGTCTCAGAAACTTTCGCGCGCGCCACCTTAGGTTTTTGCGCCGGGGGAGGGTGTCTGGTTGCTGCTGTTAGGAACAGTTCCACTCTCAATTAATGCTAAACCCCTGGAGCCTGGCTCCCGCGGGACGGACAGTGGGCACCGCTTTGGGTGTCGGCGGGCCGGATTAGAACGTGGCCCGCGAGCCGGGGTTTGGAGACCCCTGGTGGCTTAGTCAGTAGTGACCCTGTCTACGAAGCAGGAGGTTCTGGGTTCTAATCCTGATAAGAGCATTTGTGTGTGTTTTCTACGCTACTAATACGTTTATTAGGGTTCCGTACCTCAAAAGGAAAAAACGGAACCCTTATAGGATCACTCGTGCGTCTGTCTGTCTGTCCGTCTGTCACAGCCCATTTTCTCCAAAAGTACTGGACCAATTAAGTTGAAATTTGGTACACATATGTCAATTCGTGACCCAAAGACGGACATCTTATGTAAACAAATGAATTTTAAACATGGAGACCACTAAAAATTAAAAAATAATGTTTTTTATAAACTATATCGTGTTACATATCAAATGAAAGAGCTCATTTTGAGAATCTCAAATATATATCTTTTTTTAATTTTAAAATAAATAGTTTAGAGTTATTTAAGAAAATAACCAAAATATGACCCCCCCCCCCCCTTATCTCTTAAACTAAAAATAGTTCTTTACCTATAGATGACAGGAAAACCTATTAGAAGTATGCAGTCAAGCGTGAGTTGGACTAATTACTTCGTTTTTGATCCGACCCCTACGGGCTTTTTAAAGGCATTTCACTCGCGTTTCACATATAAAAAATACATTGTTAAAAATTGGGTAGTGTACGGAACCCTTGGAACGCGAGTCCGACTCGCACTTGGCCGGTTTTGATCCCTTTTTATTTACAATGGTGTTTTAGTTTATATTATCGTTTATATCTTTGAATGAAAATGTATGAAAAAATATAACAAAATCTAATATATTTTGCTAAATTTAACTGTAGACTTGACTAAAACATTCTTTTTTATAAAAGTACATAATTTGATATTTGCTAGATCTACCTACGTTGCGCAGCGATGTTTATAATAAGTACCTAATTTACCTATGGTTTAAATCTAATTTGATTTTACTTCCATATGAAAAAAAAATTTGAACGTACGATAGAACTATGTCAATAGTCCCTAATATTTTACTTAGTTTAAAAGCGTTAAGAAAGGTAAGCAAACTTCACATGTAATTTTAGAATGATAATATGTAATTCCCTATGGTCAGCACGACGGGCGTCTTGTCATAATCATTCTTGACCGAACCTTGGCGACAACCATACGTTTCAAACAACATAACGTGACTTGTGTGACTTATATGCATTTTGGCTGTATCTACTCCGGTCGGGGGGTTATCAGTGCACTTGGTCAGTGTTATTAAAAAAATAATAAGGTTTTTTATTGGTGAGCAATGGTGGACAGTCAGTGCGGAGCGCGGCAAGTGAAAACTTACATCATGAGTGACTTATTAAAAAAGTTCGATTTGGACGCGACAAATGATTTTGTGAAAATAGCTATAGCTATAGCCGGCTTTTATATGGGAATATTTTATTGTAAGTTATTTTATATATTATTTTATGGTGTAAGTGTTGCGAGAGGATTTTTCACTGGGATGATATCATAATTAAGATAGAAAGATATGAGTTAAATTCTGTACCGGGTTCTTTTTTTTTATAACTTAGGTACATGTAAACGAAAGATACTACCTAATTTTAATTCAAATTTTACTCTGCAAGTTGGCTTCAAGGGCTCTTTCACAAATAAAGCGATAAGTCAATTTACTTTATATTGATGAATTATTTGGTTTGGATTTTAAATTAAAAATAATTTGATATTACTTAAGATTACAAACTGAGCGGTATCCCAAAACCACAGCAACCGAGCCGTTTCAAATTCCGTGCCATTTATATCCAAAACCACAACGCCGGTCAATGGACTTGTACGAAACACAATTCGGACATTTGCAAATTTGGAACGCAGCCAAATGGTCGAATAAAAAAAATAGGGCGGGAAAATAACATAGACTTTTTCGTTTCCTTCAAATTTCTAAGGTGTAGAAATTAGATCCACAAGCATTTCTTTCTGTATTTTGAAAACTAATGCCGAAATAAATAAAAATTAGAAAAATAATATCGACTTTTCCGTCGAGAGTCATAGAAATGAAATTATACAGCCAATGTTTTTTCTTAAAAAAATTCGCGAAATTGTTAAATTTTATTTAAAACAAGAAAATTAAATAAAAAATATTATCAATAAATAATAGTAGTCAGATAAGTTTGGATACCATTTTCTCTGTACGAATGCATGTTATTTTAGTTTAATATTCTGCTGGATTTTGTAACACAGTAAATCCTAACCCAGGACCCACAGGCGTGTACCTACCTACATATTTTTTGCTATTATCCTTTACCTAGTAATAAATATTTCTATTTCTATTTTTTCCGGATGTGATTAAACAATCGTCAGATTAATATATTTTTGATACGTATAATTACAAATGTATGTTACTAGTGCAACACGGCGGCTGAGTCAGTAGCATGTCGAAAACACGTGATTCGATTATTATTAAAAAGTTATTAGTGACAGTTTGTTGATTAAATATGTGATCAACAGAAGATTCGAGTTGACGCACAAGTAACTAAAGGTTATGTAATTATTTGTGATTATATCAGCTGTAAGTGGATTTGCATGCGAACAGTTACCATCAGTTTGTCACTGATGTAAACGCCGTCGAGAACGTAATTTACTTTCTATACATCCCGTTTGCACTAATATGCGAGTGCGAGCGAGATGTATAGAAAGTAAATTACGTTCTCGACGGCGTTTATGTCAGTGACAAACTGATGGTAACCGTACAGATGTATAAGATACCTATCGACTTATCGAACGAGCGAGCGAGGAGAAGCGAAGTTCTTACAATCAACTAGGAACACGCGGCTGGCTAGGCTAGGGTTACCAGATGACAGGAATTTTCCTGACATGTCAGGAATTATGGCCTTTTGTCAGGAATGGGGACGGGACACGAAAATGTCAGGATTTTTTTGAATTGATAGACTTTTTTATAAGGTACCTCTTTATTTAGGTACTTAAATTAATCCAAAAACATTGAAAAAAAAATGAGATCCACTCAAGTTATCAATAACTTATTCGCATTTGCAAAGATAACAATATAATAAGAAGTATCCTCTGCCTCTGTGATTAAAAATAATGTAGGTAAAACATAATACAATTGCACTTTTAGGGCGGCGTACCGCGTTGACGCGGCTATCAGCTCAATCGGGTGGCCATTGCTAACTGCTAGACCCCCCCCCCCCCCGTTCGTCAAAAATATGAATGTCAGGCAAAATAGTCGGAAATGAGGAATATTGTCAGGAAATTCTAAATTTGTATCTGGTAACCCTGGGCTAGGCTATTTAGGAGCAAGTCCCGGCATTTCGATGTTTTTGTTGATGGTGTAAATTTGTTCTAATTTAAATGAAATTGGGTAAACGTGTAGTTGAGGGCATTATATTTTAGTTATTAAATTATGAGCAGGCTCGATCAAGGGGTTATTGAGCTAGAAAAGTTAGAGGGCTATAAAGCTATTTGTTAGGAGTCTTGCTCATTGACGTAGGTATATCTCAGGACGGGCCTTACGCAACGCATATGACAAGTATGTTTCTAAGCATAAAAAATTGCATTGCGTGGGCTCAGTTTGGCCCTAGATTTATTCGTTGCAACCATTACTTATCATTGCGTAAGGTTAAAACATGTTTACCAATTTCGAAAATTGGTCGAATGTTTAATTTCTTCAATAAAAAACAGATAGAAAAGTATCGGAGTTCAATCGCTGACCGATAGCGGACGGCCGATAAGAAAAAACGTCAAGCGCGAGTCGGGCATTACGTTACTATTCTTGTGTGTTGGCGAATGCGTGATTTTTTTTATCAAACTTGCTTATTACTACACATTATAAAACAGTCCCCCATCGCGTCTCTCTGTCTGTATGTTTGCGATAAACTCAAAAACTACTGAACGGATTTTCATGCGGTTTTCACCCATCAATAGAGTGATTGTTGGAAAAAGTAAAAGGAAAGTTTAGGTATATAAATCACGCTTTACTACCCGTGCGAAGCCGAGGCGGGTCGCTAGTTAGGGTTATAAAGTTCTCGAACTTAAACTGTTGTGAGACATACTTACATTGAATAATTTTACGGTTTAGACTCACTTGTTTTTAGTCACTCGCGCGACATGTTTCGGAGAGCCTAGGTCTCCTTTCTCAAGCACTAAAGGGGCCCACTGATTACCAGTCCGCCTGCAGTCTCTGGCCTTATCGGGCGGCCTGCCGTCCTAGACCAATAACGTCCACAAACATAAGCGATTATTGCCTGCCGGCAATGGTCTGCTGCCACCTCTGCGACTACAGACGAGTCGTCAGTTTCCCACCGTACGGCCGTCCGCCGGCAATAGTCTGATATAATTTTGACAGGTCCCTACAAATTGACAGTTCGCCGGACGATATCAGCCTGTCAGTTGATCGCAAAAGGCCACACATTAACAGTTCTACTTCAGATTTTGGACTGACGGCTATTCGAACTACGGCTCGTCGATTCCGGTCAGCGTCGACAGATATCTGCCGGACAGTCCGTGGCCTGCAGGCCAATTTACACACACATTATCAGATAGCCGGTCGGTGGCCTGTTGGCCGTCATCTGCTGTCAGTCGAGAGCCTTCAGTTTCATGTTTTTCAACTAGTTTAATTTTTTCATCAAAATGGACAGTCGACGTCAAAGATAATGTTTACACTTTTGGACCTTATTCCTTTGTAATAAGGCAAAAAATGTAAACATATTTTTGACTACTATAGTGAAACCTGGTTAAAAGGGGATATTACTGCAATGTTCTGCCGCCAGAGTGCAGCACTACCGACTCAGTAAATTCATAGACTAACTTATACATACTGTGCCTTAAACTGTTTTTGACAAGTTTTCACAGACAATAAAATATGACATTGATGCATCAAGGCGGTTTGTTAACAAGGGCCTACCGGTAAACGCGAAAATCGAAATTTAGTTATCTGCCTCTTTATCGCTCGAATATGCAAGAGTGATAGAGAGATTAGATAACGAAATTTCGATTTTCTTGTTTCGCGGTAGGCCATGTGATTGACGTGACGTGTGATGTGTCAATGTGGTTTGTTTACTGTATGTGCCACAAAGGTGCCACCTACGCACTAGGTTGTTGTCGAATACAATGGCTCGCTTTTCGTATATACTTGCAAATGATTACATCGAGGATGAATGTGTCACTGAGTTTCATAGGATACTTTCCCAAAACACAAATTACCGTCCCCGCGACGTAGTTTTGATGCAGGCTATGCATCTAATCGAGTCCGTTCCCGCCGAAGAAGAATTAATGATATATTAAATATATAGTAAAAACTACAAGGGTTGTGAAACTATAAGGGTTCCTATAGGGTAGTTGAATACGGAATCCTAAAAACAGGCAAACAACCTCTGTAAAATATAACGATGCGAGCGGAACACTAAATGCCTCGAGCTATCTCGGGCTTGGCCAAATTATTTATTACAAGGTATCAAACAAAAAAATCACTCGGGTCACGGCCAAGTAGACCTAATATTATGTAGAAAAGGTTTAAAAGAGTAGAATGAATATAACAAAAACATAACAGTAAAGTATTTTCATTTTTTTCAATTTGGTATACATAGATAGTACCTAAATAAGAGCCGGTGTAAGTAAAAGTATGTTGAATCCACCGCTTGCAGCTTGTGACTCCATATCCTTTTTTTGTAATAATTGTCACATATTACGAGAATTTCGGGTAGGTAATATCGCCACGCCACGCTCTGTAACTCCGAACACAGTTTGCTCCAGATATTCTCTTAACTTAAAACGGAATGAATTAATGATGTCATAATTCGGATCCCACTTGTAGCTGAAGAATTTCAAGCGTAGGTCTTATCTCTTGTCTAAGCAGGTACCTCCATACTTGCGCTAGTGTTTCTACCACGTGTCTTTATAGCGGAATCAAAACGCACAATAGCTAGTCTTTTCATTGCTAGCTGCCGTGAACGCCATCGAAGGTATACCTCCCGGCGTTGTCTTGAGAACTATTAAAATTTTAACCAGTGTTGTTATATTGGGACGCTAATTTCCCTATTTGAATCTTTCAATGTTTGCTCCTTTTTTACTCGGTTACTTACTCTTCCAGCAATCAATAATCAAGTCTGTATTTTCAAATATATAAGCCATGCAAATACTATAATAACATGTCACATTTAAAATTAATAGAGAAAAAAATAAGGTTTATGTTATAATTCTCTCTATGACATTTATTTTTGACTGACAGTAAACAACAGTTGCGAGGTAACAACATGATAAATAAAGAAAAGTCTTGACAAACTAGATACTATGCAACCTTCGCATTGTTGTATTCATGCCTTAAAATTAAAATGATGCCTATGAACCAACTATGAACTCTAACTATACTAGAATTAAAGTTGAATTTTACTAACGTACATATCTGTTTTTTTTTACTGATTCTATTTCAATTTGACAGAAGCCCTACCGTATTTAAGGTTAATAAGGTCTACTGGCCTTAAAATTGTGTATGAAATTACAAGCAAATATCAGCGTCATAAATTAAGTATTGGATCCGTGATGTTCGAAGACAAAAAGTCGTATGCTTATTTTAGGGACTATGAACTCTTAAGTACTAGGAATAAAGTAGAATTTACTAATGCTGTAACGTGTGTCGATCGCCGGCCGGCTACCTCATGATGTGTGTTTGACTGGACTCGAGGCCACGGACTGTCCGGCGGATATCTGTCGGCGCTGACTGGAATCGTCAGGCGGCCACACACTATCGGTTCGTGTAAGTCGTCAGGCCGAAAACTGACAGAGAACTGTTTAGTGTGTGGCCTTTTGCGGTCAACTGACAGGCTGATATCGTCCGGCGGACTGGTAATCGGTGGGCCCCTTAACAGTGCGAGCAGCGTTCACGACGGCCGTGTATCGAGTACAAACAAGTGAGTCTAACCCGTAAAATTATTCAAGGTTATAAAGTTGTTCATATTATATCACTAACTCATGCGATCCATGGAAGTTATTTAAAAATGCATTTATAATTTTGCAAGTGTAATGTATGAAATACACTGTGTAAAACGCGGGTGCCGTTGAAATTTAAAAGTATGTCTGTGTGATTTTCATTATTTTGCTCATATCGCCCTTATAGCAACACAGTGTGTATGCAACAATTTTTTACTCTACAAAATATATACATATACACGGTGGCTGAAAAATAACTGCGTTGCCAGGGAGGTTTTGGGATTATACTGAGCAACTTTTACTATGGGTGGTCCCATAGTAAACCCCGAAATTATGAAACAAACCTCCTTGGCTACGGGAATGCAGTTATTTTTTAGCCATCCTGTAGGTACCTATTAGCATATTATTAGTGCCTTGCCTCCATTTTGCAACCCTTTTAGCTGTATTTAGCGACACTTGCACATCCACTCATTCCCGATATATAAACTAGTGCCCATTATAATTTGGTCTCAATATAAAATACAACTACGCTTTTTTCCGAGCTCCCACTTATACTGGTTTCTGAGACAAACTGGATTATGAATAAGAATCATAGCGCAGGTGTCTAGTCTAGCCTCTTAAACATCTGCTTGGATAGTTCTATACGAAAATACGCCCTATTATATATGAGATACAGACGAAATTTTATTAAAAGATGAATAAAATGATTATGATCGAACGGTTGATAGGCATTTCGTGTTATCATCAGACTTATACTGGACACTAGCCTTTTTTAGAACGTCTAGGGGGTTATTAAATAGTTCGGGGCAAACAGTAAATGGGTACACTTTGTATGGAATTTCTATACTAATAGTAATAACACCGTATTCATTGCGTTTTATATGGAGTGCCCTTACTTTTATACTCATCGTCTTCCTTAGCTTTGTTCTTTACATAGAAGGTAGGATCCTATAGAAGTGGTATACGCGTGCCTCCGTGAGGGACAAAACATACGCAATGCGACACTATGATTGGTCGAATTTATTTGTTGCCCACCATAATCCATACTAAATTTACGGTGGGCAAAAATTAAATGTGACACCGTGACAAGGACAAACTGAAACCTACTGAAAGAACATACATATTAGACTATCCTGTTCGGTCACTTCTCCCCACCCCTCATGCCAGACCCAGTTATAATTTATAACTACCGAATGAATCTGGTTTATAACTTATAAACCAGATTCATGGTTCTTTAAGTCCTTAGTAGAATTAGTCCGGTTTGTGGTTAACTATTTGGTGAATGGAACTCTAAAACTATTGTTTCCAGTTTCTGTGAAAACATTGAATATCACACACGTTGCTATTATCTGCGAAAACAGCCTACTGCCCAATATCGCGTCGTACCTAAACATAGGCCGATAGAAATTCACAGAAAAAGACTGACATACTTTTATAAATCGTATTTTGTCTAGGTGTAGTAGGTCTATTATTCATCTAGTATTCATTTATCTCTTGCTTCCATGATACATTTTTGGGTAGTATTTACATATTTCTTATGGTATCACATGGACCCTGAATAGGGTGTAGCAATATACTAGAGTACTGCATATTTTAAATTAGCAAATTCCTAAGCGTATGGCATAGTTGTGCGCATCTAAAAGAAACCAAAATCTGTGCCTCCCCCTGTAACCATAAAAAGGGTTTAAAAGAAAAATACTTACGTATGCAGACTTGAAGAGACAGTACGAAACTACAGTCGCCGCTGTTAGATGAAATGCAGATACAAAGTCTATGCATATACAATTTGCGACAAGTTTCAGTCAAAAATTTAAATTTTGAGTCACGGGTTTCCTTTTTAGGTAGGGTAGGGTATTTTACCATGTATAGATATTATAGACTGTATATTGTACCTATATAATATATCACATAGTTAAAATATAACACTAACTGAATTTATATCAGTGCCTCAAAAAAAGATAAGAGAAATTGTTTATTGAATCTCTTATCTGTGACAATAGTGACAAGATGAAGGACACTTTTATCGGCATTCAATGCTCAAGTATGAAAACAGCATGCTCATTTCATTCATGTATTACCATTAATAACTCGTACTTGTACACTTTTTATTTCTTTTTAACCTTATACATATAGCTTTACACAAAACGAGAAAAAATAAACTGCGACTAGCACATGCTCGTGCTCAACCCTAACCCTTTATGTGCTTAGGCTACATAGCTTGAGCACATAAAAGGGTTCCTCACGTTACGATAAAACAAACAAAACTTTTGAAAATTTTAACCCGCTTTTTTGTAAAACAGTCTCTTCATTCAAAGTCGGTTGAAAATGTTGCCTATATCTAACAAACTAACCGATTTACCAACATTGGCGATAATTCAATAATAGGGCAATTGATTACACGTTCAAAATTTCTCAGTAATCTATTTTTATAAGTACTAAGTTTTTTTGTGAAATTAATACTTCGATTGCTTTAAAATTAGATATCTTCGATTTTCGAAGCGAATATTTTCAAATCACAGGATGTAGGTAATGAGTACAAATTGGCAGTTCCCCGGTGGTTCCAGCCGAGTGGTTCACAACGCACCAATTTTTCGAGATAGGCTGACCATTATAAACTGACCTTCGAAGAATAAAGTAACATTTTGTATAGATGTTTCCTATTTCTTTGCTCTTGAGTGTAGTACAGAAGCGTCTCTCGCTTAGTGATTATGTTGATGTTCAAGTGACTTAATTTTTTTTCGGATTTTATTTTATTTTTAACCGACTTCCAAATCCCAAAGGAGGAGGTTATCAATTCGGTTGTATGTTATTTTTTTTATGTTTGTTACTCCATATCCCCGTCATTAGTTACTGGACCGTTTTTGAAAATTCTTTTTTTTATTGTATGTATATTCATACAGATTGGTCCCGTTTTTGTCAAAACCCAGTTCTGATGATGGGATCCATGAGGAATCGAGGGAACTCCTCAAATCTTAAAGGCATGCGTATAGAGATTTTTGTATTTTCATCAAGCATATTCATTAAAAACTGTCGTATTTGATGAAGTGGAACTGCTGATGATGATCAGAACAGAACTCTTCAACGACGCATAGTTCACGTTTGGCGATTTGTCCTCTTCGTTATGTTTGCTAAGCAAGTTTAGTTTTTAAGCAACATTTCTGTCAAGCTCGAGTTCTGATGATGGGATCCATAAGGAACCGAGGCAACTCCTCAAATCTTAAAGGCATACATATAGTGATTGTTGTGTTTTTATCAACAAATCAAGCATATACATTCAAAAAAGTGACATTTGAGGAAGTGGAACTGCTGATGATGACCAGAACGAAACTCTTTAACGACGCATAGCTCACGTTAGCGATTTTTCCTCTTCGTTATGTTTGTTAAGCAAGTTAGGTTTTTAAGCCATATTTCTGTCAAGATCAAGTTCTGAACATGGGATCCATAGTACACGTTTGGTGATTTCGAATTTCGATTTTGACTTGGACTGGGACTCGGACTCGGACCCAGACCCAGACTCGTACCCGGATCCGGTTCAGACCCGGACCTGGACTCGCACTCGGACTCGGACCCGGACTCGGACTCAGGCCCGGACCTTGACCCGGACCTTGACCCGGAAAACCACTATGACACCTAAACTAAATAACCCACTATGATTACCTACCAGAGATGTTACGGAGCTCCGGTTCCGTTTCCGTTAAGTCGGAACTTCCGTTTGGTATTACACATCCGTTTCTGTTCCGGTTCCGTTATGTTTAAAACGGAAGTTATAACGGATGTCAATGCTTCGCGCGGCGGCGGCGTACATCAAAAACAAACAGGTTCATACCAGTCAGTCGCTCATCGCCCCGCTTGCCACGTGCTACGCGAATTTGTTGTTTGTTTGTATACTTTGTTTTATTCGTGTTATTAAAATTAAAATCGTATGTGTTCTGTTGTGTACTGACTACTGACTGTGTGTAGTGTGTGTGGTGAATGTTAGTGTGTAAAAAAACGCACAATGAAGCCGAAATCAAGTTCGATTTGGAACTATTTTGATGAAGTTAGTGGGGACACGGCTAAGTGTAAACTTTGTCTGAAGGTTTATTCTACAAAGGGGAAAACGACTACATCGTTAAAAAGTCAGGCTCCAATTCTGGTTCCAGTTCCGTTTTCGGTTCCGTTTCCGTTTTCGATTCCGTTTCCGTTTTCGGTTCCGTTTCCGTTTTCGGTTCCGTTTCCGTTTTCGGTTCCGTTAAACTAAATTGAAAACATCTGTTTCCGTTTTCGGTTCCGATAAAACCACATCCGTTACATCCCTGTTACCTACCATAAAATGTAAGTAGGTATAAAGTATTATGATGCCAAACCCCTCCCGCTCAAACCCCCGTACACCGCACCGCATGCGGCGTTAAGTGGGTTAGGTTAGGTTTGAACTGCGATCCTCACAGAACCGAACAAAAGTGGGTTAGGTTAGATCTGCGAGCCTTACAGAAACGAAATGCTACTAGCAAAGTGGGTGGTTTTACTTCCTTTTCTACATAGACTAGACAAAAAAAATCAAAATCGCTCTCCTTCTTGATGCGACTGGCAAATCATGTTACTTTTTGGCAACCGGGTTTTTTAACCTAATTAGACCCCGCTGAATCCGAATTTGCCGGTTGCTTGATCGAATTCTTGACCGGAAGTGAGATATTTGATATTATAGGTCCCTTTTTTTTAGTTTAATATTAGCAAATTAGGTTTTTAAGAATAAATTATCTACATAAGATTTCCTCCAAAAAACATCCTGAACACTTTTCTCTAGGATCAATATTTAAAACGATATTAAAGGAAGAAAGTTAATTACAATCAGTTCACAGGTCACTTTTTTTAGTTTTTCGTAACTAACTCGTAAACGGTCGCCCGTTGCAAAACAATATTACTTATACATAAATATTGAACATAAAATTGTCCACAAAAAAGGTTCTGTACACTTTTTCGCTACGATCAATATTTAATGAGGTATTAAAGGGGGTAAGTTAATTATTATCAATTTCCAGGTCCCTATTTTTAGTTTTTCGCAAATGACTCGTAAACGGTGGCCCATAGCAAAATAGGTTCTTAATGTTCTTGTAAATAAATGATCGACATAAATTCGCTATTAAAGCGGGAAAGTTAAATAATGTGTAGAATTGATTATAATTAACTTTCCCCCTTTAATACCTCATTAAATATTGATCCTAGCGAAAAAGTGTAGAGAACCCTTCGGTACACGGCTGGAAGAAGTTGATAATTCGAGATATTTTATTCATAAGAACATTAAGAACCTATTTTGCTATGGGCCAAAATTTACGAGTCATTTACGAATAACTAAAAATAGGGACCTGGAAATTTATTATAATAATTAGCTTACCCCCTTTAATACCTCTTTTTTTTTAGTTAATATAGGTACTATAAAATAAAAATAAAAAATAAAATAATAATGATAAATATGAGATTGTTTGAGTTCATTTTTATTGCAATGTACTTTGTAACTTATTGAACAATACAATTTTATTTGATAATATTTGTTGGCCGTTTTCTACAACGCCACAAATGAAGTTCCAGTTTCATAACTTTTTTTATGCTTTTAAGAACATCTGTAACGAATAAGCTATTTCAATAAACTGGAATTTATCTTGGGTAGTTACGAAGTCTCTCCAATCTAACCTATGACTGAGGTTTTTCTATGGAAGACAAATCTCTGTAAAAATGGCAAATATACAAAAGTAGAAATTCCATGAAACTACCTCAAAGGGAAATCAAATAAAAAAAGTTTTATATAGAACGAAAAATGATTTAATAATGTATTACTTCGCTTATCAAACTTATAGAAAAACCGGCCAAGTGCGAGTCGGACTCGCAAACGAAGGGTTCCGTACCATTATCTATAAAAACGGTCACCCATCCAAGTACTGACCCCGCCCGACGTTGCTTAACTTCGGTCAAAAATCACGTTTGTTGTATGGGAGCCCCACTTAAATCTATTTTATTCTGTTTTTAGTATTTGTTGTTATAGCGGCAACAGAAATATATCATCTGTGAAAATTTCAACTGTCTAGCTATCACGGTTCGTGAGATACAGCCTGATGACAGACAGACGGACGGACGGACGGACAGCGGAGTCTTAGTAATAGGGTCCCGTTTTACCCTTTGGGTACGGAACCCTAAAAACGATGTGTATGAGAAATACCTTATAATTTCCTTTAAAAAACACTGTTCAAAAAGTGTCATGAGAGATGTAATATAAAACGCGAAAACTGTAATTCACCCTTTTATATTAAATACGAGTGTATTTAATTGTAAATAATAGCAAAAAGAATAGATAGTATAGAGGGGTCCTGTCATTGTAAATTTTGTAGTCACTGTAAATTTACTGCCATCTATCGACACACGACTAAAACTCAAAATGAAAACGTATAAAGTTATCAAAACATGTATATATATGGATAAATGATTTTATTATTTTTATATCATTTTGATCCATGTTCATTCACTGATATCTATGTGTTAAAATTGTTAAATTTGAAACGGTGTCGTCACGCCATCTAGCCGAGGATAGGCTAAAGGTGTGTGCGCCATCTATTCGAGAATGACTTTTGCTTCAATTCCGAGGCACGTTTTTTCCTTAGACTTTATTCGTCTTATACGAAGTTACATATGTCTTTGATAATAGTATCTACAGATCACTATAGAAGCGCTGGTGGCCTAGCGGTAAGAGCGTGCGACTTGCAATCCGGAGGTCGCGGGTTCAAACTCCGGCTCGTACCAATGAGTTTTTCGGAACTTATGTACGAAATATCATTTCATATTTACCAGTCGCTTTTCGGTGAAGGAAAAACATCGTGAGGAAACCGGACTAATCCCAATAAGGCCTAGTTTTCCCTCTGGGTTAGAAGGTCAGATGGCAGTCGCTTTCGTAAAAACTAGTGCCTACGTCAATTCTCGGGATTAATTGTCAAGCGAACCCAGGCTCCCATGAGCCGTGGCAATATGCCGGGATAACGCGAGGAAGAAGAAGATCACTATAGAAATGAACTGCTTACAAATTATTACAAAATAAAATGAAAAATCCACATACTTAATGTGCTGCTACTTTTTTTCCGGACCACTCCTTAGTGCACCATCTACCATAATCTTTCACCGGGACCGGGCCCCATAGAAGTCGGTTTTTTTTTTTAATTATTCGTTTTCAAATCGTTTGAAAACGGTAAAATGCTTTCAACGTTCGGTTATAGTGTCAAAATCTTTATTTGGAACTTGACAACGAAGGGATTGTGGGAAATCACGTCATACTCGTATTTTAGTCACTACATTACACTACATGACCTGCCTTGACATCCACCTTAACCCGTTCAGCACTAGCACTAAGTACAACACATAACCCTAATTACCTACAACAATGTAAGTTAAATCATTTTTAATCTCTAATCGACATGACCCGTTGACATCCACCTTAAAAAATTAAGGTGAATCCCTCAGCACATTTTTTGTAAATGCATTTTAATTTGAAGAGTATTTTACATATTAGGTACGTGTACCATCAACCGTAAAAGTGCATGGCGAAGAGTTAAAAAATTCATAACTCGAAGACTACGAAAAATCGGCCAACATACATGGGGTATAATCTGATACCCCACGACGCCGACGTGAGCAATCTAATCTCAAATCTCAAATCTTAAAGGCATGCGTATAGGAATTTTTGTATTTTCATCAGAAATTTAAGCATTTTCATTAAAAAATCTGTGGCATTTGATGAAGTGGAACTGCTGATGATGATCAGAACAGAACTCTTCAACGTCGCATAGTTCACGTTTGGCGATTTGTCCTCTTCGTTATGTTTGTTAAGCAAGTTTAGTTTTTAAGCCACATTTCTGTGAAGCTCGAGTTCTGATGATGGGATCCATAAGGAATCGAGGGAACTCCTCAAATATTAAAGGCATACATTTAGTGATTGTTGTGTTTTTATAAACAAATCAAGCATATACATTCAAAAAAGTGATATTTGAGGAAGTGGAACTGCTGATGATGACCAGAACGAAACTCTTTAACGACGCATAGCTCGCGTTTGGCGATTTTTCCTCTCCGTTATGTTTGTTAAGCAAGTTAGGTTTCTAAGCCATATTTATGTCAAGCTCAAGTTCTGAACATGGGATCCATGAGGAATCGAGGGAACTCCTCAAATCTTTAAAGGCATACGTATAGAATTTTCTGTATTTTCATCATAAAATCAACCATTTACATTAAAAACTGTCGCATTTGATGAAGTGGAACTGCTGATGATGATCAGAACAGAACTCTTCAACGACGCATAGTACACGTTTGGTGATTTCGAATTTCGATTTTGACTTGGACTGGGACCCGGACTCGGACCCAGACCCGGACTCGTACCCGGATCCGGTTCGGACCTGGACCCGGACTCGGACTCAGACCCGGACCTTGACCCGGAAAACCACTATGATACCTAAACTAAATGAACCACTATGATTACCTACCATAAAATGTAGGTATAAAGTATGATGATGCCAAACCCCTCCCGCTCAAACCCTCGTACACCGCACCGCATGCGCCATTAAGTGGGTTAGGTTAGGTTTGAACTGCGATCCTTACAGAACTGAACAAAAGTGGATTAGGTTAGGTTAGAACTGCGAGCCTTACAGAAACGAAATGCTACTAGAAAAGTGTGTTTGATTAGGTTCGAACTGCGATCCTCACAGAACTGAACTGCTATCAGAGAAGTAGGTTAGGTTAGGCTAGAAGTACGACCCTTACAGAAACGAAATGCTACTAGAAAAGTGGGTGGTTTTACCTCCTTATCCACATAGTGCACCATCTACCATAATCTTTCACCGGGCCCCATAGAAGTCGGGTTTTTTTTTCTTAAAAATTATTGATTGAGCAATTTTCAGCAAGCAAACACTCAAACTTCTAGTTTTTTTTCAGACAATAAGAAAATCGATATTAGTTAATAAGTAATTTATAAAAGTAATTTATCATCTATACTTGGTCAAGCAGATCTTGTCAGTAGAAAAAGGCGGCAAATTTGAAAAATGTAGGCGCGAAGGGATATCGTCCCATAGAAAATTTGAATTTCGCGCCTTTTTTTACGTACAAGATTTCATTGACCGTCTATATCAACAAAAACACAAAAAAAACAATGAAACGAAATTACTCCCCTTGGTAGCTAGAGCTTAAGGCGCTCTTATACTCAAGTTTTACGTTTTCAAGGGGGTGAAGCAGAGGCGTGGTAGAACGGGCAGGCGGGCGCCCCGCGCGGCGCACCGCACCATTCCCGCGCAGCACGTCTACGTCCTTATTCTGACGACATCGCTATTCTGAATTGTCAGTTCCGGGATTTTTAGTTCGGCAATTAATATTGAATAAGATTTATTAGTAAATTCGAATTTTGATGAGTACTTAATGAAATTAAAAACCGGACAAGCGCGAGTCGGACTCGCCCACTGAGCCCACCGATGGTTCCGTACTTTTTAGTATTTGTTGTTATAGCGGCAACAGAAATACATCATCTGTGAAAATTTCAACTGTCTAGCTATCACGGTTCGTGAGATACAGCCTGGTGACAGACGGACGGACGAACGGACGGACAGCGGAGTCTTACTAAT
Source organism: Cydia splendana (assembly GCF_910591565.1). Taxonomy (NCBI): domain Eukaryota; kingdom Metazoa; phylum Arthropoda; class Insecta; order Lepidoptera; family Tortricidae; genus Cydia; species Cydia splendana. Next base: position 8,270,725 of record NC_085979.1, read on the forward strand.
AGGGTTCCGTTTTACCCTTTGGGTAGGGAACCCTAAAAATGGTAGGTAAGACGGTGAGGTCGGTGAGTGTACCTAAATAATTATTAATTATATACAATATGAGTGTATACTTGACTGATCATGTTTTTGTAAAAATCGATTTCGACTGGCAAAACATATTATTTTTTGGTTTTTTTTTGGTTTGGTTTTTTAACCTAATTAGACCCCGCTGAATCCGAAATTGCCGGTTGCTTGATCGAATTCTTGACTGGAAGTGAGTTGATATTATGAGTGAGATAGTTGATATTAAAGGTCCCTTTTTTTAGTTTTTCGTAAATAACTCTTAAACGGTGGCGCATAGCAAAAATTTTCTTAAACTTAAGTAATCTGCATAAAATTGCCTACAAGAAAGATTCCGTACAATTTTTCGCTAGGATCAATATTCAAAGAGATATTAAGGCGGGAAAGTTAATTATAATCACTTTTTGAAGGTCCCTTTTTTAGTTTTTCGTAAATAACTCGTAAACGGTGGCCAATATAAAAAAAAATTGTTAAACGTTAATAATCGACACAACATTTTCAATAAAAAAAGATTTATTTTTTTTTTATTTTTTTTTATTTATTGTTCAGAACACATACAGTCATACATAAAAATATAGATATAACTTACAAAAATATATAAAAACAGACCTGGAGGTTCATAATGTAAACATGTAAACATCAAAAGATACAAAAGCGTTTTGCGATGAGAAAATAAGTAAAACATAACTGATAACTACCTACTACTAACTACTATTAATTATAGTGATAATTTATTTTATCAACAGCAATTTGGATCTCGTATGTTCTTTTAAAGCTGCAAGAGAGTGCATAAATGGATCGATGTCACAGAAATACTCATTATAGTTTCTTGATACTCGTTTGAAAAAAGTATGTCTAGAATAATTAGTTCGTGCGAAACTCACATAAAACAAATTACGAGGACGTAAGGAGCGATGCGGTACATTAAACATAATATTTTGTAGCAAATTTGGGCAATTGATTTCATTTTTGAGGATTTTGAAGAAAAAAAGTGTGTCTAAAAAGAGTCTTCTATTACAAAGGGAAATCATATTGAAATGTTTGGCTGACTTGGCTGATGATTCCAGAGGCGTACCGGTCCTGTAACAAAGTGCTCTCAAGAAAACATTTTGTATTCTTTCTAGGCGATTAATATGGACATGGTATTGAGGACACCAGATCACAGACCCGAACTCAAGAATACTTCTGACGTAAGAATAAAATAGTATTTTAAGAGTGCAGGGGCGTCTAAAGGGTTTGCCCATCCGTAGTATCATACCTAGATTTTTATAGGCTCGGTTACAAATTTTGTCAATATGAATATTGAAATTAAGTTGTGAGTCCATGGTGATACCTAGGTCTCTAATAGAACTAACACGAGTTATATGCTTCCCAGCTATTGAATAGTTAAAATTGATTACTTTTTGTTTACGGGAATAAGTTATCACAAAACATTTATCTAAATTTAGGTACAGATAATTATTTGAACAATATTCATAAAAACTGTCAAGGTCTTGTTGTAGGCTATGACAATCAGCTTCAGAAGATATAGCTTTAAAAATCTTTGTATCATCAGCGTAAATAAGGTGTTCCGAGTTTCTGAAGCAGGTTGCCATGTCATTGACATATAATATGAAAAGAAGAGGGCCAAGGTGCGAACCTTGTGGCACCCCTGACGGTACCGGAAGAAAATGGGAAGTGTAACCCTTCAGCGCCACAGCCTGGCTCCGATTTCTTAGATAGGACTTAATCCATCTGAGGAGATCACCGTGAATACCGAGCTTCTCAAGCATTTAGTACAAGCATTTAGCAAGATTTAGTACATTTTTAGCAGGGATCAATATTTAAAAAGATAATAAAGAGGGAAAGTTAATTATAATAAATTCTAAGGTTCCTTGTTTTTATTTTTTCGTTAATAATTTGAAAAGTATGACTCATAGCAAAAACAAATTTTACACAAATAATAAACATAAAATTTCCTACAAGAAACATGTAGAACACTTTTCGCTACGATCAATATTTAAAAAGACAAAGCATTCGGTAAGTCAATCAATTTTAAAGTCCCTTTTTAGTTTTTTGTAAATAACTCGTAAACGGTGTCCCATAGCAAAATAGGTTTTTATGAATAAATAATCTCCATAAAATTTTCTGCAAAAAACATCCGAACACTTTTCTCTAGGATCAATATTTAAAACGATATTAAAGGAAGACAGTTCACAGGTCGCTTTTTTTTCGTAAATAACTCGTAAACGGTGCCCCCGTTGCAAAAAATATTATACATAAATATTGAACATAAAATTGTCCACAAAAAAGGTTTTGTACACTTTTTCGCTACGATCAATATTTAATGAGGTATTAAAGGGGGTAAGTTAATTATAATCAATTTCCAGGTCCCTATTTTAAGTTTTTCGTAAATGACTCGTAAACGGTGGCCCATAGCAAAATAGGTTCTTAATGTTAATTAACCCGCCTTGGCTAAAAAGTGGCCTCCATGTTTAAAATTAATTTGTTTACGTAAGATGTCCGTCTTTGGGTCACGAATTTACGTGTGTACCAAATTTCAACTTAATTGGTCCAGTACTTTTGAAGAAAATGGGCTGTGACAGACGGACAGACAGACAGACAGTCGCACGAGTGATCCTATAAGGGTTCCGTTTTTTCCTTTTGAGGTACGGGACCCTAAAAACTAAAAAAAGTGACATGTGAATTGATTGTAATGAACTTTCTTCCTTTAATATCGTTTTAAATATTGATCCTAGAGAAAAGTGTTCAGAAATTTTATGTAGATTATTTATTCATATAAACCTATTTTGCTATGGGACACCGTTTACGAGTTATTTACAAAAAACTAAAAAGGGACTTTAAAATTGATTGTAATTAACTTACCGGCTGCTTTGTCTTTTTAAATATTGATCCTAGCGAAAAGTGTTCTAAATGTTTCTTGTAGGAAAGTTTATGTTTATGATTTATGTGTAAGATTTGTTTTTGCAATGAGTCATACTTTTCAAATTATTAACGAAAAAATAAAAACAAGGAACCTTAGAATTTATTATAATCAACTTTCCCTCTTTATTATCTTTTTAAATATTGATCCCTGCTAAAAATGTACTGAATCTTTTATTATTGAAAATTTTGTGTAGATTATTAGTTAATTTTTTTTATATTGGCCACCGTTTACGAGTTATTTACGAAAAACTAAAAAAAGGGACCTTTAATATCACATATCTCACTTCCAGTCAAGAATTCGATCAAGCAACCGGCAAATTCGGATTCAGCGGGGTCTAATTAGGTTAAAAAACCCGGTTGCCAAAAAGTAATATGTTTTGCCAGTAGAAATCGATTTTTACAAAAATGTGACCAGTCTAAATTATTCAATTTGATTAATTTTATAGCCTTTTAAAATATGTTTACACAATTTATCAATCGTAACTGAATTCCGGATTGGTTAGATGGGTGTGTGCCTTTGCTGCCCAACTTATTATAAAATGACAATATGACGGACGAATGTCTGAAATGTCACCGTATTTAAGAATTATTTTGCTTTTCTTCGTAAGTATGTTGAAAAACATTGTGTGTATAATATATTTGCATATTTATACTGTGATTACCCATTTTATGAAACGTCCGCTAAACTAGCACAGGTCCGACGCTGACAGTGGTCACGGGCGTACTGGCGTGAGGAATAGGCGCAAGGTATTGCCGCGTAGGGTGTAATTTAGTAGGCAAAATGTTGAATTCATCAAATGATGAATGAAAAAATTAACGTATCGATAAAAGGACAAGCAATAATGAAGATTTACTTAAAAGCTATCGACTGAAGTAAGTTTCATATACATTTTCGTCCTAGTACTTCTAACATAAGGAAATAAAGACAGTGTTAGGCATGTTTTCAACTTAAGATTCTATCGAGAAAATAATGAGCCGTCGTGTTTCTGACAAGCAATAACGTAGTTCAAGGACTGAAGTTATACATACTAGAAAATAATGCATGAAATCCTTGTAAAAGTCTGTAAATATGGTCACAAAAAAGTGCATTTTACTACACACCGCGCCTTAAAATTATCCACTTTTAGAAGCGTTTAACTTACACTGATTTTTGTTCTTGCGTGTTTACTAGATAAATAACCTAGGTAGTTGGTTAGGATTTTGCTAATTTAAAAGATGAACTGACGTCTCAAAATTGGCATAAATTACACCATAGTTCCAAACAGTGTGTAGCCAGCTTAAATGGGATAGAAAATTACAGGTTTCGTTATAATTGCATACAATTCGCTTGGCGTCTTTGACCTTGGCTTTATCATCACCTGCCGATGTATATTGACCTTTTCTTAACACGCTCGAAGTCTTATTCTGGTGTTATGCCATTTCATAATTACCTATAGTATTATGAGGGTTTATGCAACTGCAAATAGTGCAAACTGCACGGAATAAACGTGAGAATTCGTCGGAGTAAATCGTTAAAAATTTACAATCGTTCCACCCACGAATATTATAATCAAGTACTTCAATTCAATGACTTCAATACGTAATTGATTATCAATAGTTACCAACGTTCTTTTTGGTTTTCTACGAGTTTTTTCTTCCAATAATACAAATATTTTGCCTGAAAACTAAAACATTCAAATAACAGCAGTCACCCCTGAACAAAGATAATAAATAATTAAACAAAATTAGGTAAGTATCTAATAAGAAGAGGCCCGTTGATGTCTTCTGTTCTATCCAGTCCATTGGTTTGGCCCTATTGAGAGACGCGATTGGTCAAATTCATTATAGTTCACTAAAGTTTCAGTATAGGCCCCGTAGTGAAAAGTATGCGATTATAGTTTGGTTTGCGAAGTCTTAATTCAACCATTAAAGTCGACAAGTAGAAAAAATAGGAGGAAAAAACATCTCGCGGGTATCAGTCCGCTGTGTTCCCTCAGAATAAACCCCTAAGCACACAAAATGTTAATTTCTTCGCTCCACTGCAATCATTACGTGAACCGGAGTAATTTTTCAAATTTATAATAACCGGGCTTCTTGAAAAACATGTCTGGACTCTACATATTCCAATTACCTATTATCACCGTCCATTTCATCTGTGACCTCAAAATCCGTTAGAATTAAGGGAAATGGAGGTCAAAATTTATTGGTTTTGCTGGTTAGTTGTTTGGTGGGACGAAAGGCTTGCACTTTCGATTTTTCTGCTGGCAATTTACTGTGGTATTACTTTTTTGAGGTTGATTTCGCCTGCTGCAGTTTAAAGGCGAATAAGTTTTAGGCTTACGCAAATGTACCTACAGCAACCTACAAAATTGCATGACACATAATAAATGAATTATGAAAATTATAAGATTCTGGCAACTGGCCGTATGTAGCAATACTGATACATATTTCGATGCGATGTATTAGGGTAACGTCGAAAGCGGGGTAATTTTGAGAAGAAGCACTTCATACTTTGACAAGACTTACGCTAAGCAGTTTTGTAGGCAATTATCAAAATGACCCCGTTTTCGAAGTTATCTTGTACCTTATATCATTTTAAGTTTTGAACGTATGACTTCACAAATAACGAAAAGGAAATTTAAATACCTATTTCGGCCATTTGTGATTTATTATTCATTCTACTTAACTAACTTTAGTATCGTGTAAAGATGACGTACTTTATGACTGACGGTTAAGGTGGAGGTGTAAGTATTTAAATGTGTTCAAAATAACGACAATGATCTCCGTTACATAGTGAGTATAATCATAATCACCAAGGAACGAGTATATCACGACGGATTCATTGAGAAATCGTGATCATGATCGTGAATGACTTGTTAAGTACTTTTACCGATAAACAAATTCTCGTAATAGGGGCAATTAAATTTAATACAAATACGAGTAAAACCAGTGGCTCTGTGAGCTCTAGAACTCACTCTATGGCTTAGCCATTTTGAGAAATTCTAAAATCGAAATCGGCAAAAAAATCTGTTTAAGTAATTATCCAACCTGCTCACCAAACTTCACGAGTAACGAAGACCTTCGCTTTCGCGCAGTCATATAAAATAATGACACTTAAAGGTCGCTTTAGTTAGCGATAAGGTCCGTAAGATCGCCAATAATTATCTCCATACACTTGGGACGACGAAGGAATATCTATTTTGAAACAAAATATAGGTACACATTCTTTCTCTGCTCATCGCTATTATTCTTTCTTATCTTAATATTGTAATACAAAGTAATGATAATGGTAGGTGTCAACCCTATACCGGTTTAACGACATAGACTAAATTATAACAAGATGGATCACTCGAGCAATTTGCACGGTTGCTCTTTTTGCGCGCATGCCCGTGCAGACGTTATTTAAGGGTTGCTGATCGGCATTCTTTCACTTTATTACACGAAGCCCTCATTCACAGTGAGCCCTTACTAAAGCTGTCGAAAAAATTTGCATTCTCCCACTTTTGCGTCCTAATTGGACCCGTAGGTACATTGAGTCTAGCCTTCAAAAGATGTGTTTATGACATCATAGGCTAGGGTAGGCCCTTTTAGGGCCACTCCACACCTAGCGTCTTTCGAGCGTCGGCGTCTCGTCGGCGTCTACAACTCTATGGCCCAACGTCGACGCGACGTCGACGCAACTGCGCAGCGACGTCATTTTCCATAGCGCTGACCGACGCCGACGCTCGAAAGACGCCAGATGTGGGGTGGCCCTTAGGAGTTGTAAAACTGAAATACAGCATAACAGACAAACATGAAACCTTTCCAAACCAAAATGATTCTGTTAAAGTAGATGAAAAAAGGAGTAGGAGTTTCATATGTACTGGCTTTAATTTCTTTGTATGTATTATAATTTCTTGCAGCAAAAACAAGTAACAAACATATATAAGTATATTTTTACTTCAATGTTCAAATGAGAGCTTTGATAGTTGGCAGCGCCTAGGTTCATGCGCCTCTTAACCGCGACTGGTTTCTCTGTAAATGGGCCATCTTTTTATTGTCATGCCCATGTCACATAGTGTAGCCTATATTTAGTGACGGACTACATTAACGCGACCTTCAGCGGGTTGTTAACGGACTTTGGCCACAATACAAGTTTTATAGGCATGAGATCCCGTTATTTTCAATACATTGCACATTTGGTTGTTTTTTATCACGTAAAAAAAGTTCCGTAGTCAACTAGAAACATATTTTTTTTAAAGCAGACATGCGGAGGTTGCCGCAATCCGTGCGTTGCTCTTAACCAATTGAGGTACCAGAACCTCGCAAATCTTTCTATTCCTTTGCGGAAGTTGCGGGTTCAAGCCCTGTCGGAGGCGTAACTTTTTCCATTTTTTCCTTTAATATAAAATTTAGAACTGGGAACAATTTAGTATGGATTTTTTTAATTCCATTTTATTTAAATTCTACTATTTTATGTCGAACTATACCGAACTCATCTTGATCGTCACTGATGAAATATCATTATTTAAATGCGTACCATAATTAATAGAAATAACAATAGGTCAGAAATTACTTGTAACGTCTAGACGTATTTAAATGACGTATCATAATTCATATCATATCACTCATTAATTACAAATTAATCGATTTATTTACAATATAATGGCTTGTTACATCGTGCGGTTAAAATGTTACTGATTTTATCTCAGTGGAAAATTATATATGTAACGACTTTCATGCAGTTTTCACCTATCAATAGTATTAGTATGATTCTTGAGGAAGGTTTAGGTGTAAGTATAATTTGTTATGGTTTACCCGTGCGAAGCCGGGGCGGTTCGCTAGTACCTATATAGTATGTCTTATAACTTTAAATATATATTTCGGCGATCTCGGAAACGGCCCTAACGATTTCGATGAAACTTGCTATATGGGGGTTTTCGGGCCTTCGGGGGCGAATAATCGATCTAGCTAGGTCTGATCTCTGGGAAAACGCGCATTTTTGAATTATTATGTTTTCCGAGCAAAGCGCGGTCTTCCAGATATTATATGTATATTATACACATAGATCATTAGTTAAGTATTAATTTGCAATGATTTCATCACATCTCTAATTATAGTGCTGAAATCATGCACTATCTCCAACAGGATGTTGTGATCGGAAACAACCTTTGTATCGTGCTTATACAGGGTGTTAGTAGGCGTAGGGTGCAATAGCCGATGTTACTGGCAAGGGTTTTTAATGTTTTATTTAAAGTGCTTTGAGGTAACTCCGAAAGCGAGGTAACTCCGAAAACGACATTTTGACCGATTGCTAATCACTACACCTTAAATATAAAACAAAATCCCCCGCCGCGTCTGTCTGTATGTAATATGTTCGCGATAAACTCAAAACCTACAGAACGGATTTTCATGCAGTGTATGGGGAACATACATTCATACATACAGATTACAGACAGACGTGGTGGGTGACTTTGTTTTAAAAGGTCCAAATTAAGAAAAGCACTAAAATCAGAATTTCATTTAAAGAGGTTCCGTAATTTCAATTATATTTTGGTATCAAGGGACCGGGACGGGACCAGACCTTTGGTGGTTTGGTTGGTGATAATTTAGGTTTCCCATCTACCCAGCGGGCTCAGCACGGTTCCATTTTTATCGACTATCACTATGCGCGTCCCTTTCGCACTTACGTACTTGTTAGAACGTGACAGGCATGGTGACAAGGGATAAAAACGCGACCGTGCTAAGCCGCCAGGTCCCAATTAAGTTTCACTGTATTGCTAGATGTTGTTAGGGAGTGAGGTGGTGATTGTAGTAAGATTGATTTTGGATCGTGCAATTTTTTGTTGGTATGATACAAATGAGTGTTGCTTGTTCTACGATTTATTGAAGCCTGAAGTATGTTTACGGAAAATATTTAATGAAATGCGATTGGCATGTGTGCGTGGCCCATGCACACATATAACTCATATAAGATTAATTTATTATCTTATAAGATTTATCTATTTATTAAACGGCTATACCAATAGTACATTGCGCAACGTGGGGGGTAAGTAAGTGAAATTTTCGAGACGAGGAATTAAAGACCCGAGTTAGCAATATTCTTAATTACGGCCTTTGTCCTTTAGTAAACCTGCATGAAATAAAATCTTTTTCGAGCAAGTGTGATGAAAAAGGAATTAGCAAAATAGAAGTCGCCAGAGGTCGGAGCGGCTTTAAATATATTTTTTATGATTTGAACTAATTTCTTAAAAGAAAACCTATTATATACCTACATGTTTTAGGGCACTTAGCTTTATCTTTATTTATTTTAGATTCTTAGCCAAGACGAGTAGATTGTGCGTATACGCACTTGTCCCATTTTTGTACATCCGGCATGTTATCTCCCGTCTATTGCCCGTCTGCTATATACACATAAACAACGATGCACCGTGACCCCACACACACACCATACACACACACACACAAACACATGACACTCATCACGCGAGTGATGCGTTCACGGCGCCTTTTTAAATATAATTAATTACACAAATAAACGATAATGTGTTTATTTTTAGATAACGGTTAATTTAATAAGAGGCGAAAAGTCGGTAGCAACTAGTTTTAAGAAAAGTACTAGCGAAACGGCAGGGTGCCTTCGAGTAAAGAATCGTTAAACTATATAATAATATAGGTGCGAAGAAAAAATAACTTAAAAACTCATTTTTGTATTCCCTATGGAGATATAGCTTTTTTTATTATGTCACTATACTCTATCTTTAAGTACATACTTAAATAAAAGTAAACAAATAATTTATAAATTATCGGGTAGTTATAACATTTATTGATTAACCAACCAAATACAAAACCACCTGGATCTGTCACTGAACGACCTGACTTTAACCTACATTATTTGATCGTGTAATGTTTTCATCTACCGTCAACTGGCTTAAGAAACCATTTGTGGGTAGATTTTGTTTACTCTTTTTTAAATACCTAAACATACAGAGTATAATTCATACGAATCAAGTAGGTTATAAATAAAATACTTGTTAAATGTCAAGGTATATATAAGTTTAAAAATGTTTATTTTTGATTATTATGATTTTCAATCGTGGCTGAATGCCGGATGGGTCTGTGCCTTCGATGCCTAACCAGTCAAAAATTTACAAAATGGCGGACGAATGTTTGACATGTCAAATGGCTGTCGTGAATTAACACCCTCGTTTGCAAAATTTCTTTTGCCCCTCTCGTCTGTGAGTGCATCCCACGTGCACACCTTGATTCGAGATAAGAGTTTCGTAATACGATAGCCTGCGACCCGGCTATCACCATGTCGCTATATTACGAAATAGCGATTCATATTTTATGGAACGCGGGAGAAGTCCACAAGTCGAAAGATTTGAGATCTGCACTTGTAAGACCGACATCGGGCATACTCGTTAAACCGTCGTCTTGGATTAGAATTAGAAAACGTTAAGCGTATTCTGAATATTACGATCATAGTATTCGATCATACTTTTTAGGGTTCCGTACCCCAATGGGTAATAACGGGACCCTATTACTAAGACTCCGCTGTCCGTCCATCTGTCGATAACAATAGATACACAGTTGAAATTTTCTGTTGCCGCTATAACAACAACTACTAAAAATAAAATAAAATAGTTATTTAAGTGGGGCTCCCATACAACAAACGTGATTTTATGGCGGTTTTTACCGTAATGGTACGGAACCTCTCGTGCGCGTGTCCGACTCTCCCTTGGCCGGTTTTTAGGGTTCCGTAGCCAAATGGCAAAAACCGGGACCCTTATGGATTCGTCATGTCTGTCTGTCTGTCTGTCCGTCCGTATGTCACAGCCACTTTTTTCCGAAACTATAAGAACTATACTGTTGAAACTTGGTAAGTAGATGTATTCTGTGAACCGCATTAAGATTTTCACACAAAAATAGAAAAAATCCCCAATAATTTTTGGGGGTTCCCCATACTTAGAACTGAAACTCAAAATTTTTTTTTATCAAACCCATACGTGTGGGGTATCTAAGGATAGGTCTTCAAAAATGATATTGAGGTTTCTAATATCATTTTTTTCTAAACTGAATAGTTTGCGCGAGAGACACTTCCAAAGTGGTAAAATGTGTGTCCCTTCCCTGTAACTTCTAAAATAAGAGAATGATACAACAAAAAAAAATATATGATGTACATTACCATGCAAATTTCCACCGAAAATTGGTTTGAACGAGATCTAGTAAGTAGTTTTTTTTATACGTCATAAATCGTAAACCGCAATTTTATTATGTTACTTGCTGCTACGGAACCCTTCATGGGCGAGTCCGAGTCGCACTTGGCCGCTTTTTTTTAGTTAGTCTAGTGTCCCACTGCTGGGCAAAAGTCTCCTCTCGTCTCCTCCACTCAACCCTGTCGTTTCTACTTTCCCGCCAATCCGGATAAAATGCGTTCAAGTCGTCCCGCCATCTTCTTTTCGGTCTGCCTGAACCCTGGCCTGCACCATCGATGGTCCTCCGTGGGTCCCACTCGGTAACCATTTTGGATCATAGGTACTACAGCCACAGAATAAATAATAGTACTAGGTACAGAAGATTCACTCTCTAACAAAACACGTCTGTTACGATTAGGACAGATATGGCCGCTTAGGTGGCGACAGCGCCACGCGCGGCTTATGGCTAGCCACCAAAATTGGTGTGGGACGGATGTACTTGTAGCTACCTGTTGCAAAGCGACGAAATCGCGGAGTGAGCCACGCCAGCTACAACTAAATATAAGGTCCATATTTGTCTGTCAATGTGGAATAACGTAACTTACCAAGGTTTTTTTTCTTTCCAGTGGAATACGTGGACACAGAATACAGCTTGTGGCTGACATGGTTCCTCATGCCAGTGGTGGTGACATTCCTCCTGCCAGCCGTCATCATAGTACTTATATACGTCAGCGCCATCATATTCCACCTCTACAGGCTCTACAGGTACGTCTACGAGAGACTACGGTAACGAGCAATTCTTGTATATTAATTTATATAATATCTGGGAGAGCGAGCTCTGCTCGGAAAATATATAAAAACTCAAAAATGCGCGTTTTCCCAGAGATAATACCTAGCTAGATCGAGTTATCGCCCCTCGAAAACCCCCATATAGCAAATTTCATCGAAATTGTTAGAGACGTTTACGAGATCCCCGAAGCAATCCTATTGTTTATTTATATATATTTATAAATAAACAATAGGATTGCTCGTTTAAAGGTATTAGATATATTTCGGGGATTTCGGAAACGTCTCTAACGATTTCGATTAAATTTGCTATATGGGGGTTTTCGGGGCGAAAAATTGATCTAGCTAGGTCTTATCTCTGAGAAAACGCGCATTTTTGAGGTTTTATATGTTTTCAGAGCAAAGCTCGCTCTCTCAGATATTCTCTACTTATGTATTAGGCGTCAAAACTGCATAAAATTTACGCACAACTGAAAAAGATAACTACGCAAGTCTACAAATAGTCGTATCTACAAATAAGCCGACTTTTTGCCGCGATATAGCATCGATACAGCGGCGATATAGTATCGATACAGTCGCGATATAGTCTGTCTGCCGCGGCACCCCCTTCCTGCACTCTTCCTAACGTATGTTGCACGAACCTGCATGCTTTGTGACACAAACAATAACAAGAGACAAAAAGAAAGTTGACAAGAGACAAAAAGAAAGTTGACAAGAGACACTAAAAGAAAAAGGCAACATACAATTTGACACTTAGCAGTAATAGCGATGTACATATTTTACATTAGTAGAGGGTCATGTGTTGTGGTAACTAAAGAATAGGCGCTGACTCAGCATAAATACTGCGGAGACCGCAGCGCTGATCTTCCGTCAGAACCTCAAATAACCCAAGTAATGAACGACCAGTGCAGCGCTAGTCAGTGTATGTATGAAATACGTATATATTTTTAGTAGCAATGCTAATCAATAAAGTCGCGAATGCATCGATGCAGAAGCGATGCTGAATTATAACGGACCATCGCATCATCGCGACAGTGGCGCGTTTGTATCGCTTCTGTCGCGCGTTGCAAATGCGACAACGGGCCACATTTGGGCCACATGCCGCGATGCAAAAAGCCGCCGTGTGCAACCTCCCTAAAATCGGCATACTCGTATATTATTCTAATTTTATTAACTTTAAACCTGCGAAGTTTAAATAAAGTTAAATTGTAAACATCAACACAAATACAACAAGAGCAAAACAATTAAAAGTTCACTTTGAATCAGGCATTAATTATTTCCAAATTATTATTCTCTTTATTAATCCGGTAGGTATCCGTAAATACATTAAATACTTACCAAACAACGTGATAACAACCTTTTTAAATTAACCGGCTTAATCTTAAGTTTACCTCAGATAGTGAAAATGATGCGTGACATAAACAAAAACATAATTAAATTAATCTTTAACGGAAAATAACACCTTTACAACAATTGATTAAATCATTTATGAGTATAGTGCAATTATTAAAATAAGCTCAAACGTTGATAAAATACAATGTTTCAGTTCTCCAAAGAGAAATGATTGTAATAGAGAGGTAAAGTCTAAGAAAAAATACGCCCCTTAGTTTGACATCCAAAACAGGTGGCGCTGTACTGCGCTATCTGAATTATCAAAAGTCAACTTTTGTCAATCAGAATTACCGCAAATTGTATGGAGCTGTACAGCGCCATCTTGTTTACCTGTTAAAATCGAATCGAAGCACGAAATTGTCCTAGATTTGACGCATCTTACTCAACCAATGTATCTTAATTTGATTTCTCTTAAGGTGTTTCCTTGATTATTTTATGTTTTTTTAAAGTAATTTTACTTCATGACATGATGCTTTAAAATACCTAAATTATCATAGGCTTAATACATTTGCGTGTATCAGTTGCGTGTATTTCCAGGATCAAATGCACTGGAAACACACTTTAAACTAAACGGTATACACTAACGCACAAAAAAAAATGTCTTTCAGAAATCAGGAAACATGCTAAACGAATCGTTAATAAGATAAAAACTTTATTTTTCTTAAGAATATTAAGTAACACGTATGTACATACATGATCAGAGCATGATGAGTTGTCAACACGTCTAGAGTGATTTCCTAAAGGTAACTTAGATAAAAATAATTGGATGAATCTCACAATTCTGCGCAAACCTAAGTCTCCTTCGCGTCCATACATACATACTACCTTTTAACACTTACTTTACTATAGAGTTCATATAGCAATAACCTTGGTTATTGCTATATGAACTCTACCACATTGTGTTAAGATTCATTATCGCTAGGCCGGACCACAGGTTTGACTTTGAACGTCTGGCGATAGAAAGGTCCGTGTCAAATTCATTATGGAAATTGGAGTAACTACCCAAAGGTGACAGATATGGTGATAAGTAGGTGATTTACCTCATGGAGACAATTTTAATAAACGTGATCAAGAGAAATGACTTGGATTGTATTTATTCAGATTATACAGGGTGGCTAAAAAATAACTGCATTCCTGTTGCCAGGGAGGTTTTGGGAGTATACTAAGCAATTTTTACTATAGGACCAACTCCGAACTTGCAAAAAAAAAAATTGTCTGTTTCATATATTTTGGCTGGTCCATTTTCTATGAGAGGGTAAAGTTTTTTTTCGCGATCGGGGTTGGTCACGTAGTTAAAGTTGCTGAGTATATAATCCCAAAACCTACCTGGAAACGGGAATGCAGTTATTTTTTAGCCACCATGTAAAGGTAAAATCTGTAAAAAGCTCCTGAGACGTAACCCGCCTGAAGTTATAAATAATGCACTTTTGCGTAAAGTTTTATTTAAGGTGCAATAGGGTCAGAGAACGGAATTTTTTAAAACTCCTAGCGCTTTTTTAGATCACAAAACGGTTGCAAAATTTTTTACAAACATGCCCCAGGATTATCCCCTGAAATTGACAAGTCTATATATTTATAATCAGGTTGCGGGTGGTGGATGGGGTCCAGAACGACTGGCGGCAGGCGGCGAGTCTCGCGGTCTGCGCGCTATGGGACGCCCACGGGTGGCTGTGGCATGGTAAGCATTCATCATCATCATAATATCAGCCATTTATCGCCCACTGCTGAGCATAGACCTCCCTTCTAGTACGCCACTTGTCCCGGAGTTAATCTCAAACAGAAGTGACCCGAAATTTTCCGGACGTCGTCCACCCAACGAGCCAACGGACGCCGGGCGTTTCTACCATCCGAAAGCGGCCAACATTCTGTTAACATTTTAGTCCACCTGCCATCACTCTGTATAGCAACATGTCCCGCCCATTTATATTGGTAAGCATTATACTATATTATCTAGACACGCAGGAGCGTGTCAAGCCAAGTTCAAAAGAAGAGAACCGGCGACGCAGCGGCCGTGTGTTATTACACGAACCATGTGGAGCCACTTTTGACCCCTACGTAACTCAAAAACTATTAAACATTAACATATGACATTTGGTTCATGGTTCCAAACCAGCAACAATTTTTTGAAGTGTTAGACAATAAATAAGCACACGAATCGTATACCTAACAAAAGAAAAAGAACCGTCATTATTTTGAAGATTCGTCACTAGTATTGAAAAAGTTCGAGAGGATCCCGAAGGAGTTTGTATTAAGAATTTCCAACCTCTATAGCCGAACCCAAAAAACTTTATATGACTATTTTAGGTCTACCGTTTAACTGAGGCGGTTTGTAAGAAGTTATTATAGAACTGGTTGAACGCTTGGCTGCACGAATCCCTATTACCTATGTAAAGTACATAAAAATGTAGTATATAAACTAGTTTCAGTCCCAAGACGCAGCGTTCTACTAGAAAATCACCGCGTAACTTATTTACCAACCGCCGCAGATAAAGTGCTAGATCTATAGTTTCTAAAGATGCCCAAGAACATCCTATAAAATCCTCCGGGTTCCTCTGGAACACGCTAATGAATCTGAAATACAAATAATTGTACGTTAAAACACATACACATTATTCATGTTCTCGTATTTAAATTACAATTTATTTTCAAAATATCCAGGTTACGAGATCCAAGGCATCGAAAACATTCCAAACGGGCCGTTCCTAGTGATCTACTACCACGGCGCGCTTCCCATCGACATGTATTACTTCACCGCTCGCATGCTCCTGTTCAAGAGATTGCACATACACACAGTAGCTGATCGGTTCATGTTTAAGATACCCGGTGAGTAGAAAAATTTGCTTGGAAAAGGGAACCCGCAGTGCGGGGGGTTCGTCGCTCTTTGAATACTCTTATATCTTGAAATAAAACTATTTATCGGATTAAATTCATTATACGCGATATAATCCGTTTAAATAGTTTTATTTCATGAATAACTATCGCGGTAACCGAATACAATATTAGTCTTACATTTGTTTACACCGTGGCCGACTTGTTCAAGATGAGTGCAGTCAGATACCTGGTGATCTACCCCTTTGGCTCCCTATGTGTTGTTCAAAAGGAACTTAAGAATAGTAGCTGATCATTTGATGTTCAAGTTACCACGTGAGTGCTAGAAA
Source organism: Cydia splendana (assembly GCF_910591565.1). Lineage (NCBI taxonomy): Eukaryota > Metazoa > Arthropoda > Insecta > Lepidoptera > Tortricidae > Cydia > Cydia splendana. The sequence continues at coordinate 8,287,202 of NC_085979.1, forward strand.
AGGAGCCATTTGTAAGAGGGAGCCCGCAAAGCGAGGCTGTGTCACACTTTAAACAGCCTTATATTTGTTAAGTTGTGCAGGACTACTATCGGCGTTTATTAGGTTTTTTAGGAATTATTCGATGCGGGCAACGCGATTGGATATAGAAACCCCCTAAGCGGGGATTCGTCCCTCTATTAGTTTAATACAAGAGTACTGCCAACATATTTCAGAGAATCAGAGCTCCATTGTGCGGGATTTAGTCGCATTTGTCAAGTGGCAAGAACTAGAAAAATATTCGCCAAACGTCACGCCAGTTTGGTTCACGAATGTAGAAGCCACGACCTGTCATGTTTTTACAAGGTTTTATTTAATTGGCCCTGTTAGTAGAGTTTGGCTACTGAAATGTTACACAAATGTTTGGCGGGAAATTCAAAAAATCTTGGGCTGGTTTCACTTTGTGTAGTAGGAATTATAGTTTTAATACTAGAAAATATTTTTGATTTTCTGTGCACACGTAAGGTACCTAAGGATTAGGGCTCCCGATATCCGTGCTACACGCCAACCCGTGCATCCGTGTTCTTAGCCCCGGCGGTGCTAAGCCTCCGAATTACACGAACCCGTCAAAATCCGTGCCCGTGTAGTGCGTTCGGATCCGGATTTGCGTTCGGCTCCAGATCTAGTTGTTGTTGTTGTTTTTCTTTTTGTTTTGCTTGTTATTGGTAATGTATTATTGTTCGTTATAAACTTTTCATTCTTCGCTCTTATAAAGAACGCGTCCGATCGTAACTATACGTCGAGAACGGGCCGGACCCTTGTATCCGTGGATCCGGACACACGGGTAACACGGGTACAGGGATCTTAATTACACGGATCCTAATTACCCGTTCCGAACGGGCCACAAATCCGGTTTCGTGTAGCACGAGAACGGGGCCCCGGCAACGGGTACCCGAAACCCGGACCCGACCGCGAGCCCTACTAAGGATATAAGTTAAATATACGTTGACGTGCACTCACAGTCAGCTCACATAATTTCTACCACTATGTAAAGTACAGTCAACGATAAACACATATGTTAGCACTTTTTCACCATACACCATTGTAAGAAGGCGAAAAATGAAATGTAGTGTAAATAAGACCTAGCTCGATAATACCGTTATATTAATCCATCGCCAAAAAAATACATAATTATAATATTGTTGTATTGTATTGTAGTTCGGGCGATTTTCCGCAACTCGACGTCTTGCGCCTATTTTGCGTGATAGGGGGTGGACTAGTCTTGCCAGCCCAGCTCCTCGAGGAATCCTATCAGACCTTTGATGTTGAGTAGGACCTCGGGGAGGTCACTCGGGGATCCGAGATGTTTTGCCCTGTATGGGGCCAATCCGCTGCATTCCAACACCACGTGAGAGGCTGTTTCTTCTTCCTCCATGCATCCACGGCATAGGGGACTGTCTGTGACACCTGTTATAAAAAGATGTTTGTTAAAAAGTCCATGACCTGTTATGACACTGGTTACCATACTCAGTCGAACCTTTCCTAGTTGAAGGAGCGCCCTTGTGAGCTTACCGTTCATGCTCGGCATGGCTTGCTTGGCCTGTCTGCATCCAGTTTGGTTTAGCCAGTGTTCTGTGTGTAGTTTCCCTGTACGTGCCAGCAGCATTGAGCGTACCTTACTAAACGGTATCGGGAGGATCGGTTCCGGGCCAATCGCCCCCGCACCCGATCCTTGTCTGGCGAGCTCGTCCGCGGCGTCGTTACCTCGGGATCCACTGTGTCCTTTGATCCATTGTAAGGTGATCTTATTGTTCTGACATACCTCCATTAGTCGTTCGTGGCATTCGTGTATAAGTTTGGATGTGACTATATGGCTTTTTAGGGCCATTAAGACTGCTCTACTGTCGGAGAGTATGCGGATGGAGGATCCTACTACCTTCCTTGCAGTGATGGCAGCCGCCGCGTTAATGATGCCCATGCACTCAGCCTGGAATACCGAGTTATGGGCTCCTAGCGGAGTGGTGATTGACATGTTCAGGTCTTCTGAAAAGGTTCCAGAGCCTGATCCGCTGTCTGTTTTGGACCCATCAGTGAAGATTCTCAGCTCCCGGGGATTGAGTCCTTCGTAGTTGTCGTCCTCAAATAATTGTATTTTGTACCTTTTGTCAAAGATGGCTTGTTTGTGAATTCGATCCGTGCCCGCCATGAGCACTGGAAATTCGCTGTATACTTTTTCCAGGCATGCTGTGTGAAGAGCTCCTGTGGTGTTAGACCATATATTGAGGGTTCGTAACCTTACCGCTGAGAGACTGGCCTCTTGTTGTATGTGTAGGTGCAGCGGTGAAAGGTTTAGCATGACCTCCATGGCTGCAGTCGGAGTGGACCTCGTGCAGCCAGTGGTGGCCGAGCATGCGAGCCTCTGGAGTCTTTGTAGCTTGTCTCGTACGTTGCCTAGGTTTGTTCTTGGCCACCAAACCAGAGCACCGTAACAGAGTAGGGGGCGGATTATAGTCTTATAGAGCCAAAGGGTAATTTTCGGGTTGAGTCCCCACCTCCTACCAATCATCCTTCTGCACTGCCAGAAGACTACTCCCGCCTTGTCTATGCGTTTGTTGATGTGATTGTTCCAGTTGAGTTTACTGTCGAGCGTTAGCCCTAAGTACTTAACTTCATCGGTCAGCTGTAGCTCAGTCTGGAAAAGTGTTGGTCTGGTAAAGTTGCCAAGTGCCCTTTTATTGGTGAACATTACCATTTCTGTTTTGGTGGGGTTAACTGATAGGTCAAAATCTCTACACCAGCGTTCTACGATCCGAAGAGCTGCCTGGGTGAGGTCGCATACTGTACTGGCAAATTTACCCGATATTAATATTGCCAGATCATCAGCGTAGCCTATTGTGTAGAAGTGTTCCTCGTTCAGTTTGGTTATGAGGTTGTTGACTACTAGGTTCCACAACAGAGGTGACAGAACTCCCCCTTGAGGGCATCCTCGCACCGCCGCTACGGCCTGCGGTTCACCTACATACCTTATTGTCCTTTGATTTAGCATGTTCATGATCCACTTTACTAGTCCGGGTTCAGCGCCGTGGCTTTCCAAGGCGTTCCCTATACTGGAAAAGTGAGTCTTGTCAAAAGCGCCCTCTATGTCAATGAAAGTGCCGAGGCACATTTCTTTGCCGTGGATGGCCCTCTCAATGCGGCTTACAACCATGTGTAGAGCCGACTCCGTAGATTTACCTGAGCTGTACGCGTGCTGGTTGTTGTGCATCGGTATGTTCTTTAGCGCTCGGTCCCTCAGGTCCCTGTCGCACAGTTTTTCCAAGGTCTTCAGCAGGAATGATGTGAGACTGATGGGCCTAAAGGATTTGGCAGCTGTGTAGTCGTTCTTACCTGGTTTAGGTATGAATACCACATTTACATCTCTCCATCTCCTGGGCACGTACCCCCAGGCTAGGCAGGCTGCCATGATGTCGGTCAGGGTTTCCTGGATGAGTCCTAGACCCCACTGTAGGAGAGCGGGGAAGATCCCATCCGGACCAGCCGCCTTGAAGGGATGGAAGCTGTCTATGGCCCACCTGAGTTTCTCAGCGGTGACGACTCTGTGCGCCATTTGCCAGTTGTTGTCCGTTGTACTGTATTCCTCGTCCTGCTGATCTGCATCGGCGAGACTTACGCATCCTGGAAAGTGAGTTACCAGGAGAAGGCGTTGGGTCTCTGCAGGGCTAGATGTGTATGTGCCATCGGGTTTACGCAGTGAGCCCAATTGTGATGTGGGCTTGTGCGCTAAGGTTTTCCTTACCCGGTTGGCGTGGTCAAGTGTTTCAATGCTGCTGCAGAAGTTCCTCCATGACAGGGATCTCCAGTACCGCAATCTCTTTTTGTACCTGGCCTTGGCTTCGTAGTAGTTATCCCAGTCCACCTCAGCCGTTGTGTTCATGGCCCTGTTGAAGAGTCTTCTGGTTTTCCCCCGGAGTCTCTCCAGTTCTGGGCCCCACCACTGGTGACCCTTTATGGCAGTCTTTGCCGGTGGTTTTAAGGGGCACGCCTTGTGGTAGCTGTCTACGAGGGTATCAGTTAAGATATTTACCTGCTGTTCTATCTGAGCCGGTTCCCGAAGGTCATCCCTCGGTGGAAGCCGGTCAAGGCTTTCCCCTAGGACCTTCCTAAAAGTGGCTCGGTCCGTTTTCCTGGGATTCCTCCGGGCGGTTGGTGTGTCTCTAGATGCTAGTAGATTGAAGCGAATCCATCTATGGTCTGAGCAGGAGGCCTCCTGGGAGACTTGCCATCCCATAATTAGTTCACTGACCTCCTCCGAAGCCAGAGTCAGGTCGATAATCGTCCTGCATCGTTTGTTTACAAATGTTGGTTCAGCGCCTATATTTAGAATGTTTAGATTAGTAGTCACAAGATATTCAACAAGTGTCTTACCTCTGTTGTTGCTGGTCTCCATTCCCCACAGTGGGTGGTGTGCGTTGGAGTCGGCCCCGATGATTATTGCGAGGCCTGATCTCTCGCAGTGGCTGACCAGTCGTTGTAGTTCGGCAGGCGGTGGCTCGTCCTCTCCGGGCATGTACGCCGAGGCGAGGACTAGGTCGCGACAGCCTGTTGGCAGTGGAACTTGTAGTTTAATCGCACACAGGTCTCTGGAACAGAATTCAGTGAGCGGTTGTGCAATAATATTGTTAGTAGTTAGGATACATGCCCTAGGGACGGCATGTACCGTGGAGTAGTAGAGCTTACCTTTCGTGTCGGACAGCCCGCGTATGTATCCATTGCCCGCCCATGGTTCTTGTAGGAGGGCAACGGCTGTTGGCAAACCTACCAGGCAGCGTCTGAGTTGGGCCGTAGCGGCCACGCTGTGCTGGAGGTTTGCTTGGATGACACTAGTTGGTGTCCATGTTGTCGGTGGTGGGGGCGGCATCTTGCATCTCCCCTCCCTCCTTGAACATGTCGGCCAACCCCGACACTATCCAAGCCGACAAGTCCTCACCCTCGGATGATGACCCGGCTGGTCCCTCACCAGTGCCAAGGAGCTCATCCTCCGAGAGTTCGGGTATCGTCGGCTTGGGTAGAGGCAGGGGGGCAACTTTCTCCCCGGAGACAGACTTGCTCTGCTCGGAGGTGCCCGCGGCCTGTTCGTTGGGGACCTGTACTCCCGTTACCCTTAGGGTGGAACCTTGCAGGGTGGGAGGCTGGTCCAGGTATTTGCCTCCGGGACCCCTGAACCTGAGGTAGACATTGCCCACCCCACAGTTCAGGGATCTCCCCCTCTCCATGAAGGCGGGGACGAGGTCTTCGGGGATTGTGAACTCGACAAACCACCCCTGGTCTTGCCGTAGTATTTGTATAATGGACCAAGACCCGACCTTGGCCCATTCGTTCTGGTACCTTAGTCCGTCAGCTGCCTGACGGACGTCTTCCCAGGACGAGTTATTAATGTTGGGTATTAGGAGCCCGCACTTAATTCTCCTTGCCATCTCCGACTGGCGAACCGCCTTAAGGGAGATGTCTGGCAGGGTTAGGGCCTGGACACATCGCTGAGACCAGGCGGCCGAGTATTCGTCTTCTGCGAAGACCCTCAGCTGCCCCTCAGCGAAGATGGGCTTGCCCTTGAATTTGGGTGGCCTGGCTCCTACGAGGTTTCTCCTCGCCTCCTCCACGATTGCTTGGTGCAACCCGCGGAGGATGGCGTTGGAGTGGTCAGCGGTGATCTTCCCCGACTTCGCGTCAGTAATGACGATCGTCAGGTCAGATGCCGCTGCTTGTGCGTACGACAACGGTTGGCTTGGGCTCACTAGTCGCTGCTTTTTGTTGTCTCCTTGCGGGGAGAAGGACTCATCTCGCATCCTTTTAGCAGCGGCTCGTGCGAGCTTACCAGGTCGTCGTTTGGAGGGATCTGCGGCCGAACCCGTAGGGCTGTCGCCCGACGTTCCAGCCTTAGGGGGTAGGGTGGAACCTTTTCCCTTCGGCGGAGGCCTGGCAGCAGCAACCTGCTTGTTCGGCGCCGGTTTGGGTGCCGGCTTCTGGGAAGCCTGCACACCCACACCGGTTGCAGAGTGTGTCGGTGTTGGTGTGTTGTCCAGTTGCTGCTCTCGCGCTAGACGAGCTGCACGCCTCTGGTTCTTGTTTTTCTTCTTCTTCTTAGCCACCCCACCTTGACGTTTAACAGGGGGGGGTGGGTTAGAGGAAGAAGAATTCACAGGTCTGGCAGGGTGAGGCTTCCCAGCAGGGGGTCGCTTCTTGGACCTTCGGTCCACTACCTGCCAGTCCTGGAAGGGGTTTGGGCCGGTCTGCTCCCCAGATGAACTGGGTTGCGGACGGGCCGGGGTTTCGGTCTGACGCACTGTCACTGGAACAGCTTGTCTCGCCTGTGTGGCTTCACCATTAGCGATGGACGCTGCTGGATCAGCTTGGGGTTTTTGAGGTAATTATAATAGGTACTATGCCAAATATGCTAAATGCTAAGTATCAAAATATTTATAGAGCACCAACCTCCTAATTTGTTTACATTTGTTTAGGAGTTGTAAACATTGCAGTTTTTCGTTATACAACGCTACACGTCGTCTTCGCACATTGTCGTAATTATTTACCTACGAGCTTAAATAATAGTTCGCGAACCTCACTCAGTATAGACATTATTAATATTATTTAAAATAAACCCCTTATAAACCGCAAACAATTTGAATTAATGACATAAATTGACAACTGACTTTTAGCTTTTTTTTAAATCATAGACAATTGGTGATACAACAACGAAATATTTGTCAACAATTTTTGGCTAGCCAGACTCTATGTATGTATGTATGTTATTTTGTTAGTGTGGGCCAAATCTAGGAAGCTATAAATTTGACCCACTTCCCGATTTCCGATTGCGTTGAAAGTTTGCATGCATATCTTAATCGGATGACAACGCAATATAATGATGACATGGAGCTGATCTGATGGACACAGGAGATGGCCAGGGAAACTCTGTCATGAAACAACGCAAACTAATTGTGTTTGGGGTTGTTAGAATTGTCCCGATGAGTATTAGTTCTCTCTTCTTCCTCGCGATACCCCGGCATTTTGCCACGGCTCATGAGAGCCTGGGGTCCGCTTGACAACTTATCCCATGATTTGACGTAGACACTAGTTTTTACGAAAGCGACTGCCATCTGACCTTCCAACCCAGAGGGGAAACTAGGCCTTATTGGGATTAGTCCGGTTTCCTCACGATGTTTTCCTTCACCGAAAAGCGACTGGCAAATATCAAATGATGTTTCGTACATGCCCGATGAGTATTAGTTGCCTGTGGAAAGAAATGTACAGTCACCGATAAAAGCTTGTACCAAAAATGAAATGTTTGCCAAAAACTTTTGATCTTCAACAACTTTATTTATTGAAAAATATTACGGTTTAGACTCACTTGTTTTAAGTCACTCGCGCGACATGTTTCTGAGAGCCTAGGTCTCCTTCTCGGCGTGCGACGCGGCGCGCCGCACTACTCGATACACAGCCCTCATGAACGCTGCTCTCACTCTTAGTGCTTGAGAAAGGAGACCTACCCACGTAACATAAAAGTAGCTGAATATTGTTTGAATAATAGAGCATGCCGTACTGAATGCTGAATAAGGTAGCTGTATATCTTCTGTATAAGCGCTAATACAGACGTTATACAGAAGGTTTGGGCGCAAAGTGGGCATGCCCACGCCGCTTAATACTGAATAACAGTAATGTAATAGCTGTATAAGTGTGTGCCCACACATTGTATCGCTGAATAACACTTGTATAGAGGCTGTCAAAAGCTTCTATACCACTTTTAAACCAAAGTTATCCAGCTTTGTATAGAAATGACTCAGTTAGTCACACGTTATGAAGCTTTTGGTTCAAAAGTGCATTGTTACAGAAAATATATTCAGCTATTTGTGTATGATTTGTCTTCCATTTTAATTTGTGAACTCGTGTCAAAGTGTAGTTTCTGAAGTGAATACAAAATAAGGAGGACATTACCCACATATTGATTTGATGTTTACATAACATCAATTTCATTGCGCATGCGACTTTACTGTAAATATATATATACATTATATTTAAAATTTTAAAGCGCCGCGTAAATAATGCACTGTTTAGAAAGTAAATATAGAAAATTAAGTACTCCACTTTTAAATTTGTAATTATTTGCGGTGTTTAGATGTTTTAGTGATAGAAAATGTACTTTATCAAGTTATGTTACGATAAAACTAGTTTTATAAATGAATATAAATGGGTTTTTCAGTTCATTTTAAATTCCTATTTAATTGTAGAGGTTAGAAAATGAGCAACCGTAATGGCGTCCGACTGTGCTGAATATAAGCTGCTGCCACAGCTATTATGTGCTAAATTTCTGAATAGGCATTCACATTATTCGCGTTACTAAGCTACATGTTAGATAATAATGGTTTTAGAACAACAAGTTTTGAATAACATCAGTATAATAGTAATTGTTTTCTCAATCTTAAAGCCTATTAGGGTTCTATACACAAATGGTAAAAACCACATAGATCCTCACTAGTTTGATGAGAAACATTATAGGTATGTAACACGGGCAATATTCAATCCTACTTCCTACTAATATTATAAACGCGATATAATATTTAAGTTATATGATAAATCTGGGGGCACGGCAGATTATTACACAGTTATTTTTTCCGTTATCAGTTCCGACAAATATGTAGTAGGTAAAGATACACGCAAAGATGTACGACGTGAGTACGAAGATGTATATAGTATGAGTATGGTATGGTTACGAGTATGGTATGAATATGAATATGGTATAGGTGCGAAGGTGCGAGTATATTAGTAGCGGGTATCACGGGTATGAGTACAAGAATGGTTTGGTATGGGCACTTGGGCAGTATTGTTTAGTTATGAGTACGAGTATAGTGTGGGATGGGTATGAGTAGACCCACTTGAAACCTAAAAACAGTCCGTTCAAAATCGACAGGAGAACCGATTTCGCTATATTTTAATGGGGGTAATTATTTTATTTTTCACATACCCAGTCCAGTCTACAAGTTTTTAATGCAACAGTATCAATAACTAGCATTTGACACCTTGTTTGGCAACTAGCAACAACCTTAAATGGCCATTGGTAAACCTTATCTCGTTGCAGTAAGGTATGCAAATGGTCCGTTAACAGTGTTTACGATGGAAGCTAGTAATTGTTTACGTAAAATAACCAATCGAAAAGAATTGTTAAGAAAACTAAACCTCGATTTTTTTAATAATGATTGGATTAAAGAATAAATACGCAAGATGCGTTCAAAATAAAATAAAAACTAGCTCAAGCTCAAGGCAATCAGGCTCAAGTAGTACCGTTGAGCGTGTATAAAGCTACGGAACCCTCTCCACCGCGCATTTGTTGATACTAAGCAGTAGTTTGAATAGCGCTTGTCATTGCGTTCATTTTGCAGCTTTTAGCAAGAAAAGATAGTATATGTGTACTAAAATCGCTATAACTTAAGTATAAGTGTTGTTTTAGTATTTATTATTCAGACGTTATGTCTATAAAAGCCATAATTAACCCATATATGCAGCTACTGAATAACAAATAAGATTTGGATTTCATTACAGCTTCCAGTAATAGCGTCCACCTTTATTCAAAAACTAGCATTAAAACAGAAACTGCAACCGCTTTTATACAGTTGAAAGTCTCCACCGACGCTTCTTTTCAGCATTTAGTAGCCACTATCACATGTTTCTTAATATTGTCTGCTTAATATCTCACAACACAGAATATATACAGCTAATTGCTGCTAATGCCGCTATTATTCAGCTTTTAGTAACCGCAAATGCTTTAAGCTGAATAATGTCCGACTAACCGTGTAAGAAATAAGTAATATTCAGTTTTAATATGCAAAACCGATACTATGCAAAATTTATTCAGCATTAATTGGTATATAGGCCCCACTAGGCCCACATATTTCTTTATTCCGAATTTAGTAATTTCCACCGCTTATACACAAAATTTATGCAATCATAATTTGAATAAGATGATAATTTTACTCTATTATCCTGCTTGTGTGTTACTTGGGTAGGCTCTCCGAAACATGTCGCCATTGTCGCGCGAGTGACTTAAAAAACCAAGTGAGTCTAAACCGTAAAATGATTCAATATTAGTATGTCTCACAACAGTTTAAATTCAACTTTATTTATTTTCAAGGCTGGAAAACACTTCTGGAAGGTCTCTGCGTGATTCCCGGCACCGTGGGCGAATGTGTCGCGGTGCTGCAAAAGGGAAGCCCGCTGGCCATCTCCCCCGGCGGGGTGTACGAGGCGCAGTTCGGGGACCACACTTATAAACTATATTGGAAGAATAGACTTGGCTTTGCGCGTGTCGCTATACAGGCTAAAGTGGTTAGTATCCTAGGAAACTTCATTGTACAGATGTAGTGCTTAATTATGTCCCATCGTTTTTTTCACGGAAACGTACGAACGTGTCTTGCTATTCCAGTCAGTCTCGGTACAAAAAGTACTGAGGTTGACTGAAAAAGCATGACAAATACGAACGTTTCCCAGAGAATACGATGGAAAACAATTATGAACTACATCTGTATTCTGTGAAGTTTCCTCTATCCTCCTAAGTCCCAGAGTTTTTAATTCTGAAACTTCTTTTATTCCATTTTAGTTCAAAATTCGAATTTGATTTTGTCCTTTTAATAGGACAAAGAATCCCGTACGCAAAACCCCGGGATATGATGATATTATGATGATTAAAATTAAATACGGTTTTTTCAAATAAATATTATTCTACTCTATTCTATTAAATATGAATCCCGACAATCCACAAACAGAAAATTTTCAGATATAGATGGTCAAGCAAATCTTGTCAGTAGAAAAAGGCGCGAAATTCAAATTTTCTATGAGATGATATCCCTTCGCGCTTACATTTTTCAAATTTGCCGCCTTTTTCTACTGTCGAGATCTGCTTGACCAAGTATAGCTACTGACGCAATCATCGCCACTACATTTAAATTTTTTTTAATTCATCAATTTTGGCTATAGCCACAATAATTACTAATTACTTCTTTTTTTAAATTGCCAGCCAATAATCCCGATGGTGACCCGCAACGTCCGCGAGGCGTTCCGCACGGTCGGCTGGCTGCGGGGCGCGTGCCGTCGCGTGTACGCGGCTACACGCGTCCCCCTCGCACCCGTGTACGGGGGGTTCCCCGTGAAGTTGGTCACGCACTTGGGGAAGCCGATCGAGTACGACCCCAGTCTGACGCCGGAACAGTTAGCTAAGAAGGTGAGACACGTATAATGTCATAATGTGCCGTCGCGTGTACGCGGCTACACGCGTCCCTCTCGCACCCGTGTATGGGGGGTTCCCCGTGAAGTTGGTCACGCACTTGGGGAAGCCGATCGAGTACGACCCCAGTCTGACGCCGGAACAGTTAGCTAAGAAGGTGAGACACGTATAATGTCATAATGTGCCGTCGCGTGTACGCGGCTACACGCGTCCCTCTCGCACCCGTGTATGGGGGGTTCCCCGTGAAGTTGGTCACGCACTTGGGGAAGCCGATCGAGTACGACCCCAGTCTGACGCCGGAAGAGTTAGCTAAGAAGGTGAGACACGTATAATGTGCCGCGGCGCGTACGCGGCTACACGCGTCCCTCTCGCACCCGCGCATAGAGGCTTCATCGTGAAGTCGGTTACACACTCGGGGAAGCGGATCGACTACGAGTCTGACGCCCGAGCACTCGGCTCAAGTATAAGAGTCCGTTAAGATTAAAATACATAATTCCTGTTTCAGGTATCAAAAGCGATAGAGGATCTCGTGGAACAGCACCAGACCGTCCCGGGCAACATCCTGCGCGCGCTGACGGAGCGCGTGGTGGCGCTCCCCAAGCGCCGGCCGCAGCCCCCGCGCGGCAAGCTCGCCAACGGCGCGCCCGCCGCCGGCCCGCCGCCGCCGGAGGACGCCAAAACTAAAGTCTCATAAAATTGGTAGGTTCCTTAGGTTTATATTTAGTAGAGCACGCTGGCTTAACCCCTCGGTTCTGACAAAAAACCTTGAAGGTTTTTAAAAATGAATTCTAAATTCGAAAAACGCGGGGTTCTTATTAGGGTTGTCTTTAAAAGTGACGTTCGTTAAAATTTCATTTGACAGTTCTCTTTAAGCTTGATAACGACTGTGACGTTTTTTAACAGGTTTTTTGCCCGCCTTGTCTCTAAAAAACAAATATACATAGTAAACGGCCTCCGGTAGTGCCTACGAAGCGGGGGGTCTCGGGTTCGAATCCCGGTGAGATCATTTGTATTGTGGCCCTTGTGTTGTGTGTGTTTATTTGTGTGTTGTTGTCTGAGTTAAGGATGTTATCTTTGTATATGTTTGTATGTCGTCGCCTAGTACCCACATTACAAGCTTAGCTTAGTTTGGGGCTAGATCGAACTGCGTAAGATTGTTCCCAAATAATTATTTATTCATATTTATAAAAATGTTACATCCGTTACAAAATGAACAGAGACATATCCTATTATTTTCATGCTCTGTCTGTATCATTAGGTATTTAAATAAAAGTAAACAAAATCTACCCTCAAATGGCTCCTTAAGCCAATTGAGGGTAGATGAAAACATTACACGATCAAATAATGTAGGAGCACAGAATAAATAATAGTACTGCCGTACAGAAAGGAAACTTCCCACAAAACCGAAGTTTAACAGCGGTTCAGGGTCAAATCATGCTATCCCTTTCTAATATATGGCACTATCCCTTTCGGCTATTTAGGGTTGTCAAAATTCAAGTGATTATCTTATCTGTGGTCGTGCACGCGAAAGGAAGTCAAGTGGTGCCAACCCTAATAATTGCTCGGAGCAATGCTGAGCCGAGCGGAGCCGAGTTTGGCCGAAGTCAGGAGTTTCGCACCCCTGGTAGGAGTCAGGTCATTCAATGATTGATCGAGGCGGTTTTGTATTTGGTTGGTTAACCAATAAATGTTATAACTACCTGATAATTTACAAATTGTTTGTTTATTTTTATTGAAACGCCTAATGATACAGACGTACATATAGTTTATTGGTCCAATAAATTAAAATATTAGATATTTCAATACATTCGTCTAGGTATAGGTATATGTGTGTGCTCTTAAATAAGTGTATATTTTGTAGATATACGTAGACAGACTAGCCGTAAGACCGATTTCTTTTGTAGTTTTTTTGTTGGTAGATTTAGATAAAATTTGGTTTGAAGAGGTTGGGCCTAATACATATGAAATCACAACTTGTTTCAAATAAATATATGTAATTTTCCGTTTGGTTACGAATATTACATACGTGTTCCGTAACTCAGAGGAAGATTTTTAGGACATAGGGTGGAATTGCAGTATATTGTACAGTCTAGTATAAAAATATGGGTGCACTCATCATACTCAAAAATATGTCGTCCCATGGCTCTTATGTCAGCGAATTAAGAACTATGGGACATATTTTTTGAGTAAGTTGTATGCACCCATATTTATACACTTAATTGTATATACAAAATAGAGAACTCTTATTTATCCTTCTAATTTTATCGAAATCGAACGAAAACAAAATTAGTCTAAATGTACATTAAAATGTACATATTCGTTGCAATCTAATCTGTAGTATTTCTTTTGTTTCATTGTGTTTTAAAACAATCGAAATTCGTTCCAATTTACTTATAGAACAAGGTTCAAATTTAAATTTAAACTTTTTATGGTGGGTCTTATTACGAGGTTAAAAATCGGCTGATAGTTGAAACGTTTTTCGTCAAAATGTATAAATAAGTTTTGTGTGTGTATATTTTCGATCTTTTTTTAGGAGAGACTTAGAATGAATGACTGTATGTATTCAGGTAGATTTGCCTAAGTTTAGACTAGTACATATACGTGTAAATAAGTCGTATGTTATTTATTTTTGACGACCGGTCTGGCCTAGTGGGTAGTGACCCTGCCTATGAAGCCGATGGTCCCGGGTTCGAATCCTGGTAAGGGCATTTATTTGTATGATGATACAGATACTTGTTCCTGAGTCATGGTTGTTTTCTATGTATTTAAGTATTTATATGTATATTATATATATCATTGTCTGAGTACCCACAACACAAGCCTTCTTGAGCACGTGGGGCTTAGTCAATCTGTGTAAAAATGTCGTATAATATTTATTTATTTATTTTTATTTTTATTTTTATTATTTATAGTTGTAGTTATAATATATAATAAGGCTCCCGGTCCTAGCTATGGTACAGTCAACGGTAAAAATATGGGTGTACAAATCATCTCAAAAATATGTCCCAAACTCTTATGTCAGTGAATTAAGAACTATGGGACATATTTTTGAGTAAGTTGTCTACACCCATATTTTTACTGTTGACTGTCCCTACTTACAGTTTCATGAAATTGAAATCATTTTCAATAGGGAATATTACGCAAAACTCCGCGTAGAGGGCGTCACTAGCACAATCACAGGGTATAGGCGGATGCCTTGATGCATCATTGTCATAGTGAAAACTTGTTAAAAAACTGTTTAAGGCCTAGTATGTATAAGTTACTCTATGGTTTACTATGTACACTAGTGCTGCACTCTGGCGGTAGAACATTGCAGTAATACTCCCTATTGGAACAGAGTTGCATCCGTTTTATTTAGTTCAATTATCAAACAAAACAAAATCAACTCTATTTCCGGCACTATAGGTTTGAATTTCACTAGCAAATTTTGGATTTTTTAATTGTATGGCTGGGCCTTGGGAGGTTAACGTACCCATACGTTAACACATGAAAAGTGCAAATATAGCGTAAATTTTTATATTATTATATTATTGATAACTGATTGTATGGGAAACAGTAGTTATGATATAATAGCACTTTCAGTGCCAAGTCCTGAAAAAAAGGAACCGCATAGCGGGCAATGAGTGTTAAAGGCCAGTGCAGAACGGCTGCGTGTGCGCGCGCTAAAATGTTGGAGCCGTGCACGCACGCGTTACGCAAGCGGTGTGCCGTCTCTCATAATGATCTGTATATAACAGCGTCTACGCACACGCATCCGGTGTGCACAGGTCTTTAAAAAAAGTAACGTACTCTAGGTACCTATTTTAAATAAAACAGTAATGATAATGTTACATTTCTTCCATATTAAACTAGTAATATTATCACTATTATCAGCTTATATTTTTATAATGCTACTTAAATAGGTCCCTAGATTTGTATAGGATCATCTTATTATTAGTACTTTATTTATATAATATTATAGTGCCTAATGTGTATGTCGTTTAGCCCCCAACTTTATATATATACGCAAAATAGCTACTTAATACAAAATAGGTTCATATTTAACTATGTATGTAAAATATGTAAGAAAACTAGGTACAAATATAGATGTATGACAATCTCAGCATTTTAATTGTTTAGAGAACATGAAGTTTATGGCGCTATTACACTAGTCTATGGCGATTTGTCATAAATTAATAAAGTCGTTTTTCGCCATTAAGGACTCTACAGACGCTGCAACAAATCGCATGCGATTTTTAATATCAATTATTGCGGCTTTTGATCGATTAATTTAATTCGTTGAACTTGGGTCTCCATTGTTTCCCATAAAGTTTTAAGTCATAATGTATTGTTTGTCCGCATTTTCGATAGTCATAATTTGTTTTTTTTTTTCAGAAACGCGTAATTTTTCAGAATTGCCATAAAACAAACCTAACCTAACCTATCTATAGGATAACCTTACGAAAATCCTGAAAAGTTAACGGTTACAGAATTAGGACTAATGATAATATGACAAACAATACATTATCAGTTAAAACTTTATGTCAAACAAAGGGACCCCGTTGGACCTACATAGCCGGCAATGTATCTATACTTGGTCAAGCAAATCTTGTCAGTTGAAAAGGCGGCAAATTTGTAAAATCGCGGGTTAGCAACACTACGTTTAAATTGTTTAAAAATCGCGTGTCATTTATATCTTACCTGTGGAACAGTTTTGTTTACTTTTTTTTTCGTCCATCTGACCAGGCTAAAGCTCTAAGCCATACTCTGTTTTGTTTACATTTCATCATTGTTCGATGTACATTGCTGGTTTTTGTTCGTTTCCTAGGGATACATTACTTTAGTTTGCTTTACATTGCTATTTGACATATCCGGCTTGACAGACTATAAGATCGCATACAATTTGTTGCAAGATGAGATGAGTAGAGGCCTTTACTTATTTGACTGAATCTGACTAATGTAATAGCGCCTTTATTTGCATTTTTTGATATATTCCATATTAGAACTGTATATTCATTCCTTTAAAATTATTTTAGAAGATTAGGACCATGTAAGAACATTGTTCAAAATGTTTGGACATATCAGATAAATTTAGTTTTTTATTTAAATTATTACGTCACAATATTTTTATAGGTAGTTTCTTTTTATAAGTTAAATCAGTTAATAGACACAGTAAATGAGTATTTTTACTGCCATACCCAATATCAAGTTGATGTAGAAAAACCGTACTTTTGTTGTTAATAAAAACTTATATCTTATTTTTTGTATTATAAAACATTTAATAACAAAAATGCACTTTTTTTAAACTCCTTAATGTTTTTTAAACTTTAACCTACATTATTTGATCATGTAATGTTTTCATCTACCCTCAACTGGCTTAAGAAGCTATTTAAGGGTATCTTGTTACTTGATTAAATATAGAAAACGACGAAAATTATCGATAGCAAATATTCAATCACAAATGTAATAACAGATATACAGCACCCATAAATGAAAACCATGAACACTCCTCTCAGCCCGTGCAATGTTTGAGGCTTCCTGTGTCCACGCGCGTTGAATTTGTACTTCACCCGTTCGGTATAATGGAGTCTACTCACAAACCTATCGATTAAACCTGCTGAACGGATCCTTAGCAGCAACTTGTTGAAGGGTGCCGTTAGAGGCGACCCTCGCCGAAGGTACATAGTTTTCAGAAGCATTCCAAGCGGTTCTCTTAATGTATGGATCTTCAGGTCGCCATACGCATCGGCGAACTTCCAAATGTTACTCTCGTGATAAATGTCCGATGTTATAGTAAACAAACTCTGATCAACATTTGTCATAACCTTCATCAAGCAGTCTAAAGTCGTATTGCAGCAGGTTGTATTGACGTTCGATAAGTCGATAACTGGATTTGTTTGTAAGTGAGTGTCCATAGTGGGGCTGATGATGAATTGGCAGTTTGAAATGACTTCTTCGACGGTGTTGGGCTGATAACCTCGAATGGGATGCGTCGTGAAGCTCAGCAAGGATGCTTGAATAGCGCATGAGTTTATAAATACGTACAGAAGTATATTAAGTAGCAACATTCTATAAGCTACTCTTGATTTAACTTTCTCCTGGCTTATGTTATTGAGAAAATAACCCCACACGATGAGGATATCGCGACTCGTATCTCTCACTTGTTTTTTATATATTCCCATAAAAGTAACTATTACACAAAGCACACAGAATATTGCAAAAATAGTCCATGCCGCTTGTACTCCGAATTGTTTGAGAACAGCCGACCACATGCTGAGCAGTTCTGCTCGAAGTATTACAATTTTGTAACGATTAACCATGTAAGGGTCTATGAAATCCAAGTTTGACATTCGATCAAAAGTAAGTGAGTAACCACCTATAGCTCCTTCTACGTGGTATGTTTCTATCTCGTGCAACATGCCCGTGTACGTAAAGTTACTCAAGCGTTCTCCAGGAGTTTCAATTATTCCAAAATTTACAAGTTCGACTGTGATACCTTCGTACTGACTAAATAATGCTAACAAATAATTCTCAATAGCAGACTTTCCTTCAAATGACACGAAAGGCCAATAGTTGTGCGACACAAATTGAACACGACAGCCTCGTAATTCGGGTTTTCTGTCCGACGTTAATATTCTGTCGATGTCTATGTTGTGAATTTTCAAACAAGGAGTTAGTAGTTCCAGCCCCTTTATTGTAGGTCTGTCGCATTCGTCTCGTTGATGACCAAATGAATAAATCGATACATTTCGATCGTCCGAGTAAGCAACAAGAGCGACGTTGTAAATATGATTATGTATGAGAAACCCTGATACCTCTTGAAGGTAATATTCGAGATTATCGATGATAATTATAAATTTCGCTCGCGGATTCCAAAAAGGGTCTCGTCTGACGGAGTCCATTCCTTGTTCAAATATGAAAATGTCCTCGAACTGAATGACATAGACGTCGTTGAACACAGCACCGTTCGGCCAGTAGAATGTTCTGGAGACGACCCTCACAGGGCGCGGCAGCAGGGAGTGCAGCGCCTTAACCAGCTCTACGTCCACATTGATTACGGTAACATCGGTTACATTTCCGAGTTCGATTCGCCCTAATATCATGGTAACGCATTTGTGCAGCTCGGTGTTATCGTTTTGTTTATAAATTTGCTTCGTACCATCGCAAAATGTCACCAGTAAAATGAAAATATAACACAGATGATACTTTTCCATTGTTACGTTCCAGGTATTTTGTAGGTACATTTACATTGCATATTTTTCTTGTTACCAGCCCCCCTAGTCGGTAATTGTTAGACCTATTATGTAGGCACCATTCGCTTGACTTGAACACAATGCTTCCTCCGCGTCTTTGATTCCATTATGAATACAACATTACATTAATCATCAGCCTTTTAGTGGAAAATGTAGTCCGATTCATATTTAAGGTAATAATTAATGATCGCTTTAATTTAAACTATTAACACAGCTCATTCAAAAGTAATGTGACATTAATGGCTTTGATTTTCACTTTAGTCTGTCCTTCTACCTATTATGTAGCTATATTAATATTGTAGACAGATTGACATACTTAGGTACAATATGACATAACTACCGACTAGAATTTCCGTGAAGTCAAGGTACAAATTTATTTGGGTGGATCAACTATTTCTTGTTATTTTGTCCCGTTAACGACGAAGGACACACGAGATAAAAATATAGACCAGTGTCAGTTTTTTCAGCAAGGAACATTAGTGTAATATTGCGACAAACGGAATTTGGGTGACTGCTATGGTTATTGGCTGTATTGGCAAAAGTAAAAAAATAGTTAACAAAAATGAACCTTATATTGATACTACGACGGTTCATTATGACTTTCAACTTGTAGTCATTAGTGAGTTTTGGATGTCACCAGACAATATTTATATAGCAAGTAGTTAAAACATGCCACCCGATATTTGGGGAAGGAGGTTAAGACGAGGTCATATTGACAATATGATCAATATCAATGCTAGTGCCTACGTCGAATCATGGGATTAGTTGTCAAACGGACCCCAGGCTTCCATGATCTTTAGCAAAATGTCGGAATAACTCGAGGAAGAAGAGAGAATGCTGCGGCCAATACTAACATATTACTTATTCTGTGCTTCGACTGCAAACCAGGCCGAGGGAGATATATTTCCCACATACGGCACTTCAAACTTGCGTTCTACATATATTCAACTAGTGACCCGCCCCGGCTTAACACGGGTTAACAAATTATATACTTAAACCTTCCTCAAGAATCACTCTATTGATAATGATAGGTGAAAACCGCATGAAAATCCATTCAGTAGTTTTTGAGTTTATCGTGAACAAACACACAAACAGACAGACGCGGGGGTGGACTTTGTTTTATAAGGTGTAGTGTTGAGTAAGATTCACATACAAAACTAAAAGTTATCAGTCTCACCTTAATTAATCACCATAATTATCATTTAAATATATGTAGTTATGTTTTATTATTTTCATAGAACTGATGAACAAAGTGTCCACTATAAGTTCAGTTAAAATTGTAAAATTTAAGTAACCCTATAATTAAAGCATTAATGAGCACATGAGCAGGTAATGCAAGTACCTACTTAATAAACAAATTGACAAGGAAAGTACCAGGTCATCCCACATAAACACAAAAATGCAACAATTATAAACTCGAAATTGTACGTATTATCATAACGTATCTCTTACTTTTAATTCTCTAATAGTCGTATAAATGTGACGTTCCACGGAAAAGGTACCTTATGGCGGCTGGCGCTTACGTCGCATAGCGCCTAAATAATATTGGAGCGGCATTAATAATAGCGTAAGCGCCAACCGCCATAAGGTACCTTTACCCGTGGGACGTCACAAATATCCACTAGTTGTGGTCGTAACGTACATTTAGCACTCAAAAATCTACTGCAAATGGGCGTAACGGACAAAAAATTAGCACAGATTTAATAAAATTTCCGATGCTAAAGGTCGTATCGTACACCAAGTTGGGAGTTACGCCAAAATGTCTCTCAACATTTTTTTCAGTTGGCAGTTGGCAAAATGCGTTGGAAAATTTTGTGCAAGCATTGATTTTTCATAGGGCTTAACGGACATTTTTTTCAAGTTATCGAGACGTTAAATATACCATTCGATAGATAAAAAAATACTGAGTGTATATTCATAACTCATTTTCGCCATTTTGTCCCTTACGCCCTCAACCGGCTAAGAATTGAAGTCGATTTTATTTACTCTTTTTTAAATACCTGCAGATTCAGACTGTCCCACATGGTGGTGGGGTCTGATTTCCTGCTTAACCTTCTCCACTTCGCCCTGTCCACGACAGCGTCCTCGGATAACTTACACTCATGTCATTTAGCACTACATCTTTCCATCTTGTCGCTTGATTAAATATAGAAAACAACGAATATTATCGATAACAAATATTCAATAACAAATGTAATAACAGATATACAGGACCCATAAATGAAAACCATGAACACCCCTCTCAGCCCGTGTAATGTTTGAGGCTTTCTGTGTCCACGCGCGTTGAATTTGTACTTCACCCGTTCGGCATAATGGAGTCTACTCACAAACCTATCGATTAACCCTGCTGAACGGATCCTTAGAAGCAGCCTGTTGAAGGGTGCAGTTAGAGGCGACCCTCGCCGAAGGTACAAAGTTTGCAGAAGCGTTCCAAGCGGTTCTCTTAATGTATGGATCTTCAGGTCGCCATACGCATCGGCGAACTTCCAAATGTTACTCTCGTGATAAATGTCCGATGCTATAGTAAACAGACTCTGATCAGCATTCGTCATAACCTTCATCATGCAGTCTAAAGTCGTATTGCAACAGGTTGTGTTGACGTTCGATAAGTCGATAACTGGATTTGTTTGTAAGTGAGTGTACATAGCGGGGCTGATGATAAACTGGTAGTTTGACATGACTTCTTCGACGGTGTTGGGCTGATAACCTCGAATGGGATGCGTCGTGAAGCTCAGCAAGGATGCTTGAATAGCGCATGAGATTATAAATACGTACAGAAGTATATTAAGTAGCAACATTCTATAAGCTACTCTTGATTTAACTTTCTCCTGGCTTATGTTATTGAGAAAATAACCCCACACGATGAGGATATCGCGACTCATATCCCTCATTTCTTTTTTAAATATTCCCATGAAAGTAACTATTACACAAAGCACACAGAATATTGCAAAAATAGTCCATGCCGCTTGTACTCCGAATTGTTTGAGAACAGCCGACCACATGCTGAGCAATTCTGCTCGAAGTATTACAATATTGAAACGATTAACCATGTAAGGGTCTATGAAATCCAAGTTTGACATTCGACCAAAAGTAAGTGAGTAACCACCTATAGCTCCTTCTACGTGGTATGTTTCTATCTCGTGCAACATTCCCGTGTACGTAAAGTTACTTAAACGTTCTCCAAGAGTTTCAATTATTCCAAAATCTACAAGATCGACTGTGATACCTTCGTACTGACTAAATAATGCTAACAAATAATTGTCAATAGCAGACTTTCCTTCAAATGACACGAAAGGCCAATAGTTGTGAGACACAAATTTAACACGACAACCTCGGAGTTTGGGTTTTTTGTTCGACGTAAATATTCTGTCGATGTCTGTGTTGTGAATTTTCAAACAAGGAGTTAGTAGTTCTAGCACCTTTGTTGTAGGTCTGTCACATTCGTCTCGTTGATGACCAAATGAATAAATCGTTACATTTCGATCGTCCGAGTAACCAACAAGAGCGACGTTGTAAATATAATTAAGTACGTATAAGAAACTCTGATACCTCTTGAAGGTAATCTTCGAGATTATCGATGATAATTATGAATTTCGCTCGCGGATTCCAAAAAGGGTCTCGTCTGACGGAGTCCATTCCTTGTTCAAATATGCAAATGTTCTCGAACTGAATGACATAGACGTCGTTGAACACGGTACCGTTCGGCCAGTAGAATGTTCTGGAGACGAACCTCACCGGGCGCGGCAGCAGGGAGTGCAGCGCCTGAACCAGCTCCACTTCCACATTGATTACGGTAACATCGGTTACATTTCCGAGTTCGATTCGCCGTAATATCATGGTAACGCATTTGTGCAGCTCTGTGTTATCGTTTTGTTCATAAATTTGCTTCGTACCATCGCAAAATGTCACTAGTAAAAGGAAAATGTAGCACAGATGATACTTTTCCATTTTTACTTTACATGTAATTTTGTCTGCACGGTACATTTTTTCTTGTTACCATCAGCCCCCTAGTAATTGTTATACCTATTAGGTAGGCACCATTCGCTTGACTGAATACAATGCCTCCGCCGCGTCTTTGATTCCATTATGAAAACAACATTACATTAATCATCACCCTTTTAGTGGAAAATGTAGTCCGATTTATATTTATGGTAATAATTAATGATTGCTTTATTTTAAACTATTAACACAGTTCATTCAAAACGAATGTGACATGAATGGTTTGATTTCCTTTAGTATGTCGTCCACCTATATTTTAATATTGTAGACAGATTGACATAGGTACAAACAGCAACTCTCTTAACTGTCCATCGGTGGACCTTTGCCGCTTTGCTTTGCTTTGTGCTGTGATCGGTGGTATGCCTTTTGTAATAAGGTTTTCGAACTGTCAGTTAACACTGTGGGCGATGGTACAATATGACATAACTACCTACTAGAATTTCCGTGAAGTCAAGGTACAAATTAGAAATTTATTTGGGTGGATCAACTATTTCTTCTTATTTTGTCCCGTCAACGACGAAGGATACACGAGATAAAAATATAAACCAGCGGGCTTAGCACGGTGGTAGTTATCACGCAATATGGTGATAATTATGTTGATAAAACGACAGTTATCTTCAGTTTTTTTCCGCAAAGAACAGTAGTGTAATATTGCGAAAACCGGAATTAGGGTGACTGCTATGGTGTAAAAAAATGTTAACAAAAATGAACCTTATATTGATACTACGACGGTTCATTATGACTTTCAACTTGTAGTAATTAGTGAGTTTTGGATGTCACCAGACAAGATTTATATAACAAGTACCTAGTTAAAAAATGCCACCCGATATTTGGGGAAGGAGGTTGAGACGAGGTCTGACGAACAGAATTATCAATGTCAATGCTTCGGCCAGTACTACTTAGGTACATATTACTTATGACATCTTATTGTCATTATTGAACTATCAGCCTGGTAAAGGGTTAGGGTTAGAGTCTGTTCGGAAAGAGAAGAGTCGTGGAATGTATTGGGCCCCATACATTCCACGACTCTTCTCTTTCCGAACAGACTCTAATATAAAACGTACAATAAAAACTCATTTTCCAATTGCAACATATATTGAGATAAAACATTAATTGCGAAACATCGTGGTTACAGGACACGGCACTACCAACATTACGACTATTACTTTTAAAAACAAATTTGATACAAAGGAATGTCTAAATCTACGTTATAAATTTAAAAAGCTTTAAATACAATTCGGCAGTAAAATCAATAAAAAATTGTGATAAAATGTATGAATATTATGTGAATGACGATTAGAGTGAGGATGGGTCAAACGCGAACCTACAGCTACAATGGGTACATCAATTTTATCATTTATTACAATGATTGCCAATGGGGATATATTAATATTAGCTTAATTAGCTGGAATAATAATGTTTTACATTTTTAAGAATATTAAGTTTAGAAATTATTTCATCAAAATTTATTTTTTAATATCCAAATATTACTGGATTTTAACGCCTTATTCCAACTAACTAATGTATTGAACAAGACAGTTTAACATATGAATCTACTTTCACAAAGTGCTTACATAGTGTAACAAATGTTATTTTAAATTTGCGGGTTTAAAAATTAAAATTATCAAACATATACATTGTGAATACATTTTGATATCATTATTTCATTTAAGATACAGCGTATCATTGACAAAAACAATTTTTTAATTTAACAAAACAATTCCATAAAAAAAATACCTAATAAAACACGCAAATGTAACACGGGGTTTTACGTGACATAAAAATTTATAAAATGCATGACTTAAAATATAATATAAAAAAAGTGAATACCCCAAAGGAACCGGTAAGAAATTATTTGAATGAAATTAAAAATTCATATGTGTAGAGTGAATAAACTTGCACTTTAACATTGGTTCCCAAACTTCTTGATCCAGACGTACTATTACTGCAGGTAAATTTAGTGTGGATTAAATGGGGGCTAAGAGTCAGATTTTGATGGCTTGTGGGTCAGATATGGCCAGCGGCAAGCATTTTAGAGTTCCCTAGCTTGGAGAATCACTGGACTAGATTAAATTTATAACAAGAATTAAAGAGGGTTAACTTTATCTTTATACGCTGTTCTGATATAAGTCTTATATTTTTTAATCAATCAACCTTTTAACTGCCATAGAATTTTTCACCGAACGAGCTCGTGTCGCCGGCGGTATAAAGTTACACCAGGTTTTGTCTTATTTATCATACCGCGGCGAAATGAGCCTGATTTTGTATGTTTTGTATATCAGTTTACGGCGGTTAAAAGGTTAAAGATCCTCTTTTTAAGGATACACTCATTTACAGTAATATTTTTGAAGAATAACTTTAATGAAGAGTTCTATTTTCTTTAAATTGCTCAATTTATTATTTCTAATGTCGACCACAACTATCGACCCAGTGTCTTGTCTGTTTTACGTATGTAAACTGAGGACCATTTATGTTACAGTAAAATATCATCGCTTATCCTTTGACGCGATATCTTACGATATCGGGTATAGAGACCTATAAAGTCGACATCTCTTTACTTCCTTGTCGTATCCTCACGGCTGAGGGACGTGACGAATGTGGACACTTTTCACCAGCGCTCTCCAAGCCGCTCTGTCTTGGGCCCAGTGCATGCTAGCCTGCAATGTGGCGTTTGTCTCTAACGTTATTCTGTCCGCCCAACGTGACAAAAAGCGTAGCGAAAGTCGACATAAGATACGTAAACGAGCCTAATCAGTAAAGTACCTGGAATTTAAAATAAGATACCGACACACAAGTTTATTCACTGTAAACAATGTGAAGTGTTGCACGCTCCGCTCCTCTCACTTGAGCGCGCACTCGACGAAGACGCGGCGCTCCTCGGGCGGCGAGGGCGGCGGGGTCTGCGGCGCGGGCACGCGGCCCAGGTTGGGCTCGAACTGCGACTCCGCCAGCGGCCACAGCCCCTTCAACACCGACCTGCGGGGAAATAACTAGTCAATATCTACTCGTCGAACTATGGGAACCGACATAAGGGTGAATCTACTTTGTAACCCATAGTTTTAAGTGTCGCTTGCGTTACTAAAAATGTCTTCGGAGTTACCAAGAAATCGGGCTTCTAATATACATAGTTTATTAACAGTAAGGTGAAATTTTATAACGAATTTTAAAAGTTGTGGACAGATTTGTGGCTTTCCATGAGAGAAGGGTCCTTATGCACATGGAGCATAAGGACCCTTTACGCACGGAACGCCACATTTGTGTCGGTCAAAAAGTTGATTCGCCCATAATCGACACCACTGAGACCGAGATTTCGATCACTTAAATCAATTCAACAATTATTAGTAAAATTTAATTTCAAAGAATGTTAAGGGGAAAGTCGTACTATTCAAGTTTAACGGTTTGAAAATACACAAAAGTTCGCACTTTACGCAGTGGGAAGCCATTAAAAAACGCCACAGGTATGGTGTAAGCCCTCATGTCACAGAAAAGTTTAGAACCCACCAGTGATGGACGGAACGGTAAGTAAACCAAGCTAGTGCATAGACACATGAATGAGATTAGACATAACACCAGTATCACAGAATAAGTAATAGTACTACCGTACAGAAAGGACACTTCCTACAAAAACGAAGTTTGACAGCGATTCAGGGTCGAATCATGATATCCCTTCCTAACTTATGGCAATATCCCTTTCGACTATTTAGGGCTGTCAAAATTCAAGTAATTATCTTATCTGTGGTCGTGCACGCAAAGAGACATCAAGTTGTGTCAACCCTAATAATTGCTCGGAGCAATGCTGAGCCGAACGGAGCCGAGTTTGCCCGAAGTCAGGAGTGTCTCCCTACTGCCAGTATGTACTCACCACAGACGATGGTCCACGAGGGTCCTCACTTTGGGCAGCGGGAACCCATTGAAAGGCGAGGCCACCGGCATGGTGTAGGCGCCCATGTCGCGGAACAGCAGCCACGAGCCCACGGGCAGGGGGGGCAGGCGGGTGGAGGGCAGCACGCAGTCCAGGCTGTCGCAGGTCGGGCCCCAGATCGAGCAGGGAAGAGGCTTCTCAGTGTGCGGCTGCGGATAAAAATATTTGTATTTTAATACTGACTCATTCTGGTCTTTCCAAAGTAAGGTCTTTAAAATTTTCTGATAATACGCAGTTCAAGTCATGAAGCTGTCATGAAGTAACTAACAGACCAAATGTCGCTTACTTGGCATTTTTAAATTAAATAGATGAATGGTATTTCGTAAGCGCCATTCTCCTGAAATGC
This sequence comes from Cydia splendana, assembly GCF_910591565.1. Taxonomy (NCBI): domain Eukaryota; kingdom Metazoa; phylum Arthropoda; class Insecta; order Lepidoptera; family Tortricidae; genus Cydia; species Cydia splendana. The sequence continues at coordinate 8,313,943 of NC_085979.1, forward strand.
CCCTAGTATACAAATTGTGTATAGATACTCACATAGAGCGTGGTGGCCTCGACCTGCTGGTGGTCGTAGAGCACGCAGTTGAAGGAGCCGTACACGCCGTCGTTCATGAAGTACATGGTGTGCGTCTCATCTTCGACACTGGCGTCTTTGGTCACGAGTATAGATACTCACATAGAGCGTGGTGGCCTCGACCTGCTGGTGGTCGTAGAGCACGCACTTGAAGGAGCCGTACACGCCGTCGTTCATGAAGTACATGGTGTGCGTCTCATCTTCGACACTGGCGTCTTTGGTCACGAGTATAGATACTCACATAGAGCGTGGTGGCCTCGACCTGCTGGTGGTCGTAGAGCACGCACTTGAAGGAGCCGTACACGCCGTCGTTCATGAAGTACATGGTGTGCGTCTCATCTTCGACACTGGCGTCTTTGGTCACGAGTATAGATACTCACATAGAGCGTGGTGGCCTCGACCTGCTGGTGGTCGTAGAGCACGCACTTGAAGGAGCCGTACACGCCGTCGTTCATGAAGTACATGGTGTGCGTCTCATCTTCGACACTGGCGTCTTTGGTCACGAGTATAGATACTCACATAGAGCGTGGTGGCCTCGACCTGCTGGTGGTCGTAGAGCACGCAGTTGAAGGAGCCGTACACGCCGTCGTTCATAAAGTACATGGTGTGCGTCTCATCCTCGACACTGGCGTCTTTGGTCACGAGTATAGATACTCACATAGAGCGTGGTGGCCTCGACCTGCTGGTGGTCGTAGAGCACGCAGTTGAAGGAGCCGTACACGCCGTCGTTCATGAAGTACATGGTGTGCGTCTCATCTTCGACACTGGCGTCTTTGGTCACGAGTATAGATACTCACATAGAGCGTGGTGGCCTCGACCTGCTGGTGGTCGTAGAGCACGCACTTGAAGGAGCCGTACACGCCGTCGTTCATGAAGTACATGGTGTGCGTCTCATCTTCGACACTGGCGTCTTTGGTCACGAGTATAGATACTCACATAGAGCGTGGTGGCCTCGACCTGCTGGTGGTCGTAGAGCACGCAGTTGAAGGAGCCGTACACGCCGTCGTTCATGAAGTACATGGTGTGCGTCTCATCTTCGACACTGGCGTCTTTGGTCACGAGTATAGATACTCACATAGAGCGTGGTGGCCTCGACCTGCTGGTGGTCGTAGAGCACGCACTTGAAGGAGCCGTACACGCCGTCGTTCATGAAGTACATGGTGTGCGTCTCATCTTCGACACTGGCGTCTTTGGTCACGAGTATAGATACTCACATAGAGCGTGGTGGCCTCGACCTGCTGGTGGTCGTAGAGCACGCAGTTGAAGGAGCCGTACACGCCGTCGTTCATGAAGTACATGGTGTGCGTCTCATCTTCGACACTGGCGTCTTTGGTCACGAGTATAGATACTCACATAGAGCGTGGTGGCCTCGACCTGCTGGTGGTCGTAGAGCACGCAGTTGAAGGAGCCGTACACGCCGTCGTTCATAAAGTACATGGTGTGCGTCTCATCCTCGACACTGGCGTCTTTGGTCACGAGTATAGATACTCACATAGAGCGTGGTGGCCTCGACCTGCTGGTGGTCGTAGAGCACGCAGTTGAAGGAGCCGTACACGCCGTCGTTCATGAAGTACATGGTGTGCGTCTCATCTTCGACACTGGCGTCTTTGGTCACGAGTATAGATACTCACATAGAGCGTGGTGGCCTCGACCTGCTGGTGGTCGTAGAGCACGCACTTGAAGGAGCCGTACACGCCGTCGTTCATGAAGTACATGGTGTGCGTCTCATCTTCGACACTGGCGTCTTTGGTCACGAGTATAGATACTCACATAGAGCGTGGTGGCCTCGACCTGCTGGTGGTCGTAGAGCACGCACTTGAAGGAGCCGTACACGCCGTCGTTCATGAAGTACATGGTGTGCGTCTCATCTTCGACACTGGCGTCTTTGGTCACGAGTATAGATACTCACATAGAGCGTGGTGGCCTCGACCTGCTGGTGGTCGTAGAGCACGCAGTTGAAGGAGCCGTACACGCCGTCGTTCATGAAGTACATGGTGTGCGTCTCATCTTCGACACTGGCGTCTTTGGTCACGAGTATAGATACTCACATAGAGCGTGGTGGCCTCGACCTGCTGGTGGTCGTAGAGCACGCAGTTGAAGGAGCCGTACACGCCGTCGTTCATAAAGTACATGGTGTGCGTCTCATCCTCGACACTGGCGTCTTTGGTCACGAGTATAGATACTCACATAGAGCGTGGTGGCCTCGACCTGCTGGTGGTCGTAGAGCACGCAGTTGAAGGAGCCGTACACGCCGTCGTTCATGAAGTACATGGTGTGCGTCTCATCTTCGACACTGGCGTCTTTGGTCACGAGTATAGATACTCACATAGAGCGTGGTGGCCTCGACCTGCTGGTGGTCGTAGAGCACGCACTTGAAGGAGCCGTACACGCCGTCGTTCATGAAGTACATGGTGTGCGTCTCATCTTCGACACTGGCGTCTTTGGTCACGAGTATAGATACTCACATAGAGCGTGGTGGCCTCGACCTGCTGGTGGTCGTAGAGCACGCAGTTGAAGGAGCCGTACACGCCGTCGTTCATGAAGTACATGGTGTGCGTCTCATCTTCGACACTGGCGTCTTTGGTCACGAGTATAGATACTCACATAGAGCGTGGTGGCCTCGACCTGCTGGTGGTCGTAGAGCACGCAGTTGAAGGAGCCGTACACGCCGTCGTTCATGAAGTACATGGTGTGCGTCTCATCTTCGACACTGGCGTCTTTGGTCACGAGTATAGATACTCACATAGAGCGTGGTGGCCTCGACCTGCTGGTGGTCGTAGAGCACGCAGTTGAAGGAGCCGTACACGCCGTCGTTCATAAAGTACATGGTGTGCGTCTCATCCTCGACACTGGCGTCTTTGGTCACGAGTATAGATACTCACATAGAGCGTGGTGGCCTCGACCTGCTGGTGGTCGTAGAGCACGCAGTTGAAGGAGCCGTACACGCCGTCGTTCATGAAGTATATGGTGTGCGTCTCATCCTCGACACTGGCGTCTTTGGTCACGAGTATAGATACTCACATAGAGCGTGGTGGCCTCGACCTGCTGGTGGTCGTAGAGCACGCAGTTGAAGGAGCCGTACACGCCGTCGTTCATGAAGTACATGGTGTGCGTCTCATCCTCGCCGCTGGCGTCTTTGGTCACGATCTGATTTAAAAAAAATCTTATAAATCTTTGGTTGGTGGTGGTTTGGTTGGTTTCTTTGTCCAATGTCATTGCGTCTCACTCTCTCATTAAGCAAAATGTGAGACGCAATCAGTGTTGGCCGAAAGTTAATGCAAATTGAAAATGCAGGCCATTAACCATTATAAATTGAATCGTAAACTGTAATCGTCCGTTACGGTTTAAGGTTCAATTTATAATGGTTAATGGCCAACATTTTCAATTCGCATTAACTTTCGGCCAACACTGGACGCAATACACATTGGACAAAGAAATTGGATAGGTGGATTACCACCCTTACACGGTAATAAGTGCGTTTGGTTTACTTTGGTGAAATAAAAAGTGGTGAGTGTCCTGGAACACTCGGCTGTAACAAAGTCAAGAAAGGCTGGTGAGAAAGGTGTATGAACACGCAAAATAATGAGCATTCTCATGCTCTTCATTTTGTTTTCTTCTGTTCTGTCCATATTAGTCTCATTACATATTTCGCAGTAGTACGGCTTGTAACTGCAAAATTTGACACTTACATCTATCGCACTAGTATAGGCTCCGTGCATGAACTATAGGGGGCAGCATAGGAGCCGTCAGATTTTTGGCGCGAGGCGTGAATGTCTCGTTTATGCTTCCGTTGTAGCCCACAAGATGGCAGAACCTACTATGCACAAGGAAACGTACCGACGAGAACGGTAGATGGTTTTGGATGGTGGTGGTGGTGATTTTTGCAAAGCAACCAAACCACCTTTGCCGCCTTTTGCTACTAACAAGATTTGCTTGACCAAGTATAGCCATAGAGAAATATACTGCCCTACTAAGCCAAAGAGCGCTATCTCATAAGAAAATTCATTGCTAACTTATACTTTAGTTTCTATTACTGAGAATTTCATTTTCAAAATCATTTGTTTTTGAGATAGCGCTATTCGGCTTAGGAGGGCAGTATAGTAAGGCAAGAGTGCTCATTCCATACATCAGTTTTGGTACCAAAAAGACGATTATTTTCATAGTCGACATCTAGCAACGAGTAGCGGAATTATCAGTGCTTTAAGTAGCAGTAGTAGTACTGTCAAGTGACAATAGATGTAGCACCGACCGGAAAGTCTAATGCTCAACAACATAAGACTTTCCGGTAATAGTCGTTTTGGTACCAAAACTGATGTATGGAGTGAGCAATCTATGTATTTTTTTTTCTATGGTATAGTATAGACATCTTTTGGGACTTAAATAGGTTGTCTTTCAGCTTACATGATGAAGAAAAAGTTTAAGTACCGGTCCGCGAAGTGAGTCTCCAGCCAGGGCTTCGTTCACCAGGGACAAGTCACAGACAATAGAAGGGAGACAGGGACAGGTGTAGTTACCTCTCGCTTGGCGTGGATCATGACGGCGAGCGAGTAGGCGGCGGCCGCGAAGTACCGGCCCGGCTCCGCGATGACGCGGACGTTGCGGTCCGGGAAGTGGGTCTCCAGGGCTTCATTGATCACCAGGGACACCTACAAACAAATAATAGTTTTGTAGTAACAATAAAATTAAATATTCTTATAGCCCGGCCTGCTGGTCCCTAACACTAAAAGAAAGTCAGCTCCTGGTAGCGGAGAGAAAAGTTTTTCGCAAGATTCTGGGACCTATTCAGAGAGATGATGGTACCTGGAGGATCCGGAAAAATGCCGAGATTGAGTAGTCAGTAGCCGAGCCCAATATCATCGGCAAAACGAAAACCCACAGACTTCACTGGTTCGGTCACCTGCTGAGAATGGGAGAGGATCGGGCTGTCAAGAGGGCGTTCTTGGGACGACCGAGTGGTAGCCGTCCGGTGGGTCGGCCCAGATATCGTTGGGAAGACAGTGTGACGGCCGATCTGCTTCAGCTTCGCGTCAGTAACTGGCAGGAAGTTGTGCAGGATCGGGACAGGTGGCACGCTCTCGTTTCGGAGGCCAAGATTCTCTTTAGATCGCTGAGCCTAAGCTAGCTAGATTAGCTAGTTAGCCGGGAGTTAGTTAACCATGTACTTTAGAAATTGGGACGGGTGCCACCGTGATTGGGTCGCCTCTTATGGCGTCACCCGTGAATGGTTAAGAGACCGGCTTCGGCCGATGAAGGGCTAGGCCACGTTTTCTTCAGTATAAGTTATGAATTTCAGTATACAACCCACCTCCTTGATGCTAGAGTGTGTGCCGCCGGGGAAGCCGCCGCCGATGTCGAGGAGGCGCATGCGCGGGTGGCCGAGCGCGGCGGCCAGCGCGAACAGCGCGCGGCAGTACTGCACGGCGCGCGCGTACACCGCCGTCTCGCCGCACCCCGACCCCACGTGGAACGAGATGCCGACCACCTGACGAGTAATACTACATTATTGTCGAGGCTCGGAAGTAGCTACTTGCAGGCTGAGGATTCGTTTTAAACGGACGACCTTGGGAGTCCGTTTAATTGAATCCGAAGCCAGCAAGTAGCCTTCCAGTCGAGTCATATATAGTGCTTTTCTCAAAAATGGTGCAAGAAATATAAATATCATAGAAATATTTTACAAAAGCAACGTTCTTAGGTATATATTTTCACAGAAAAAAGTAGAAACAATTGAAAAAATTAGCTTTGCCGCCTTTTTATTTTTTAAATAAAAAAATAGAAGTGTATTTTCTGCCGAAAATACGTCAACCTATTTGAGACAGCTAAATAGTCGCGGTACTAATCATCTGTTTGGCTGTTTAATGGGCCTGCGCCTTCATTTCATATGGCCATTTCAACTTTTAAAAAGTTTGGAACTCGACAAATAATGGAATTTGTATGCAACATTGCAGTCCCAAAATCGAGACTGCAATGTTTTTAACTTTTTAATTTTTGACTGACCATAAACTACGCGCTTCGCGACCTATTTTTTAAACGGCAAAGTCGACTTTGCCGTCCATTTTTGAGAAAAAACATATATCGACATCTTTGTGTACATACATTTGTCAATTTTTTATGAATGGTATCATTCTATCAGGTTTGTTTTGAGGATCAAATGTTAAAGCAATACAAAAGTCACAAATTATGGGCAAAGTCGCACTTTACTAACGAAACGCTTCTAACAAAATGACAATACATCGTGACGTCAGAATCACAGTGACGTCACAGTCAGAATTTAGCAATTAGATAACTAAAGGGCGGATCTAGGATACTTTATTTTTCTTAATCCATCTGGGGAGGGTAAATGACAAAAACTGATTCACCATCACCGTGCATTAAGTAGGTATTCATTCTGCGCCATCACATGGCATTTGATTGTCAAATGTCAAAAAGTATCACAATTCTTCCAAGGCCCATCCATACAAATGAAAGATCCAAAATTTACCACTGATTTGAATCTACAATGTAGGAAATAGAGTTGACGTTGTTGGAAAATTGAACGTAACAAAGCAAAAGTGACTCTGTTCCAATTGAATAGGATTTAAATTTAATCGAACTGAAGAGGTACTATAGATAGGACCTTGGGCCTTAGGAGGATAGGATGGGATACGTAGCCGGCAACCCCGTTTCTCGTCCGAGATTTGTATAGTGCTTTTCTCAATATCCATTGGCTACGGTGGCCAAAATCGAAAAAAAACTGTCTAAAAATTGAATTTAGCGCGGAGCAAGTACCAGGGCCTCATGAGCTACGAGAAGGTGTCGCTGAAGGATTGTGATTTTGGGTGCTTTTTTCGGGGTATGTAATTGATTTATAGTTAAGAAATGTATCATAGGTATATATCACAAATAGTGTACCTTTCTGATGGTAGTAAGATTTTTCATATAACTATTACTAAATATTATATAAATATGATTCAGCCTATGCAACTTCTAATAAAAATCGATGTTATATTTTTTTACTATTTTTCCCGGAATCAGCAAACAATTACGTGACACATATAGTCTGTTAAGCAGAATATGTCAGTAGCAATGTAAACCAAACTAAAGTATGGTATTCCTAGGAAACGAACCAAAAGCAGCATTGTACATCAACGATGAAATGTAAACAAAACAGTTCCACAGATAAGATATAAATCGCTGGCCCAATATTACAGGGTTCTATGTTTCACTTTTATCGAACTGAAATTTGAACATTGTCATAGTGACATTAAGTCGAATTTCAATTATCTTGAAAATGTAACATAGAACCTTGTATATTAGGCCAGCGAAATAACTCGCGATTCGAACAATTTAAACGTAGTGTTGCTAACCGGCGATTTTTCAAATTCGCCGCCTTTTTCTACTGGCAAGATTAGCTTGATCAAGTAATGTACATGTATTCATATCTGACAAAAAGAAAGAAAAAAAACCGGGCAAGTGCGAGTCGGACTCGCGCACGAAGGGTTCCGTACCATAATGCAAAAAAACGGCGAAAAAAAAAACGGTCACCCATCCAAGTACTGACCCCGCCCGATGTTGCTTAACTTCGGTCAAAAATCACGTTTGTTGTATGGGAGCCCCTCTTAAATCTTTATTTTATTCTGTTTTTAGTATTTGTTGTTATAGCGGCAACAGAAATACATCATCTGTGAAAATTTCAACTGTCTAGCTATCACGGTTCGTGAGATACAGCCTGGTGACAGACAGACGGACGGACGGACGGACAGCGGAGTCTTAGTAATAGGGTCCCGTTTTACCCTTTGGATACGGAACCCTAAAATCATGCAAAGAAGGGTAATAGCTAACCTCGAGTCCGAGTACTGCAGCCAGTTTGAGCAGGCGCGGGGCGTCGGTGCCGGGGTCGCAGCCGAACTTGATGCCCAGCGGGCACTGAGCCGCAGCCGCGTCGCAGCGGATACGGAGCACCAGCCTGCGAGACAATGTGGACCTTATCGTTAGGACGGCAAGGTTTCTGTCTGTGAGAATTTTCTAATTCGACAATTTAAGCATCAGATACACGTTTTGCGCGAACACGCAAGCGAATTTCGTTACATTTCCGACTACTAAGGTACAACCGAGACAATTGGCCTAAATGCCACAATAGGGTATTTGACTGTATTTAAAATAAATTACTTTTCATCTCTCCTGTTCGGAAAGTTCACCTTTCATAGGCTGATAGCCGGGTGGAAAATTGCATTTCCCACCCTAGGGTGGAAAGTTTTTTTTTTTATTTGTACTTCGAGCAACGACTCACAGCCGTATATGCCATATTATTCAAATAAAAGCTCTCATATTAGCTTCGGCATTTCAGACCATGTATTATCGAAATTGGATGTCAATTGCATTGCATTATTAAGAAAAATTATACTACTTGTATTTAATACTTAAATGTATGAAATAAAAACATAAATATTTACTTAAATTATGATTAATGTTTAAAATACTATCATTACATTACATTCATTGATATAGTTTCATTTTTTAAGGCGCATAGATTTAAAGACCATTTCGGACTCATCCCAATTTAAGATCGGTTTGTCTATGGTTTTAGATTTTTTTCCGACCAAATTGGCGCCAATTCCAGTCCCTAATTCTCTTAGCTGTCAAAATATTTTCTTGTGTTTGACTTTCCTCATAGTCGAAATGAAAAGTAGAGTGTTTAACTCGAGTAAAAGTAACCATCTCACCCTCGAACTATTGGCGCTCGAACAAGTGAGAGCGCCAATAGTTCGAGGGTGAGATGGTTCACTTTCCACCCTTGGTTAACAATCTACTATTTCACCACACCAGCTCGGAACGGCTTACTTTGCACTTCAAAACCAGATAGCAAAGTTGCATTTTATTCACATGTGAGGCAAAGTAATCAAATGCAAATTTTGAGTTGTTTTCTTATGTTTGCTGGTAGAATTGACTTTGAAATGATGATTTTGGGTGATAAATATTTAATAACATTCATTTGAATTAGATTTGGTTTGATTTTGTTTGATATTTAATATTTGCTTCGGGTTGGTGTGGTGAAAAATTTTGTGTTTCACTCGGGGGCAAATTTTGTTTAACCCTCGCAACGCTCAAGATTAAAGTTTTCGAACCACTCGCTACGCTCGTGGTACATTTTTGGAATCTTTCGGTTGCTCGGGTATCAATATTAGCACGAGCGGTTAAACAACAACTTTGCCCCCTTGTAAAACAAATAACTATTACACCATGCATGAAATAAAGCATCAGAAGATTAATAGAGAAACGTAGATATTTTTAAATACAATTCCTATTTTAAAACCCGTATAAAACTATAAAGAGTAGGTAGTTTGATCATGACGTCACATGCTAGCGTTTCATATAAATTCCATAGTAGCAAAATCGTTTTGACAGTTCGAAAAAAGAGACTGATTTGACTAGTAGTCAAATACCCTATTCGTCGAAATGAGCCGTAAACATTTAGTAAAATAGTCACTGTGACCTACATAAGGTCATACTGATCTACTTTTACCATGGGTGAACCTAAAAAGTTAAATTATTACAAAGTTAAACCGTGCAAAAAAAGTTAAATTTTCCTTAAGTCGATATTTTCTATGGGATTTTACTTTTACGGGTCTCCCGGTCGAAGGTCATGGTGGCGCTGGCGTGGCGGATGTGGGACGCCATCTTGGCTGGGATATTGTGGGTCTACTGAATGACCATAAGGTCCAGGTGGTATAGGTCACTTACTGCGCATGCGGCATGTACTGCTTGATCTTCATCAGCTCGGGCTCCGAGTCGAAGGTCATGGTGTCGACGCCGACGGCGCTGGCGTGGCGGATGTGGGACGCCATCTTGGCTGGGTTCGCGAAGATTATACGGCTGTGGACATGACACAAGGTTAGATAGTTGTCGCTGTATCATTCGCGGGGACTTGATCCGAGTCTCTGTGCCTAGTTACGAAATAACATTAAACAAAAATGTCTTCAAGAGCAGTTCTTCATCAATCTTGGAGTTAAAAAGGCATGTTGCTTCAGTATTATACATTTCACTGAATAGTTTGGGCGCGTTGGATGCACGAGTGACATAAGGGCACAGTCTAGTGAGCGAGTAAGAGAACGCGTTATAAGCGCCATGTATTAGGGCGGTTTTTTTTTGGAATGCACGAAGGTTGATATTGAGCTGTAGTCGCGCGCGTCAGGTGACGTCTTTGGTGATAAAATGGTTAAACAGTGTGAATTGTGCACGAAGTATTTATTCAGTGGTTGTACTCACTCAGGCGCAACTCCAAGGCCGGTTATCAGCTCGATCTCGTTGCGCGACGCGCAGTCAAAGCCTGCGCCGAGCGCGGCCAGCGTGCGCACCAGCACCTTGTCGTCGTTGCATTTCACCGCTGCAACAACACACAACGGTAACGCACAATAATCAATTATCCTCCTAAGGCCCAAGGTCCTACGTATAGTACTTATTCAGTTCGATGAAATTTAAATCATATTCAATTGGAATAGAGTCGTATTTGTTTTGTTTTGTTCAATTTTCAAACAAAACCATAACCAACTCTATTCCCTGCACTATAGGTTCAAATTTCTGTGACCAATTCTGGATTTTTCATTTGTACGGCTGGGCCTTAGGAAGTTAGGAGCTAGCTTTCCCCCTCATATCCTATGTTTCTAATAATCATAAAATTAAACGAAGTGGCATAGCTATGGTTACGTATATCAAATATGTAAAGACATTATTTCATATTCATTTAGCAAGAATATCATGAGATCAGTTTCGCCCTAAAGTAGTAAAACAGCGAAATTTGATCGAGCGACGCTGATGTCATGATAAAAGTTAACCTCGAAAAATATAGCCCTGCCCATCCCACTTGAAATCCTTGAATACAGAGCGTAGAAGGGTTCGACCCGCGGCATCAGTTCCTGTCATCGCCGGTAGCGAGCAGCCACTTCACCAAGATCCACGATCTAGAACGGATCCTCCTGCGCGCCGCCCTCTACGACCTCCCTGCTGCTCCCACTCCCCCTGCCCCCTCCTACCCTACTACACTAACCGTAGAAGGGTTCGACCCTCGGCATCAGCTCCCTCCAGCGCTGGTAGCGGGCCGCCACCTCGCCCAGGTCCATGATGTAGAAGGGGTCCTCCTGCGCGCCGCCCTCTACGACCTCCCGGCTGCTCCCAGTCCCCCTGCCCCCTCCTACCCTACTACACTAACCGTAGAAGGGTTCGACCCTCGGCATCAGCTCCCTCCAGCGCTGGTAGCGGGCCGCCACCTCGCCCAGGTCCATGATGTAGAAGGGGTCCTCCTGCGCGCCGCCCTCTACGACCTCCCTGCTGCTCCCACTCCCCCTGCCCCCTCCTACCCTACTACACTAACAGTAGAAGCGTTCGACCCTCGGCATCAGCTCCCTCCAGCGCTGGTAGCGGGCCGCCACCTCGCCCAGGTCCATGATGTAGAAGGGGTCCTCCTGCGCGCCGCCCTCTACGACCTCCCTGCTGCTCCCACTCCCCCTGCCCCCTCCTACCCTACTACACTAACCGTAGAAGGGTTCGACCCTCGGCATCAGCTCCCTCCAGCGCTGGTAGCGGGCCGCCACCTCGCCCAGGTCCATGATGTAGAAGGGGTCCTCCTGCGCGCCGCCCTCTACGACCTCCCTGCTGCTCCCACTCCCCCTGCCCCCTCCTACCCTACTACACTAACCGTAGAAGGGTTCGACCCTCGGCATCAGCTCCCTCCAGCGCTGGTAGCGGGCCGCCACCTCGCCCAGGTCCATGATGTAGAAGGGGTCCTCCTGCGCGCCGCCCTCTACGACCTCCCTGCTGCTCCCACTCCCCCTGCCCCCTCCTACCCTACTACACTAACCGTAGAAGGGTTCGACCCTCGGCATCAGCTCCCTCCAGCGCTGGTAGCGGGCCGCCACCTCGCCCAGGTCCATGATGTAGAAGGGGTCCTCCTGCGCGCCGCCCTCTACGACCTCCCTGCTGCTCCCACTCCCCCTGCCCCCTCCTACCCTACTACACTAACCGTAGAAGGGTTCGACCCTCGGCATCAGCTCCCTCCAGCGCTGGTAGCGGGCCGCCACCTCGCCCAGGTCCATGATGTAGAAGGGGTCCTCCTGCGCGCCGCCCTCCACGATCTCCCGCGCCGCGCCCTCGACGCTCCACTCGCCCTCCATAACGCGGATGCGCGGTTCCTCCTCAATCACCTTCATCTTCCTGGAGAGAAAGATCTATTTGGTAAAGCTGGTTTTTAACAGTTTTGAATGATTCACGGTTAGTTTAACTAGACTAGCGGTCTACACAACTTTGACACCCACCCGCTATCTTCAGTTACCCGTGAACAAGATGCATACTGGAACTGCGTCGAAATATCGGGAGCTCAAAAACAATACAATAGGTAATCACGGTTCATATCCCGGTCGATATAAGTATAGTGAAAACTGGTTTTTGTTATTGTTGTTGTTGGTGGTTTTGTTGTTGGTACAGTAATGGGACGTTTGATGTCTCACAAGCGCGTCTAGCCGGTCTAGAACATGATTGGCGCGACAGTATCTTTAATACAGTTAGAAAAAGATGGGTAGTCTATCTCGCGGCGAGATACTGTCGCGCTAATCATGTGCTTGGCCTATAGATCCGAACAGAGTCGATATAAAACGACACACTATCGATAATTTTCTCGGAAACAGTGTTTAAAAAAGATCGAGCAATCATTTGTGCCATTTTCAACCAAAACGTTACTTATTGTCGGTTGTCAATAAGGCGCTATTTCGATATAGCTTTAATTTGAAATCAACCTTATCGATAACCGACAATGCGGTACCTTTTGTTTGAAAACGTCACATTTAACCTCTAAAAATAATGGTCCTTAACCACAGTGACTCTTATAGACTCGGTTTTAAATATTGGCTAGACATTATTTCAGCTAGTATCTAATATAAAACATTTAGGCGCGTTTAGGGCTCATTTAGACGATGCGAGAACTCACATGCGAGTTTCATTACATTGCGGGTTTTGGTCGGTCGGTTGAATTGGACGTAACCAACAGTCCGCAATGTAACAAGATCGCATGCCAGTTCGCGCGTCGTATGTTTTAGCTCTTAGTTTAGTAAACAGTTTTGTCGAAGTGCTGATTAGTAGGCCCATGTGTCCTGTGGTATACTACAAAATGTAAAAAAGATGGGCGCCAAAGTGTAGCGTCTTTTTAAACTCCTGAGGGCCTACTGCGAACCACGTTCGACGTGTTGCCTCCCTGTCACACTTAACGTGCGACAGAGAGGCAACACGTCGAACGTGGTTCGCGGTAGACCCTCAGTTCCCAAGTCAAGTTAGGTTACAATAGGGACCCTTACCCAGTAATCGTTTGGCGTGTAGTTTAGCAAGCAGTCCTGTTGAGTGCCGGTTCGTGGCCGCGATCAGTCGGGCGCCGATGTGTGGCGGCGGCGGCGGTGTCAGGGGCCGGGGGAGGGCGGTGGGGGCCCACAAGCGCTAGTCCACAAGTGTCAGCTGCAACAATGTGTTCATTAAGTACCCGGTATCGACAGGCCTCAGTTAAGTCACGGACTGGACGCAAGCGGGGAGCGGAAAATCAAGGCTGTTCATAGATTTAGTGGAGCGCAATGTATAATGCTGCTTGCACCCAGTTTGCGGGTTTAGGGCCAGTTACACCAATACCACCCACAATTAGCTAAGTATCAGTAATAATAACATCGCAGCGGAGCGGATGCAGGGAGCTCCGATGTTAAGGGAGTGGGGAGTGGAAACAAAATCATTAAAATGAAATATTTGTACGCATCTGGATGACACATTTTAGACTGGTTCGACTAGCCAGCTCTCAGTAACCGTAGATAATTACACGACACTTTCTTTACAGGTAAAGGCACGTGCGGTTTTACTTAACAATAGACAAAGGATTAGCGGCTCGGGGCCAGTTACAAATCGAAAGACTATACTCGTATAGATAAAATTCTTTCAACTGAGCTTGTTCACTTACCTGTACTAACAATGGTATTGTTCTATTACAATCCTATTATCTGCTTTTGTTCTCGTAGGCGCCAACCAATTTACTTACAAAATAAGTTAGAAGTACATTGCATGTATATTGAATTCTAAACCTTATTTCTTGTTGAATGGGGGTTAAAATGGTCTAAAAAGATAATATCATATTCAATCTTTTGGAAAGTCACATGCATCTTAGCCACGACAGGTGTCGATGGTTGTTAAATGCAAAAAAAGTCGGGTTAGCCATTATTTAGTTAGTGTATTTTGTAGTCTATTGTTTAAAGAAATAGAGTCGTTAATCTATACTAACATTTCAAGGCGGTTATAATCTGCTTTTACTGCGAGGGGATTATCCTAATTTGTGGTTTACCACTCAATGGTATTGTATTCTTGAGACTCTTTGAGTAAACTAGCTCAGATCGCTTGATTCACACTATACTCACGTGTGCGGCGTGGTGTGTCAGCGCGGCGTGCGGCGCAGCACGGGGGGTCGACGTTGAAAGGCGCGGGAAGTGGCCAGGCCCCGTACTGCTATTACAGTGGGCACGGTACTACCATGCACCGAGGCCACAGTATGTATATGTACTCACGTGTGCGGCGTGGTGTCAGCGCGGCGTGCGGCGCAGCCAGGGGGGGTCGACGTTGAGCGCGCGGGAAGTGGCCGGGCCGCGTACTGCTACTACAGAGGGCACGGTACTACCATGCACCGAGGCCACAGTAGGTAGGTACTCACGTGTGCGGCGTGGTGTGTCAGCGCGGCGTGCGGCGCAGCCAGGGGGGGTCGACGTTGAGCGCGCGGGAAGTGGCCGGGCCGCGTACTGCTACTACAGAGGGCACGGTACTACCATGCACCGAGGCCACAGTAGGTAGGTACTCACGTGTGCGGCGTGGTGTGTCAGCGCGGCGTGCGGCGCAGCCAGGGGGGGTCGACGTTGAGCGCGCGGGAAGTGGCCGGGCCGCGTACTGCTACTACAGAGGGCACGGTACTACCATGCACCGAGGCCACAGTAGGTAGGTACTCACGTGTGCGGCGTGGTGTGTCAGCGCGGCGTGCGGCGCAGCCAGGGGGGGTCGACGTTGAGCGCGCGGGAAGTGGCCGGGCCGCGTACTGCTACTACAGAGGGCACGGTACTACCATGCACCGAGGCCACAGTAGGTAGGTACTCACGTGTGCGGCGTGGTGTGTCAGCGCGGCGTGCGGCGCAGCCAGGGGGGGTCGACGTTGAGCGCGCGGGAAGTGGCCGGGCCGCGTACTGCTACTACAGAGGGCACGGTACTACCATGCACCGAGGCCACAGTAGGTAGGTACTCACGTGTGCGGCGTGGTGTGTCAGCGCGGCGTGCGGCGCAGCCAGGGGGGGTCGACGTTGAGCGCGCGGGAAGTGGCCGGGCCGCGTACTGCTACTACAGAGGGCACGGTACTACCATGCACCGAGGCCACAGTAGGTAGGTACTCACGTGTGCGGCGTGGTGTGTCAGCGCGGCGTGCGGCGCAGCCAGGGGGGGTCGACGTTGAGCGCGCGGGAAGTGGCCGGGCCGCGTACTGCTACTACAGAGGGCACGGTACTACCATGCACCGAGGCCACAGTAGGTAGGTACTCACGTGTGCGGCGTGGTGTGTCAGCGCGGCGTGCGGCGCAGCCAGGGGGGGTCGACGTTGAGCGCGCGGGAAGTGGCCGGGCCGCGTACTGCTACTACAGAGGGCACGGTACTACCATGCACCGAGGCCACAGTAGGTAGGTACTCACGTGTGCGGCGTGGTGTGTCAGCGCGGCGTGCGGCGCAGCCAGGGGGGGTCGACGTTGAGCGCGCGGCGCCAGCAGCGCGGCGCAGGGCGCGGGCGCGCGGCGTGCGGGATCGAGTGCCCGGCACTGGCAGACGCGCCGGTCTCACCCGGTGCTCCCTGTAACAAGGGGAAATTACATTTTAGATAGGTTCATACACTTAGAGCGCCGTTCCGTATTGCAATTTATTGAGTTTTGAGAGGCATGAATGCTTCAAATAGCAATAAGTACTACCACGACTGCCTTAGCAGGGGCGTATTTACCCTAAGGCCATCAGGGCCATGGCCCGGGGCGCCAATCCGCATGGGGCGGCGTATGCCGCCTGCCTTTCTTCCTTGACTTGTGGGGCGGTGAAATTTATTGGCCTGGGCGCCAAATTTGAAAATACGCCCCTGTGCCATAGCAGTGTTAAACTGACATATTCGATGACGTCTGCGTAATAACGTACTTTCTGTACATCTCGCTCGTACTAATATGCGAGTACGAGCGAGATGCATTTTCTATTGTAGGTAAGTTACGCACACGCTAGCGTATATGTCACTGTCAAACTGGTAAGTAGTAACCGTATAAGTGGCTCTAGCTCTAGACTCACTTCTTGCATTTTAGAGTTGCATTTGGTAGGTGCATAGTTGCAATTGCTCTGCCTGACCTTTATTGAATTAGTAACGCTATGGCAGTTGTATATAAGTTACAAATGTTATTTTCACCAAGGTAGGTAAAAGTGCATAAGTATTAAGATAATTAAGCCGCTAACGAATTTTATAAAAAATACCATTTTAGGCGAACGATTAAACGAAAAGTGTAGGTCGCCGAGGACATTTTTAAATAGCATTGTTAGTTGTTGTATAATATTGAAACATGAATATGAAAAAATGCAAGTAAAACATGTTTAAAAACTTCGTTGAAAATGTAAAAATGCGTGTTGAAAACGTAACTGTCACTAAGAGCAACACTGAAAAGCAGTTAAACAATTGCTTTCGTGTTTAGATTGTGACTTCAACTACAACTTTGAACCTTACTCTATTGTAATAAAGCTTAAAGTATATCTTAGTCGTCAATACTACAATATTGGCAATCGACACAGAATCTCATAGTGATATAACGTATTTCTGGCCTTGAGTGATATGATAACAATTTGGCAGCGAGTGCCCGGCAACTATTATCAGAAATTATGCAATACTCAGTCACTGTTACGTCATATACTTATACATATTTATATACCTACATACGAACAGAATATTATATGATATACAGCTTTTCGGAAGCTTATAAAGAATAAAACAGTGTGAGGAAACCTGAATACATCTGCGTATTCAGATAACGTTGGGCTAACGTTGGGACTTGGGACTATACCCTCTAGGGTTAGGACTTTCCTCCCGACAACAGAGTATCAAACTTTGCTGGTTTATATGTAACCCTGTCAAGTTGACAAAAAGTCAAAACAGGATTGCAGCCTAGGTGTAAGGACGCCGGTCGTCAGTGCAGGAGGGTATAGTTCTTGATGTACAAACAGCAACAGGAACAAAGGCTTATTTACCATAAAAATAAGGATATGTCCCTATATATTTTGTCACTTTGGACGTGAATGTTTATTCGATGCTGACTGTACTTTAAACATCGATTATCTGATGACAGTGAACTCTTAATTATTATTGTGATATTGATGAACTTAAGATAACGGCGCAGTCAAAACATTGATAATATTAATAAGCTTACGAGCCCATCAACGTGCACACTAGCGCCACTGCTAAATATTCGCGATTATTTAAATTTAACGAAAGATATTTAGAAAAGGGGGCCGCTACGTACTGTATTTTGTATTTAAGTACCTTTTGAATTAGGGATGTACCGACTAGTCGCCGACTAGTCGGGAAAGCCGACTAGTCGGGAAAGCCGACTATCCGGCCACATTTGTAGTCGGCGATTAGTCGGCGACTAGTCGGCAAAAATGGCCGATTAGTCGGCACTTTATTAGTGAAAGAAAAACAGAAAAAAAAGAAATCAACAGTCAATATTTACCATATGTTTTATGTTTATTTTACTAAAATACCTATTCAGGGTGCAAACGAAAACTTTTGTTCATATAATGGACCGTTTGATCGTTATCGGTGGGCTGGTGTTTTCCTCTACAGGTCGATCTCAACTGATTCTCGTGTAATTTCATGTGCAAGTTCGATAGTTATATTTTTTATTATTATTCAGTTTTTATTTTTTTTAATGGTGGAGCCATGAGGAACTATTAATGTTAATGCAAAATTTAGAGACTTAGTCAGGGCAAGTTGCTCGTAAAGACGCTGACCACCCACAGGAGATAAGTTCTTAACTGGCGACTACGTACGGGAAAGAGAGCCTTGGAAATGCCTCCTACAAGCTGTATCGGATCTCTCTCTCCTCTGGATCGTAAAATAAAAGAACTAAAGACAGAAATTTAACGAGGATTCTTGGGATAGGTCTTTGAACCTGCAGAGAACACCTTTTAGCCAAGCTAAATTATGATGAATAGCGCAACCAAAGGAGCAAAACTATTGTTTTTCACCTGAATGTATACGATACTAATGATCTGGCCGACTAGCCGACTAGTCGGCCGACTAATCGGCCATTCGAGCGCCGATTAGTCGGCTAGTCGGCCAAATCAATAGTCGGTACATCACTATTTTGAATACATCAGACTAGTTTTTATGTTGCTAGATTCGTCAATCTATGCGTCCAAAGTTAAAACGGCCGTTTTTGTTTTGAATTCATAGATCGACGAATCCAGCAACCGAGTAAATTACCAGTCGCGCTAGCTTTAATTCACTGACATAAGAGCTATGGTATGGGACATATTTTTGAGATGATTTGTGCACCCATATTCTTACACTTGACTCTCTTACCCCGAATGACTCTTTAACTTTGGACGATAGACGAATCCAGCAACATAAAAACTACTTTGATGTATTCAAGAATACAAAATACAGTACGTAGCGGCCCCCTTTTTTAAATATCTTTCGTTAAATTTAAATAATCACGATTATTTAGCAGTGGCGCTAGTGTGCACGTTGATGGGCTCTTAATATTCAATTAGTAATAAGCAGTATTTACCAACTACAACATTTAGTAGCATGAGGAGATGAGGACAGTGTAATTTACTAACTAACCTGTAATTTCACATGTCTCTTGTCTACGCCATACATCAAATATTCAAGCACCTAATAGTAGACATAAGTCAAGGGCAGATACTGAGGGTTAACATATTTCAAACAACAGATCGATCAAAACGAAACGTAGAGCGACGTCACACATCGTCATGGAGCGATTGAAACTCACGCGCAAGGCCAGAAGCCTTGGCAATGAAAAGGCTTCTGTGTTATGAAAATATACGTATCTACTAGAAATATTGACATTGAAAAGGCCTTTTATAAAGGAGTGTTAGATGAAAACGTTTAGTATTTGTTTCAAATAACACACATCTCCTCTAAAACTATAAGTAGTAGTAGTAGTAAAAATTAAAATTATAAGTAGTTTAATGTTTAAAGAGTATAATAAGTTTTTGGCAAAAAAAAAAAACATTTTTTTTTTTTTCTCTTTATTTTAAGAAAAAAACATTTTTATTAAAAGCTTGTCTTGCTGACTGTACTTTTGTTACCACAGGCAACTAATACTCATCGAGACAATTCGAAAAACCCCAAACAGAATTAGGTTGCGTTGTTTCATAACAATAGGCCTGATGACAAATTTTGAAATCCCTTTTAATATTGTCGGTACACTTGTATTGGTTCCGAAAAACACAATATTTCAGCTATACTCATTAAGATTTAACATAAATAATTGCATTTTATTATAGCTAGTTTAAACCTCGCGCGAAAACGCCTCGCACGCCATTTGTGACGTCATAAATTAGTTGGTGGTAGGGTGGTAGACATTGTTTACATACTTACAGTTACGAATTTCCCTTGAATCCGAATGATATTGTTAATTCAGCACGATATATTACGATTAGGGATTACAAAAATTTATCACAATAAATCATTTCATACAAAAACTCTCACACGGTTGCAATTTAAGATGAATTATTTAGATACATGTAAATTTTGAGTGAAAATCACCGAGCGCCGGTTTTACATTTTCATTTTTCATTTTTTCTAGTTTCGACAGCCAATATGGCAATGATAGTTCCATTCAGCCAAATAATTAAAAAAGTTTGTTGGTGAAATATCGTATTATTTAGCATTTTATTTAGATAATAACAAATAGATATTTACTTTATATCGTGTAATAATATTTTTTGGACGTAATAAAAGATTAGTGGCAATTTTTTTTTTTTGTACCTCAAAACTCTTTGGTGAGGACGTATGGATTACGGTCAATGAGGTTGTTCTATATTGCTCTAAGAAATATGTCATGGATTGATGACGTCACTTCTTAGATCGCTTCTGATTGGCGTTTCAGTAATAATGGCCGATTGGAGAATTTTGCACTTTTATTTTATTGAATATATTAATAATCCTAATGTTTATACTGAGATTGGGCCATTTTTTTGAATCGTATTAACATATATGTTTCTTTAAAACCATTATTTCCATGATTCTTTGTTACTGTCATCAGGCCTATTCCTATTGCCACCTATTGTCTCCATCATCAGATCAGCTCGATGGTACCATAATATTAATATTGCATTGTCACCCGATTTACATACGTATGTATGCATCAGCACAATCGGAAATTGGGAAGTGGGCCAAATTCAGCTTCCAAGATTTGACCCACACTAACTAACTATATAAGAAACCAACAAACTTACATAGATTTAGACCAAGAAAAGTCTGCAGCGACTTCGATAGCACACGCAGTGCAAGTGCTATTTTAAACGTCATACTTCTATGAAATTATGACGTATAAATGACACTTGCACTGCGCATTATGGTATCAAAATTGCTGACTTTTCTTGGTCTAACTCTACTAACAGGACAAGTTACAGGAAAAGATTGTAAAAAATGAATATGTTAGATAGTAACATTTATAATATATATATATATATATGTTTCATTAAAAAAAAAGTACATGCAAATTTAACGTAATATAGGGATTATCAAGGACCTCTCAGCGAGTGAAGGCCTCCTCCATATTTTACCATGTAGTTCTATTGTTTGCCGTGGTCATCCAGTTATTGCCTGTTAGTTTCTTTATTTCGTCTGTCCATCTTTCTACAGGTTTCCCTTGGTGGCTTTTGCCAGGCGGTCCTTTCGTGTATGACTATGTGCAGACCTTTTTAGTCATACTTTTGTTCTTTTTTTTTAGAAACGTTTTTGACCACCAGTCCACCACACACATATGAAAGGTAAATGCTGGTTTTTGGTTACTAAAATTAGGCAGTTCATAATTTATTATGGTTACCTGCGTAGTGGTTGAGGGCGTGGTAGTCCTATAAGTAGTGAGTAGAATATGAAGGCTTGTTTGAAACATCTGACCGAATTTCAAATTATCAATTTATATTTTCGGAAATGAGTTATCTTGACAACTGATCCGACTATCGAAAAAGTTAAGGATACCTAAAATAGATAAATTTAGAAGAATTTGGCTTTTATCGAATGTACGATAATAAGCGTGTCACATTTCCTGAATTTGGTCATGTCGTTTGATTTAGACTGATTATTTTTTCACGTATATGTGTCAACTAGTACTAGGTATTTAATACGAGCGAGCATGAACTTTTCGCTTCTAAAAGAGTGAAATTTTCTTTTCACATCACCTATTCGAAAAAGGGCTTTTTCTTCCCCGCTAGGAGGGATCAAAGTGGTACTTTTCTTCCCTGCTAGGAGGGATCAAAGTTGTATTTTTCTGTTCTAGGACACATTTTTTTTAATTTTACATACAATTTTTTTGCTTAAATAATGTTTTGATACATGATAATTTCCTCATTTATTTATTTTTTTATTTTCCTCATAGTTGATGTGAAAAGCAGTATGTGTCACACGGTATCAAAATTATTTCGTCTTGGGCGTTAACACTTGAATCCCTCATTACGCTTAGGATTCTACTTTAGAATCCCTCACTACGTTCGGGATTCTATTGTAGAATCCATCGCTTCATTCAGGATTCAATGTACGCCCTTGACGGAAATATATCATTTTGATCCCTTGTAACACAAACTACTATATATGACCAGTTAAACAAATACATTTAAACAATATTTATTTATTTAAAAATTTGACTCAGGCAACAAGGGCCATATTACATAGTACCTAATTACACTTTATAGACATATACATATATAACATGCTGTATTTCGTACAATGAAAGTAATAGTGATTTCCTATTATACAATATATGTATATTAGTGTTATTATATAGCCTAGTCTTATTATATAGAGCGGTACTTATTTCGTCGAAGTTATATTTTTCTACGGTGCATCCGCATAATGTAAAATCTACCACTAAAAACCCAATGTATTTTTTTTTTCAGAATTTTTACAGAACAATACGAGTACATTTTAGGCGTCGATAACCACATTTTGAAAATGTGGACCCTTCTAAAACCAGACATTCCTAGGTATAATAAGTTATTTTAGAATGTAATAAATATAATAAATTAATTAAAACATACCTTTAAGAGCGGAATTCTCAAAGTTTTTATATCCCGGTAAGCAACAACCTGAGGTTGCTGCTAAATGAACATTAAACGGGAAAAACGTTGGCTGGAACAGCGCGAAGCACGGCCGAAAAAAAATTAAATTCGAAATTCAAAATTTAAACGGTCAGAAGCGCGGCTAGCAGTTAGCGGCAAACTGGTGATAATACGAGGCGAGGGCAAGTATTTATACGTGATGTTATCAGATTTGTAGGTTCTCGTGTTATCAGTGAAGATGCGTAATTTATGTAAAGCCGTGTATGTGTGTGTGAAGCAGGGACCGTATAACCGGTTTTATTAAATACCTGTATAAAAACTGTCAAACGAATACCGGTTAAAATGTTATACCTATATTCGCATTAGAGGTATTGCTGTCATTCCGTTTTTGTCTTTATCGCTATTTGTACACTAATTGACATAATGAAATACCGGTATTCATTAATACCTCAATAATAACAGGTATTCAGTATACCGGTAATGGTTTTCGTATTTAATACCGGTATGCAATGAGCACTTGATCAAAGAGTAACCAAAAACTTTGCGACAAGAGGTTAAAGTTGTTGTTAAGTCCTCATGCCAAAGACATATGTAACTTACTATCTATTCTTTTTGCTCATGCTTATATTGATCGCTGTACAAGCGAAAGATTTCATGATTTAACCACGAGCGTAGCAAGTGGTTCGAAATCTGTAAAATTGAGCGTTGCGACCGTTTCAAGGCACGAGGTTAATGAATGAATTAATGAAAATAATTAATCCCAGAAAACATTTCCATATGAAATATGAGCGCCGCGCCGCCAAAATTTTCGCGCCGCCGCCGCCGCCAAAATTCTGCGCTATCGGTGTGGCATCGGCGTGACCTTGTTAGATACTAGAGTCTGTCTAAGCTAACTTTGCACCGATTTGAACAGAACAAAGTGAGGGAGTGTTATTATAATATAAACGTCATATTTTCATAGAATTTTGACATTAACGATGATATTTACACACGTTGTCGTTGCAAATGCTATGCAGATTAGTTTGATCGGGAATTTATTGCTTTTATATAACGTGCTAACAAATTAGGTACCGATATTTTAAGAGATGGTACTTTATATAAAAACAATTAACTTTAAATAGAAATCAAGAAAACTTTTCATATCATATTTTTGTTTTATTTACCGAACAAAAATATAAATTAAAATTATATCTAAAAATAATCATTACGTGCATTTAACCACATAAAGAAAAAAATACATAGAGTGCTCACTCAGAAAAGTCTAATGCTCAACAACTTTCAGCGAATATTAAACAAGGATTAACTGGAACTTTATTTTCAACTCCTTCTGCTTTAATATAGTAGTAGTAGTAGTAAAACACTATTGTACAAAAATCAAAACAAAACAGGAAAAATAACATTCGTCATTAGTACAAAGGCGAACTTATGCCTTTAAGGGATCTCTTCCAGTTAACCTTTGAGCAATATTAGTTGTAAATAGTTGTTCAATACAATTTTTGAGACATTTTTGAAATTAATATTCTTTTTAGGGTTCCGTATTTCGTACCAATATCAAGTTGATATCAACTGCAAAAAAGTTTCTTGAAGGGGTTTTTATAGGCTTTTAATATCGTACATTTAAGTCACATTCACTCATTGATTCATTCATACTATTTTTGCGATTAGTAGGTGGTCTGTGCGAGCAGTGTGTGTAATCATTCACCTCTCCTGGCGATACGTACATATAATAACTATTATATTTGACTATAGCTACCCGCACTGACTTCGCACGGATTACACAAAACCTTAACAAATTGTACACCTAAACTAAAGCTTCCTCAAAAATCTTTCTATTGATAGCTGAAATCCGCATGAAAATCAGTTGAGTAGGTTTTGATTTGAGTTCATCGTGAACATACATTCATATAGTTACAGACAGACGCGGCGGGGGACTTTGTTTTATAAAGTGTAGTGAATTAGTGATAGATTCAATTAACAGTAACCTCACAATATAAAGAGATGTTCATTATGCTGCTTATCTACAGTTAATGCCATGAAAAACTTTTATCCTACCATAATTCAATAAATTAAATGAAATGAAATTAAATGAATTAAGGTTTGAATTCTCTTCGCATAAACCAAGTTTTCAAGGCTACGCCGCCGAATCGCCGCCACCGCCAACCAATTTTGACCGGCGAACCGCCGCCGGCTAAATGCCTATTGGGCGGCGCTAGACGTGCGCGCCGGTCGAAAAAAACTGGGTGGCGGCGCGCCAGAAAAAAATCCACGGCGGCGGCGTGGAATTTTTCAACTTTTCAATATTAAGACGTATAATGAAAAGCCATGCTTAACCCTTAAATCGACAAGGGAAAAAAATCTCAAAAAACTGTGTTAGTATCATTTTTTTGGTGTTATTATCTTATTATGTGGTTGTTTATTGTAGAAAAATCATGAAAAAAATCTATTTATAATAGTTTCGAAAAAAACATAGGTATGTCAAATATGTTGGATGTTGCCAGTCGGTGTAAATAAAAAGATACGCCGCATAATGAAAAGACGTCTAGTATTTTGGACGTTGCCTAGTTAGTATACAGTACTTTATATGCATAAGGTTTTTTTTGTCAAATTCATGTTTTTTTTTAATAAATATAGAATAATTGCATTTTTAATTACAAATACACTTACTGATAATGTCAACTTATGTTATGAACTAAAGTAAAACCTATTATTTTTATATTTTTCCAAAAGCTTTATAGCTCGTAGGTGGTAAAATTTTACCAGTCATTGGCGTCATTTTATTAACATTAAATCAAACTTAGCGGGGTATCGTAGGATGCAGCAACATCTGAGCAATGGTATACAACAATGCATGCAATTTTTTTTAATATTTTCGTAAGAAATTTCTCAAATGAAATCGGGTCTGTCTCTTGATGTCTTGATGAACGCACAGGAAAAAAAAACCGTAATAATATTTTTTTATCTATTTGGTTCATTACGTTGCAATACGACAAGTAATGACTTTTTAAAAGATTTTGAAACACCTAAAATCCCTCTGTTTAATTCATATTCATATTCATAAAAACTACCAGAAAACGTGATAATTTTACTCTTCGCATACTTGGCACTAGTGCCCTGTAATCGACAACGGTTAAAACACTGGACATTATACTTTGTAAATGTGTTTTACCCATAGGTACATGGTACATACAACACATTTTTATGTAAATCGTACTGCCACATAATAAATAGTTAGTATGGTGTTGGTGCGACATAAAATAGTAGAAATTAAATTATATGACCAAAAAATTTCCGTAAGTAGGTACGTAATTATTGCCATGTTTAAGTAAGTATTTTACGTCAAAAATGTGAGAGTTACGTAGGAAGTGGCGCCTATTTCAACTATTTCTTATCGGACTATAACCTATTACATATTTTAACGCTGCATAATACTGTCTTATAAAAAATATTCGGCGCGCATTTTAATCTACCGGCGGCGGCGGCGGCGCGCGGACTCCTTATGGCGGCGGCGCGCACGTCTAATCGGCGCTCATATATTTGAGATTATAAACTACATACGTAATAAAATACAATTAAATCATCAAAAAAAAAACAATTAAATGAATCAAATGAACGCTATTAAATATTTATCATTGAAAATCATCACCTAACAGCTAATTTTACCAGCCAACATGAAAACGGGCATTCTAAGATCCGGATCTTAAGTATTTACAACTTTACAAGCGGGCCGGACAACGTCCTTGACGAGTAGCGAAGGAACGAATCGTGGTACTACTACAACCGGTATTGGCACTTACTTATTACCGGTAATAGCTTTAGGAGTAAACTATCAAATAGTGGTATTTGTTGTCAATTGGCTAAACCGATAACAATATTGAATACCGGTATTCGAATACCTCTATTCGGAGCTTAAGTGATATAAATACCCAAATTCAAATTACACCGGTTATACCTCAATAATAACCTGTAGTCAGAATACCGGTAACGGTCCCTGGTGTGAAGGGGGCAAGACTCGTACGAACCGCTTCGGTGTGACGTCACAAGTGCGAAGTGTAGGTAGTTAGTGTCGATAAAACGTGACCGTTTGATTGGCATAGGGTGATGAACTTTGCTTAATTAATTGAATATTGTTCGACTGTGTACTGACTATTAACTACAAAATTCTGGTAAATAACCTAGTTAAATGAGGACTTCACCTCGGATTGAGAGATAATAAGCTGGAAACTCGAGTAGGTACACGTTCTAAAAGTTGCCTTAAAGTCACATAAAATCGATAGGTAACCGTTTTTAAGATAGAAAGCGCAGTTTTACCTACATACATTACAAGGCTTTTTCCTAATTTACATTAAAGTATTAGCTCCCAGAGTTGTCAAATTGTTTGCTTTAGTTTAGATAGTATAAGTATGTTTACTGTAATACATCTGGTGCTCCATTACAACACCCTGTGTTAAATAAGCACATCACGTAACTACGTCGAAAATTTAAAGGGCCATATATACTAGGGTAGGTCATTATTACTTTTTTTTAATTTATTAGGTGGCACAGTTACAAAAAGGTGCCATTTGTTAATTAATTATTGCACGTAATTTTATTTTATGTTTAGCTTTAATTTTACTGCCTCCGGATTTTAGTCAAAGTTTTTGTTAAATGTATGGACATTGTGAAAAAAAAAATGTTTCTTTTTGAGTACTTTTTTATTTATTTATTGGCTCTGAACCTTCACCATGCTATTTCGAGCTAATAATGGTATAACTTTTTAGCTAAAGTTTGAATAAAGAGACGATACATAAATATACTCCGCAGACCATACAAAATATAACAATATTTATATGAAAACTTTGAAATGGATCCGGAGGCAAAAAATGAATTCCGATTACAGAATAATTTGAAATACTGTTTATTGGCATTATTACGCAACTTTTTGTAACTGTGCCCGAAGGAAAACTAATACTTTTTTTTTTCTCCATACACGAGTGACCCACCCTAGTATATATGCCCTATGGCACGTGTATCGTATACGATACACGTGCGAATAGGTAATATGCAACTCGGTCTTCGGTCGTGTTACTCGTGTTTTAAAATTCGCAACTCGTTGCGAATTTCCTAGTTTTCGCACTTGTACCGTAAATAACTAATTTGTCATTTTAGTTTTTGGAAATTATTCAAAATGGAGGAACCTTGTTGGGTTGGGTTCGCGAAGCCGAGGCCTATAGCTCATAGAGTCACTATTAAATAAACAATTAGGGCTCATTTAGACGATGCGAGAACTCGTATGCGAGTTTCATTACATTGCGGTTTTTGATCGGTCGGTTGAATTGGACGTAACCAACAGTCCGCAATGTAACTAAAATCGCATGCGAGTTCGCGCGCCATCTAGATCAACCCTTACTGTCCGGCAACGACATCAGGCGGCGGCGGCAGCGACAAGCGGTGGCCATAGCTTATAGGTTGGAACGAGACACAGCGATCGGACCGCCACCGCCGGTCGCGCAATGTCGTGGCCGGGTCGTTAGTGTTATCATCATGTAAACAGGATAAAAACAGAGTACAAGTGTTCTTCAGTAAATAAGTAGAATCTCAGTATTCGCAGAACGTCTGACGCAACTTTAAGCTCATTAGATGTTTGTTATCTGTAATTAACTAAATTACGCTTCTTTGAGGGAAAATGTATATTACGGTTAAAGCTGCAATAAAAGGTATTACTGCAGAAGCTGTTATGTAATAGTTTGTTTCAAAGATCTTTGAAAGAGCAGCCTGATAAAAACATGAATCCTTGAACCATACATATATTGAGACATACATATACATACCTCTAGTGTCGCTAAACCAGTATACTTCATTTGGAAATTACGTCAAAAACCGAATCGCTAAAAAAGGGCATTTTACTGTATTTAAAATAAATTATTTAACACCATGCATGAAATTAAGCAACAGAAGATAAATAGAGAAACGTAGCCAGAAATAATTTTTAGACACAATTTCTATTTTAAAACCCGTATAAAACTATAAAGAGTAGGTAATTTGATTGTGACGTCACATGCTAGTGTTTCATATAGATTCCATAGTAGCACAATCGTTTTGACAGTTCGAGAAAAGAAACTGATTTGACTAGTGACTAGTAGGCAAATACCTGTATTGAAGGTCTCCGTTTTAGCTTGGGCAAAAATGCTTTCGTATGTCCGGATATTCTCCTATATAGCATATGGCGGAACAAAACATTTATTCAGTTTTAAGTTATGCTCGCCGAAAGATATCAAAGGATGTGTGTTAAGCTGAAATGGGGACGTGCGCTTTGCTCGGTCAATAAATGTAATATTGTGTATGGTTTCAGTAGGTTAAAGTCAGGTCGTCCAGTGACAGATCCAGGTGGTTTTGTATTTGATTGGTAAATCATTAAATGTTATAACTACGCGAAAATGAAAACTACCTAAAGATACAGTAACAATAACTCCGCCTCAATTATGTTTTAATTATTCATCACGTGATCTAGCTACAAGAAGCAAAATATACTCAACTCAACTATCAAACAAAGACTTTCCTTCATTCACAAACCATTTCCTCTCGACTTTCACCTAACCCCCAGACCCCTGCGTTACTACATAAGCAAAGCACATTATCTACGTTACACTGGGCAGTCTGTTTTCGAATAATGTTTGCAAGTTGTGAAGAGTTTTGTTTATTTATTGGTCCTCGGCGTACTAATTCCGTATCGCAAGCGCCCCCCAGCCAAGTAAACAGATAAGGGGGGGCAGAGAGCGAGGCGTATTGATTTGCGATGGATGGAAGGAAATTGCCAAGGTGAGGGGAGCGTCTAAACAACTTACTAGTTATAGGTCTAACGTTTAAACATTTATTGGCTAACCGACCAATTACAAAACCGCCTGGATCTGTAACTGAACGACCTAGCTGACTGAGCCCATCAACGTGCACACTAGCGCCACTGCTAAATAATCGTGACTATTTAAATTTAACGACAGGTTGGATTCGTCGATCTAGGAACTCAAAACAAAAATGGCCGTTTTAACTTTGGACGCATTGATTGACGAATCCAGCAACATAAAAACTAGTTTAATGTATTCAAAGGGTACTTAAATACACAATACAATACGTAGCGGCCCCCTTTTTTAAATACCTGTCGTTAAATTTACATAATCACGATTATTTAGCAGTGGCGCTAGTGTGCACGTTGATGGGCTCTTAACCTACGTTATTGGTCGTGTAATCTTTTCACCTACCCCCAACTAGCTTAAGGAGCCATTTGAGGGTAGATTTTGTTTACTTTTATTTAAATACCTACAGATATGACCGTTTATGAGCTGAGACACTGTCGACACGGTCTGTCACACGGCACGTCACGTGTGTCACGGTGTGTCACGGTCTGTGAGACACGGTCGCATTGCTCGGTTCGGTAGATAGGAAAGTGACCTTCTAGCTATAGATTCGAACGGGAAGGATGAAAGAGGTAAAAGTTTTATTACATTTTTCTAGGTCTTCTAGGATCATCACAAATACTGAATAAAGAATTGGAGTTTCTAACATTTAGGGCAATATTTGTTTATAGGGACCGTGCGCGTTGGGGGGTCTGCCATCATAGTGGCCTGAATCGGAAGCATATGTGCACATGTACATTGCCAAAGCAAGTGCTACCGTCTACCGTTCTCGTCAGTACGTTTCCTTGTGCATAGTAGGTTCTGCCATCTTGTGGGCTACAACGGAAGCATAAACGAGACATTACGCCTCGCGCCAAAAATCTGACGGCTCCTATGCTGCCCCCTATAGTTCATGCACGGCGCCTATATTTGACCGAGCGAAAGCGATGGTCTCCGATTCAGCTTGTATGAAAATTCTTTCGTATGTTCGTATTTTAACCTCTATATACAGGTCGCATTTTTCAACCGATTCTCGTAAAATGTTGTGAGCAGGTTCGATATTTCTTTTTCGTTTTAGTTTATGGAATTTTTTCAAAATGACGGAGCCGTGGGGGTTGGTGAGGTCTACAGCTCACAGAGCTACTAGTTTATTGAGTTCATGTCCCGATATTGACATTATCTGTACACATTACATCACCTCTTTATCAACGTAGACATGACATTATGTACTGTGCGTGATATTTTTTGTAAATAAGCTCCTTTATCGGCCATTAATTAGGTTGGTGTATATAATTATATATTAAGTTTATCTATATGAATAAGGCCATTGTATTATTAGTATTTGCTCTTCAAAGGTAGTTATAAGTGTTCCAATAAGTCAAATGTCAGTGATAAACTGATAAACAGCAAATAGTGTAGGAAACGAAGCAAGTTGTTGTATGGAGACCCATGCATTAATTTCTCAGTCGATGAAATTTTGCTTGGTTATTGTATAGTATGAGCCGAAACTAACATATAAATATCAAAAAAAAAACCGGCCAAGTGCGAGTCTGACTCGCGTTTCTAGGGTTCCGTACATAATTCCGACTCACGCTTGACTGCACATTTCTAATAGGTTTTCCTGTCACCTATAGGTAAAGAACTATTTCGTGTAGTTTTTTCAAAATTTTTGACCCAGTAGTTTCGGAGATACAGGGGGAATGGTCATTTTTTGGCTATTAGAAACTGTGGTTCCAAATTCGGTTTCAAACGGAAACTGCGTGAAATACTTATTAACACTCAAATTGAATCTGGACCCGCTGCACATTAGTTATTACTTATTTGTATTTTTATTTTTTATTTTTTTTATTTCTTATCAAAATATCGGTAAATAAATCATAAAAATTTTAATTCTTTTTTTTTTTTTTTATGACGCTTTCGTTTTTTCTTTACGCCATATTTTTCTTTTTTGCTGCTTTTAAAGTCAAAATAACTATTAATTTATTTTTCACTTACCGTACTTTATTATTATGTTTTTTTTATATATATATATTTATATTTATATTTTACTAATATTTAATGTCACTCCCTAAGGCCTTGGCAGAATAACAGCGTTGGAATTTGCCTCGTTTGCAAATTGCAACAATATGCTGAGACAGGGCCTTTTCCCTACGGCACACATTGCTGGACCCAAGTGTGTATTCTTTTCTCTGTTTTTTTTTTTTTTAATGTGTACATAATTTCTTTGTTTTGCTGTTCTAATTATCTTATTTCTTTCATCTTATTGTCCTGTGTATGTGTGTTTTATGGAATAAATGTCTTTCTTTCTTTCTTTCTTTCTTTTCTTAAATAACTTCGAACCTATGTATTTTAAAATTATAAAAAAATATGTCCATCTTTGGGTTAATAATTTACATGTGTGCCAAATTTCAACTTAATTGGTCCAGTAGTTTCCGAGAAAATAGGCTGTGACAAACAGACAGACAGACGCACGAGTGATCCTATAAGAGTTCCGTTTTTTTCCTTTTGAGGTACGGAACCCTTAAAACACTCCTAAGTTAGGTATGTATACGTAAAAATACAAATCTGACTATATATTTAACCGAGTAATTCCTCCGTCCAAAATTTTTTTACCAAATAAGTTATTGGTATTTCTGCTGGGATATTTTTTTTATTTTCATATATTGTTGCAATACGTTACATGAATATGTCCGGTGAAGACGAAAGTTTGAACGGAGCATTTTTCCGTGAATATATTAACGATTGAAGACTTTAGGTATTTACTTAAATACTATTATTATTTGTATCTCCTTAGATAACACGGGCCTATAAATCCCGGTCTTTTGATGGGCTTGCGTGGGGATATAGATCCAACACGTAGAGGCCCTTTGGAGAGCTTTAATGTCATGTAGAACGCCTGCTGGAACCCGTTCACAGGCGCAACAATAGACACCCATGAACCGGTCTCAGCAGGCATTGGGACTATTGTAGAAAAAGTGAACAGTATGCCGGTCTATGGATTGATGTTTGGGTGGACAATGAGACTGGGCTATTGTAAAAGAGGACCGGACACCTGCCATAACAATGTTAACACCGTCATCGAGGCAGGCGGTGACTCGCCGCTGACTAGATGGGCCCCTGAAACTGCCGTCGTAAAGACGACCAGGAGTAACACCGGTGTGAGCGGCTCAGGGGTGTCGAGAGGTGTGCGCCGCTTTCTACCCAGTGGCTGTTACCAGCCACTGTGCCAACTCGCGTCTTATGCATCTTTCACTTCCACCCCTGGAGCATATAGCTCTAGCGACTCCTCTCTGGACGGCCAATGAAGGCAAGCCAGAGCTGAGAGTCTTGCGGGTCCCCTTGGGGTCCACTCCGACCGACGAAGACACGCCGGAGACGGAGACCCTGACCGACTCTCGGGAGCACTCGGGTCCGTGGGGTCGTTACTCCCCAACAGCTCGCCACAAGCTGCCCTACTATTATTATTATTATTATTCTCTTTATTTATTTTTCGTCTTAAGTTAGGTTTGTTATAATATGAATATAAAAGTAAAATATAAAAACACTTACAAAACAATAAAAAATACATATAAACACATTATAAAAAACCTAACCTAGGGTGCCGCCGGCAGCGGAGCTTGGCCCAAGCTGCCGGTGGTCAGGGCCGCAGAGTGAGGAACCGACGTACTATACGCGCCGTGTCCAATATTACCGCCTTCTGCATCTGACCCTTGATCCAACCACCCAGCGAGAGTCTCTCTAGGTGTTGGTCGAGACTCTTCGCTATGAGACCGTTCGCTGACACAACTATCGGAACAATGATCGTCGAGTCAACATCCCACATGGCGGTAATCTCGTGAGCTAAGTCTAGGTACTTGCTGGACTTGTCCTTCTCGGCCTTCACGAGATTCTCATCATGGGGGATGGTGACGTCGGCGAGCACGGCCCGGCGCTGCGATCGGTCTATCAGCACGATGTCAGGCTTATTGGCGACAATAGTCCTGTCAGTGATGATAGATCGATCCCAATAGAGCGTGGCACGACCATTCTCGAGAACAGGCGCAGGTAAGTACTTGTAGTACGGTACTTCGCGGTCCACAAGGCCGTATAGAAGAGCAAGTTGCTGGTGAATAATCCTGGCTACGAGATTATGTCTGTGCAAGTACTCACCGTTAGCAAGATGAGAACAACCGGAAATGATATGCCTGAGTGACTCTCCGGGACGGCGGCATGCCCGACAAATGTCGACCGTACCGTCCTTCAGGATATATTTCCGATAGTTGTTCGTCATCATCACTTCGTCCGCAATTGCACAGGCAAAACCCTCGGTTTCTCCGAAGAGGTCCCCGAATCGTAACCAGTTCACCGACGCGAGCAGGTCCACATCGGGTCCCGTGAGGGCCTTGTAGAACCGCCCGTGTAGCGCCTTACTCTCCCATGCCGCCTTGCGATCCGCAGTACTTAGTACCACAGGTTTGCGCCAGTTCTCGTTTGCCAAGGAGAGCGGCGTGAGGTTCCTGTCTACTGCCACCACATCACGATGCATCCCACACTCGTTGTTAAGGAAATAATTCCTGAGATTGTACACCTCGCGGTTGTGGAGATCCTTGGCGTTTAGGAAGCCTCGGCCTCCACACTTCCGTGGGATGTACAATCTCATAACTGACGAGCGTGGGTGTAGCATACGATGTGTGGTGAGCAGTGACCGGACCCTCCGATCCAGGGCGTCCAGCTCGGTCTGAGTCCACCTTAGTATGCCAAAGGAGTATGTGAGAAGAGGCATTACCCAGGCGTTGAAGGCGCGCACTTTGTTGCCTCCTGACAAAAGACTGTTAAGGACTTTTGTGAGCCGACTGAAAAAGCGCTCCTTCACCGACCGTCTAATACCCTCGTCCTCAATACCCAACGACTGTGACATACCAAGGTATTTATAGGTCTCTGATTCAGAGATAGACCTGAAAGACATTGTCTCAGAAAGTTGTAAATTTGTTGAATTTACAACCTTCCCCCGCTGTACATGCATAACCGCACATTTATCGACACCAAACTCCATGTTGATGGCACTACTGAAGACTTCGGTGGTTTTCAGTAGCTCCAACAAGCCTTGGGTATTTGGTGCAAATAATTTGAGGTCATCCATGTACAGAAGGTGAGAAATAACTTCACCCTCTCTTATTATTATGTCTTTCCCATCACGGAACAATGGTGTTCCGGACCTTTGGGAGGCATGCGCGGAGCCGAAGCCAACACGTAGAGGCCCTTTTGACACTTTAATGAAATGTAAGGGGTACACCGAGCGGATGCTGCCCTTGCCCGTGTCATGGGACGCACGCAGAGGCAGCACCCGCCAGGGTGTAAGGGCTATTGAGAGTTGATGGAATCTAAAATGAACTAGGTTATTGGGTGAAAGCGATGGACTAAGTACTGAGCTATGGGGTAAAAAAACCGGACGCCTGCCTAATAAAACGGTATGCAATTTTATTTCCGGCAGACGGTGACTCGCCCTCACAAGATGGGCCCCCACAAAAAGCGACATCTAGGATGGCTCAAGGGCAACACCGGTGTGATTTATTATTATTATTATGATTTATTATTATTCTTTGGATATTTATACAATACTTTTTATTTTTTGATACTTTATCATATTGTAAAGTTTTTTCTGGCAGAGGAATTACTGCGGGGTTCACTACCTTTATTTACTACACTAAAATATTTAAGTGGTTTATTTAGATTTAAATGTTTTTTTTTTTCATATTTACTAATCTTTTACTCGTAACCTTTTATTTAATATCATTACTTTTTATGAAAGGTACTAAAGGTAGATCCCACTAAAAACATTTCATGTAAAATTAGATTCAAGATTCAGTAGGTTTTACTGTCACAGAGTTATCAGTACGGGTACCACGACTTCGACACTGACATATTCGCTAACGTTTGCGTAACTTACTTTCTATACATCTCGGTCGCACTAATGTGTAAGTACGAGCAACATGCAAAAGTAAGTTACGCACACGCTAGCGAATATGTCAGTGTCAGGTAAGTGTCAGGCTCGTGGTAAGGCTCTCAGCAAGAGCACAGAATAAGTAATAGTACTGACGTACAGAAAGGACACTTCCAACAAAACCGAAGTTTGACAGCTATTCAGAGTCGAAATGATATCCCTTTGAAACTTATGGCAGTATCCCTTTCGGATATTTAGGGTTATTAAAATTCAAGTCATTATTTTATCTGTGGTCGTGCACGCAAAGGGACGTCAAGTTGTGTCAACCCTAATAATTGCTCGGTGCAATGCTGAGCCGAACGGAGCCGAGTCCCGAAGTCAGGAGTGTCTACTGGCAAAAGCCAATTGGCCTTAAAAATTAAGCCTCAAAGCCCGACTTTACTAACCCGTGGTTTCAAACTAGGGCTTGGCCGTATAATATAATAGATCTACCTATTGCATGTTAACTCCACATGAGTTAATATGGGCTAGTACCATTACCAGACCAGAAATAATCAGTTCTATCCGCCTGTTACCAACCAACACAAGAAAACATTATCTACACTCGTGCCGATTATCTTTGTACAAACATAGTATAACCCCGCAGACTATCTAATATAATGTAATAAAATAAGTATAATAACTTCGGGGTTTATTGCTGTAATCAGAGCCGTGTCAATATGGAGATAGCAAACATGTGAGATTTAATCGTAATAAGATGATTCTAGATAAGCAGGTAACGTTACATTATTTACTTAGTAATTTTGTTGCTAAGCCTAGGTAAGGCCCGAGTTGGGCGTGCAGCGGGCAGGCCGTGCTACGCAAACGAGCGGGCTACACTCCTGACTTCGGGCAAACTCAGCTCCGTTCGGCTCAGCATTGCTCCGAGCAATATTAGGGTTGCCACAACTTGACGTCCTTTTGCGTGTACGAGATAAGATAATGACTTGAATTTTGACAACCCTAAATAGCCGAAAGGGATAGTGCCATACATTAGAAAGGGATAGCATGATTCGTCCCTGAACCGCTGTCAGACTTCGGTTTTGTAGGAAGTGTCCTTTCTGTACGGTAGCAGGTACTTACTATTATTTATTCTGTGCCTTATATTTTGGAATATCTTACAAAAGCGCATAATTTACGAAATAATATTTTTTCTGAATTCAATAGTTAATATTCCCAATAATAAGTTAATTATATTATTTTTTCTTAGATAACAATATTGTATATTACCTATATTTGTTAATTAAGTTCTAAGCCCTAGATATTATGGAAGAGCGGAGTCTTCTGTCACAAGTATTTTATACTTACTAGAAGACTTCAACCTTTACACCTGTACCCTCTGTGTTAACAAATAAACATTTTTTAATTTTTTTTTTTCATTTTTTTTTTAAATACTCCTGCCATTTAATTTCATTCCGATTTTCGTCGCACTTTTGATAATTAACAGGCAATCTTGTCCATTATATCGTCAGGTGACAAGCAAAAGTCACTAATTACTAAAAAAAAATTAAACAAAAATCGACCCTCTTTTAGTACTAATATGGTTCACTATGGCTATGAACTTGTTGTGGTACTTAGTGACTTTTGCTTGTCACCCGACGATATGCAGATCTGCGGAGCAAACGGCACATCACATGATGACAAGAGTAGGTATGTCAAAAGCGTGTAAGGATCTAGATAGAGTTTATAAATGGCGACATGTGTCTGAGATACAATCAACGGTGAAATATGGGTGCATTCCCTTTAATGATAAGTGCGTCGACCTCAATATGTACTTAGGTATATGTATAAAATATTGTTGTGACACATATTCAGGTCTTGATACATACACACATACATTCATATAATCACGCCTATTTCCCGGAGGGGTAGGCAGAGACCACGGATTTCCACTTGCTACGATCCTGACATACCTCTTTCGCTTCCTTCACTTTCATAACATTTCTTATACACGCTCGCCGGTTTAGGGTGCTCTTGAATATCCTTTCTCAAGGATTTCCCCGATCTGAGGGGCTACCGCGAAAACCGAAATTCGCAAATTGCGGGGATCTTTCTCTTTTACTCCAATGAAGGCGTAATAAGAGTGATAGAGAAAAATGCCCGCAATTTGCGAACTTCGATTTTCGCGGTTATAGCCCTGATCAGAGAAAGTCCGCCGAGGTCTACCCCTTCCAACTCCCTTGATATGCTTCTATATTCATATAAATATAAAATAGAAGAGCTAAATCTAAACTATTACATACCGTCAATTTACCTATTTATAGTACAAAAGCTCCCAACTATGAACCAAAACAATATCTTGGTTCAGGTGTGACTATTACTTTAATGCTCCATGGCAAAATATGATTAATGATTATAAATGGAAGAAGAGACGCAGACAAATCAAAGAAGAACATTGATATTAACATTAACAAGCTTTTATTAGGTCGACCTGTATGTAACTATGTACTGGAATCTAAGGTAACTAATTTAACCATCTTCCAAGGATCGTAGCGTCATGAAAATTGGCAGCTGTATGTAGTTCTGATGACAATACAATAATATGGTACTGTCGAACTGTTCTGATGATGGAGACAGGAGGTGGCCATAGGAACTCTGTGATGAAACAACGCAATCTAATTGTGTAAGGGGTTTTTAGAATTGTCTCGATGAGTATTAGTTGTCTGTCGTAAGAAAACTACAGTCAGCGATAAAAGCTTGTACCAAAAATTAATTTTTATCCAAAAACTTATTTTAAACTTTATTGGCACATATCATTAGACGTGTTAGGTATAATTAGTTATGTAGGGACATCGCGGTGACGCGGATTAGAGTCAGCTTTTTTCGCCCCGTCCTTGTGTACGTAACCTCTATTTTCGTAACCTTCTGAGATATATTTGGAGTCAGAATAAATCGGTTTTATAAAGTGAACTTTGTTTACCTATTCTCCTCACTAGGGTCACCCATACCTAAAGTTAGATTTTTGGTAATGGTTTTAGTAAAACTGTATGTAAAGGAAATTATATGTAAAGTACTTATTTGACAGGATATAACTTTAGATATCTATATAACACGTCTGGCGTGAGTGATTCAAGATAAACTACCACGTGAGAGATAGAGGAAGTCTATATTATGTACACATAACTGAGTTAATATTTAAATTAATTATTGCTTTAAATGTACCTAATGTACTTACAAGGCACGTGCCGTCTTTTTCAACCTACATCCGAAAGTAATTAACATACGACTGTATGGTTTTTGAGTTTCTGTAATAAATAAGGAACCACCACACCATACCACAATAAAGAAATTGAATTTTTTTGGAACAGTATTGTCACATCTAACTGCAGCGCGGCTTGACCTTTGTTTTTTTAGGGTTCCGTACTCATAGGATAAAAACGGGACCCTATTACCAAGACTCCACTTGCACTGTCCGTCTGTCTGTCTGTCACCAGATTGTATATCATGAACCGTGATAGCTGGACACTGGACAGTTGAAATTAGATGATGTATGTTGCCGCTATAACAGCTTATAGTCCGCAGGCCAGGAACAGATTTCCATGACCAATACTCGTAAACAGTATCCCGGGCAAAACCTCATAAATTGAACAGTCATCGCATCCCAATTGAAACGAAATGGCGGAACCCTAGTTCCAGATCCAAATTTAGGATTCCCTGACAAAATTCCTGATTTGCGAATATTTTTCCTGACGCTCATATCGGTGAGTTCGGTGATGGGACGGGACGGGACGGGGGGGGCTAACCACCGTATAAAGCGATATCTATGTATGCTTCATACATTGTTTAAATTTGAATAATGTACCTTTTTAGGGACATAATAGAAAAGTCTGTTAATTCACAAAAATTCCTGACAAACGGCCAAAATTCCTGACATCTGGTAGCCACGAGGGGGAGTTTCTGTTCACAGAGCCACAAGTTTATTTGGGAATGACGTATTCGAGGTCAAGGAATCTTCGCTAGCGGCGCACGCGCACGGCAACAAGTAGTGTTCGATATCTCGGGTCGCTTGTTTAATTTCGCATGTCAGACGATCCGCATTGGCGCCAGGGGGTTGAGGGGTCAAACGTAAGATAACATTCTTAACGTTCAATGCCATTGGCAAAACATTTTAGGACACGAGCCGCAATATTTTCTAAAATTAATTTTCTTTCATATTTTCAATTTCGTTTTGTGTTGGGATCACCGGATCAGGCAAGTAATATTTAACGTTTGGACAGGCCTCCGTCACACGCTCAAGGCCACGCGCTATATGCCTACCGCTTGGCGTATCGTCGACGATACAACCGACAGAGGGCCGCCGAACGCCCGCCTGAACGCTCGCACCGCACGTTTCCCGCGCTCACGCTTCGAAATGCCGAAACCACGTAATTATTGTGCAGTAAATGGGTGTAAAAGTCAAAAAACAAAGGAAAAAGCCTATAATAAAGATTCATCTTTTTATGGCGGGCTAAAGGTCCCACCTGAAACGTTTAAGAATTATATTGAAGGGTTAGAAAAAGTATTTTTAAATAATTTTGATGACGTAATAATTAATCGGCCTGGTAGCACCGAATTACAACTTTAAAAACCGTTGATTTTCCGTTGCTTTGCTCCTGAGTATTTATTAAAATTATTTACGCAATTTAGGATATTTACAACTATAAAATTTAATAACAGAGAATTCCGAGAAGGGAAAAAAATATAAATCATTATATAAAACTAAAACATATTTGATTGACTAATAAAAAATATGGTTGATCCGCAACATTCGTTTTATTACAATAATCATCATAGGTAGATGCCTACAACCCTAGCGCATTCTTACGATGACGCGTTAGCACGTGACTCGCACGGCGGGCAACACAGTCTCGACTCTTTGTGCGCGTACTTATGGTACATTTCTTCTTGTCCTGAGCAGCAGGTATTATTATTAAGGTTTTGTAGGCTATTATAGCGTAGGTATTTTCGCTTTTGCTTGGGAATGAAGTATCTGTTACGTAGTAACTATTTATTAATCTGTGGTTTGGATGTAAAAAGCAGTACAACGCTAATATCAAATGTTAACTTAATGAATTTGCACTTAGATTACCTACTCGTTTTCTATCAAGGTTTTGTAGGTTACGTTCAAGTCTGAACCTTCTGAACCTCAGACCAATAACTAGGTCCGGACAAGTGGACATATAACCTACGTATGGAAGAGCTAAATAACCCTTTAATTACATTAAAATCTATTGGTCATCAATGATATTGAAGTTATGAGTACTCAGATTTTCATAATATTCAATTTGATTCCTATATAATCCCGCAAAATGAAATAAATAATAATAATTTTCGTCTTTTAGACGTAGATAATCGAATTGTTATTCCCATAAATAATCAAATTCGAATTATAGTTACAGCAACAGATGTTATTCACTCCTGAACAGTACCTTCTTTAGGTGTAAAAGTAGATGCTAATCCAGGTCGACTTAACCAAACTAATTTTTTTATTAATCGCCCTGGAATTTTTTATGGGCAATGTTCTGAAATTTGCGGAGCAAATCATAGTTTTATACCTATTGTAATTGCTAGCCCTTGAAGTGACAGACAGGAACCGGATTCCGGACAATTTACGTCATTTAAATTTGATTAATTAAAATCAAATCGAAATTACGTCAACTCAAAAATGACGTATGCCACTTGAAAGGCTAGAAATATTCGCAGATAAATGAGATGTCATAAAATAAAGCACGTGTAACCAACCCAATTGGGTAAAATATGGGTCGCACGAGTATTCGGTGGCCCGAATGAATTTATCCAATATATCCAAATCGCGCAGTGAACTGTGCTTGGGCTTTAAGCTCGGTGATTCGAGATGATCAATCAATGGTACCTATGTTCATGTAGGTGGTTCCATAATGACATTCGGTTTCAAATGTGTCCGCGGCCGGCATAACGTCTTCGTCGCTTGCCATAAGAACGCCTTGACAGGTTATTCCATTGACATATTATATCTCAGGAGCAGTCCTGAGATAAGATTGATGAGTTCGCATTACGAGCGCGCTTGGTCACAACTAGTTGTGTTAGGCCTGCACGATTGGCTCGAATTTGTGAGTGATACCACCGCTGAACTTTTACGGGTCCTGAGATATACGTCGATGGGTTATTCGTATAAAGATACAAGCAAATCTCGTCCTTATGGTAAACGACGAAGTGGGACCTTTGACTAGACTTCGGGGACTTCGACACAAATAATCTTTAACAAAAGATGAACCGACTTCACAATCATTACAAAGTAATTATAAAACAAAGTCCCCCGCCACGTCCGTCTTTCGGTATGTTCGCGATAAAATCATAAACTACTCAACGGATTTTCAAGCGTTTTTCACCTATCGATAGAGTGATTGAGGAAGGTTTAGGCGTATAACTTGTTAAAGTTGTGTGTAACCTGTTCGAAGCCGGGGCGGGTCGCTAGTTTGCTTAAAAATATAATAACAATATAATGAACCAATTTCTACCTAATGGCTTGGTGAAGTTTGTAAATACGTCGTGTTATTCCTACAGCGAGCTGGTTATTCCTAATAAAAATAACTACTTATTTACTGAATTTCAAAATATGGTCGCTACGAAAACTACTACAGTGTTTTTAAGTAGGTAATAGAAAATTCCCAATACAACAATTTTCGATTAATTATTTACCGAATGATTTTATTGTAAATATAACTAAATAGCAAGTGAAATAATACTCCATAAAAATCAAAACGAAAATTTGGCATATTGACCTCTCAGCCTCTCACCACCAGTAAGGTGTCATAAAATTTTGTGTATTTTTAGTGTGTTATTTTTTTTTTTTTTTTTCAATTAAGACATGGAGTAGCCTAACTACTAGATAGGTACGTGTCGTAAGAACGGAATCGTAAATAAAAATCAATTAATAAATACAAAACTTGTACTTACAGTTAAAATCAAGGTGCAATTTAAAAAACGCCAACAAGTAAAATGATATAACTAGCGAACTGCATGTTACTCAAACAACATAAAAAATAACACTAAAATTTTGTCTTAACTACTAAATACACAATATGTAAAGTAAAGTACACAAAAGTGACCAATTTTAAAACTGATCTCACACTGATATTCAACCTTATTTCATTCCAATTAAGATTGAATTTCAAATGCAGAGTATTTACAGTTAGGTCATTCCTTGAGTCGTAATAATTATTCTGATATAACAACAAAAGAATGAATATGAAGAAAACGATTTAGATTTAATGATCGAATTTACTTCGCCAATTTACCTGGTTAATATTGTGAAGTTTTAACATTACTTTAAGAAGAAAAGATATGTCACGCCATTATGACATCTGGTTATGCTATTAACACAATGGATACAGAAATATGAGATACAGTCAGCTGCAATTACAATGTTAATCTTATTTATGCCAGCTTTATGAGCATGTCATACTTTTGTGCAAAACATTGTGCAAGGAACTATTGTATTTGACTGTACCTTAAAACATGTGAACAGAATATTTTTGATACACAAAACGTTTTAAGAGTAGATAGAAATAGGATTAACATTTTTTGTTTATTGGTAAAATGAAATGTATGTACACTACCATTTAATCTTAATCTATTATTGATACCCAAGCTTCTGTGGTCCAAGTATGATTAGAATAAGCACTTAATCTGTGAAAATACATTAAAGTCTTATTTGAGTACCATTAAAGAAAATATGAGTAGTCTTAAAAAAAAATATCAAGTGTCTTTATGTATGTTGACTGAAAATAATCAATTCATTCTACGAGTAACAACATGATTGATTAAAAAGACCTTGGGTCAATTTATTTGTTGAAGTTCATAATAAACAACAGTGAATTAATCAGAAAATCAAACTATGCCATATCAATTATAGTTTCATAATGGTAACACTTCATACTGTCTTATTTATGCTGCATTACTTTCCTTAGAGTTGGACCAAGAAAAGTCTGCAGCTATTTTAATAGCCCACGCAGTGCAAGTGTTATTTATACGTCATCATTTCATAGAAGTTAGACATTTAAAATAACACTTGCACTGCGTGAGCTATTAAAATCGCTGCAGACTTTTCTTGGTCCAACTCTGGTATAGAAAGACAAAAGTCGCACATTTTTTTTGCGCAACAAAAATGTATATTGAATAGCGGATATTACTGCAATGTTCTGCCGCCAGAGTGCAGCACTACCGCCTCTAGTAAACTCATAGAGTAACTTATACATACTGGTGCCTTAAGGCGAGGTATGCCCGAGGAAAATTTTCAGATTCTGTCAAATTACCCCATTTCACACACAAGCACACTTCACGCACACTACCTCACTTTACTGGGACAGGTCAGTGACCCATCCTGTATTTTTTAAGATGCAAATGAGAGTATTTTGAGTTTCGTGTTAACCACTAGCCTCCTTTGAGGAAGAGAAACTCTAAAAAAGTTCCATTGAAAGAAGGAAGAGAAACAATATATTTTATCTTACTCTCCTTGTCTGTTCATGTCACATGTGACGTATTTAAATGTAAATTAACTAAAATCGAATTCATTAGATACGCGTACTAAATAAACCGAATAAATACAGAAGTCGTCAGATGAAAAACGTTATTTAGGTACTACTCTATTCAATAGGGCTTTCTATAAGGCGCAAAATCAATTCAAAGACAATTTCATTGAAATCATATGTGTATTCCGATGATGTTATTATTGTATAACTTACTTAACTTAGCTTAGCTTCAATCTGTATATATTTAATTGTAGTACCTAGCTAATAAGAAAATTTTGCATGCTTTTTCAAGTGAAATGTAGGGGAGAGCGGGGACAAACGTAACGACGGGTGGAAAGGAAAGTAACTATTGCTCTGTAGGTGTATCTAATAGTCAAAACACCACTCCGCTGCTATTAGGTGATAGACAGTGGCGCCCCCTTCACTTGCATTCA
Source organism: Cydia splendana (assembly GCF_910591565.1). Classification (NCBI taxonomy): domain Eukaryota; kingdom Metazoa; phylum Arthropoda; class Insecta; order Lepidoptera; family Tortricidae; genus Cydia; species Cydia splendana. Next base: position 8,358,110 of record NC_085979.1, read on the forward strand.
GTCGAAACGGGCGCCACGTGCTATTAGGTTGTGTGAGAGGACCCAACGTGATTTTTCGAATCAAAAGTACGTTTTTCGACTTTTAGTTATTTGATGTTTACGTTGTATTAAAATACATACAGTTTCTGAATATTTGCATATCCCCTAGAGTGGCATTGTCCGGCTCCCGGTCTCTACGGTAAGTGGCGGGGAGCCGGGAGACGGACAGACATAACAAGCCGTTGAATGGCGGCGCCTCAGATTTAACGGTGGGTTAAGGTTGAGTGGCGCGGCCATTTTGGAAAAATATACGTCAAGTGGCGGGGCCTCCAGGATGGTCATCGCGAATTTGGCGCGTGTTAGAAATATGACCGTTTCTCAAAAAATATGTATGAAGGATATATATTAACTATGTATTATTGAATTCAGCATAAAGTGGTTTATTTGATTGTATACCAATGAATTACATTCTATTTTATGTGAATTATGCTGGACTTGATCAAATCTCATATTATTACCAATTTTTTTTCTACTTTCATGTATAAAAATACGTATAATTAGGAAATAAAACAATTGACTGTAGAAAAAGCAGTTTTTATGACAAAACAATACATTTAATATGATTCACACAGTTCTAACAAACTTTATTTTACGCGGGAATTCGACCGTTAAGGAATACCATCCTTGTTTATTGACGAATGCATCTTGCAAGAGTGAACAAGCAAGGCATAGTTTTAACGGTTTTATTTTAGGCGCGAAATACGATGTCGCACAGAGGCCGGGAGACGGTCTCTGCCACTCACGGGCTTGTTATGACGGAACCGTCTCCCGGTTCGCCGCCAATTAGGGAAGTGTCCGGCTCCCGCCCTCTGCCACGCAGGGGCATATTTTAAAAAATGGCCGCGCCATTTCTCCTACCCTTCAACCGGAGGCCCTGCCAGCCGAAGGGATATTGATTATTGATTAGATTGATTGCAATTTATTTTCTCGACCACGTTCCGTTTCAAAGATATCTTTCATGTTTTCAGAAAAATGCGGTCGGGTACAAAAGTAACAAAGCCGTATAGGTACAAAAGTAACATTTACATCCCATACAATATATACCTATTGAATCTAATATGGTGTCACATGCTTAATGCGTCAATGATGATTTAAACCAGGGCTCGCCAAACCCCGGCCCGCGGGCCAAATCCGGCGGTGTTCAGCTCTATCAGTATCAGTTCAGCAGCAACCAGATACACCCCCCCCCCCCCCCCCCCCGGCGCCGACGTTGGCCCGCTCGAAAATTCTGAGACCCCTGATTTAAACGATGAATGCCATATTTGTGAGTGAAAAAACTCTGACCCTGAATTATCTGAGTAGAAAACATGTTTATAACAGAATAATTGACCTCATCACTTGAAATAAAAACATGCAAATATTAAAGTGTGTGATCAATAATAATTTACATATTTAATTAGTACTTTTTTGATTTGATATACCTATCATATTATATTAATTACAGCCCACTGTGTCTTGTTACTTTTGACCCACACGTGTTACTTTCTGCACGCCAACGGGTCATGAGTAACAAAAGACGATTTTTTAGTCACTCTGGTACTTACATACAAAATACACAATTATAAGGTTAATCAAGATGTTAATGTACAGAACATGCAATGAAGTTATATATGACTACATTAATTTCATCAAAATAATAACGGTTAGCCAGAAACTAAGTTCAAAGTACAAAGTGTTGCGTTTTTCCCCGCTCTCCCCTACGCATCCAAAATTACTGTCCACCTATGTTCATCACTACATTTTTGCAAACATATCGTTATCTTTATCAATAAATAAAGTCCTGGCAGGGTGGAAATTTAATTTTGGCGGATTGTTTTTCTCTGCATCTGACTGTACAGCTACGCCAAATTTTTGGTAAACTTACGGTTATATGTTCAGAATCTGAATCTGTGTAGTTATTTAGTACGGAAATACTTAAGATATATGGACATTCCTCTGGTCCTTGAACTACGTCCAAAAGAGAGGTATGGGCACTGTGAATTACATCTCGCTTTGTGTGGTAGGACACAGCACAGCGGATGTCATTCCAGATCTAGAGCAGAGCTCAACCTTACAGAAATCTGCAGCCAAATAACACTAGATCCTACTCATAGTATTGTTCCTGCCGGTGAGTATGGTTGCCAGTTATCAACGAGGGTGCGGAGGGTTAGGCACGGCAACGCGCATGTACCTAACACCTCTGGAGTTGCAGGCGTCCATAGGCTACGGAGACTGCTTACCATCAGACGGGCCGTATGCTTGTTTGTCATCGACGAGGTATAAAAAATAAAATTAAATATGCACAGAATATAATTGAACTAGAAACTTTGTTTTATTTTATAGTAAATTTGGATAACAATCGATACATAGACAATCACAGTAAACCAGTCCGCAACGGTATTGGCCTGTAAGCCTCGTAGGCAAGTATATCCCGGCCTCACGAGCCGCAAAAACTCACTAGGACTGAGGCTAGACCATAGTCGTTTATTTATTCTTGATTTCATGAAGGTTTGCAGAACAGCACGTAACCGCATTATATATCTGGGCGGACCTCACAGCAACAAGATAGGTGTACCGCTTCAAGATTTTCAAGTAGTACACGAAATATTTACATATCGTTCCGTATTAATAGGCAATATTTGAAGATCAAAAGTTCTCTAACATAAATACAAGATCACAAAATTGTCATCACAATCAGTTCATTGACGTTGACGTACAGAAGTCACATGGGTACGCAATATTAGGTAATACCAGCATAATGAAAATTAACTCCAATCAGTAAGTATGAGTCTTCAAACTTTTTTCATTTTAAGCGGGGTTTGAAGGAGCAAATTACTTAAATGATTTTAGAACCGTATTGTTTTGAGATAGTTTACTGCGTTTTTTAATAATTATCCCCCGTAAACAACAACAAATCAAATTTAAGATGAGACTCGAGCTCTATGTGATGATAATTAATTTACCCTATTTTTTTAAATACAATTTGTCTACTGGTATACTTTTTCGTATACGTATATGATTTAATGTCAAAATAATTGCAAAACCCAACTGTCAGTTTAGTGCGCCCCGCGATAGGACCGCCTTCGTTCAAGCCCAGCGGGCATCTGATCAAAGAAGTTGCGTGCACGGGACCGCTGATATCATGTTTTTGAACTTATTTATTTAATGTTAAATTAAAAAAAAAAGTAATCGCGGAATTCGCTCAAGCATAAAATTGCGCGTTATTAGAAGCAGTTTTCATATTTTTATCTTTTGTGCACAAATTGTTACGAATGTTTAAAGTCCGTTTTAGACCTATGTTCGTGATCGTTTTCTATCGAGCAAAAGTCAAAAACTTAGGATTCGAATCACGGAAGTCACTAGAAAAAGCCCTCAAGATTGTTAATTGAATTTATGGCAGCCGTATTGTGATCCAAAAAAGAGCTACGGCTTTTTAAAAACTTCGTTTTCTGAACCCACTGCACCTTAAACTGTTTGTTGACAAGTTTTCACAGACAATAAAATATGACATTGATGCATCAAGGCGGTTTGTTAACAAGGGCCTACCGCGAAACGCGAAAATCGAAATTTAGTTATCTGCCTATTTATCGCTCGAATATGCAAGAGTGATAGAGAGGCAGAAACCGAACTTTCGATTGTCGTGTTTCACGGTAGGCCATGTGATTGACCTAGTGACACATGGTGTGTCATTGATGATGTCAGTGAGGTTTGTTTACTATAAGTGCTAGTGGTGATACCTATGCAGAGCTTTGCCTAATATTCCCTATGGTTGACATTTGATATCAGTTTTGGGACCGGGACCTTCTATCTATTGTAATAAATTTAAAAAAATATATGTTTTTAGATAATAATTAACGTATTAAGTTGATGAACATTCAACATGTTTCAATCAGTTTTTGAGGATCTTCAGCTAAAGCACTTACTGTACACGACATATACTCCATCAGTAGAGTAGAGAGGTCACTAAATTGACTAGTAAGCTATTTTAACATTTTTTTACCTCCTGAGACTAAATGTACATGATCGTGCAATCTAATTTGAACCTTTCATGAACCAATTAAAGTAGCATTTCCTTTGTTTCATTGCTTTTTAAAACAAACGAAATTCGTTCTAATTTACTTATAGAATAAGGTTCAAATTAAAATATGAAAACTTTATATGCTGGGTCTTACGAGGAATCTCAGATACTGATATGTAGTTTGATTGGACTTCCTAATCTTACTGCTTTATATACGAATTTTGTACTATAATGACAGATTGGTTGAATTGATGCAATTTCTAGTATTCGAAACATAAAAAACAGATTTAAAGAATTCTCAATATATAACTGTTGTGTTGGATTCCTACTTGTTCTTTTGTATCTTCTCCAAAAGCAGTTCCAAGCGCCCGGTCATCACGGGCTGCCCCTTCTTAGTCTTCCTACTTAACTTCTTATACTTCTCCTGCTTTCTCTTCTTGTACTCTTGCATTTTCTGCTTTTTCTCCTCAATTGCCTTCTGCACCTGTTGTTGCTTCTCTAACTTATCTTGCTTCATCTTTTCATGTCTCTCTCTGGCAGTGAGAATTGGTTTCTTTTTCTCTTTCTCCACTTTTTCTGCATTTTCTTTTTCTATCAAATCTGGATGTTTGACAAATCGGCCAGTAACATCTTGGCCATCTGTCGCATCCTCATCAAATTGTTTTGGTTTGTATGTACCAGCGCCTTTGTCACTTATGAGGTCTTTCTGCAGGTTCCGGAGCAGTCGCTTCTTGCGCTGTTCTTCCCATTGCTCCAACTTGTACTTTTTACTATACTTTTTCAGTCTATAAGTTTTTTTATCAAACGGCTTCTTATCGTCACTGTTGTCTTTTTGGACACGGTTCTGGTCAAAATTCTGCTGCCGTTTTCCTTTGAAATCTTGTTTCAAATGACCTTTACCTTTGAACTCATTGCCTTGACTTTCTTCTGGTTTCACCTTGTTATTAAATTTATTCCCATTTAGTTGTTTCGTTTCCCTCAAGAAGAAGGAGTCTTGCTTTTTCGAGTTTTCCATGTTTATATTCAGACCTATAATAAAATGAAAAAGCGTGTTTGTGAATTAAAAAAAAAACATTACATGCGATTGCCCATTCAATAACAAAACATTAATGGAAATAATTAATACAATGTACCATAGCCCTCACTGTTAACTGTCCATTGGTGGACGTTATGCCTTTTGTAATAAGGTCCACCGATGTACAATTAGGAGTGTTCCTGTTTGTACATACATTATAATTTTGAATATAATATTATCATCCAAAACTCCTTCAAGATTTCGACATAATATTATTAAATAAGTATAATAAACCATGTCATTTGTGTTTTAACAACAATATGTGTGATATTTCAGTATCTATATTCGATAGTATCAAATCAACCTTTGTTTATTTACTTAACTTTCAATTTGGGCAACCAGCCCCTTAATGATTGGTCTATTTTTAAAGCATATTAAATAAAATAGACATGAAATAAACACAATTACATAAAAACACGCTTTTTCATTTAACAGAGTAACAAGGCAATAGTATAATAATTATACATATAGTATTATTAATAAATAAAATTAACATTATATAGGGGTATCCAACATTGGCTGTAAAAATTTAATTCAGTGTTAAAAGCATGCAGTGAAGTTGATTTTTTTTTTCATTCAGGGCCTTCTTTTAACCCTTAGTCATATTTTGAAAGATGAATGTAATATATTTTATTTGTTTATTTATTTAAGCCTTTATTTTTCCTTAAATAGTTTTACATAATAAAAGCTTTCTAATAATATTGTTTTTCATTTTACTATATTAAGGACCCCTGTCGGGTATAGGCCTCCTCCATATCTTTCCACCTTTCTCCGTCTTTAGCCTTGATTAGCCAATTTTCTCCAGCTGTGGGTATGATATCCCTGGACCATCTTGTTATGGGTTTTCCCGCAAAAGGAATGTAATATATAGGTCTTACAAAACATCTTTTACTTCAGACCAACCCCGGAATGGTGAAAAAAAAGTTTATTTCATACATTTTGAAAGATTAGATGTCATAGTTTACTATGGAAGAGCCAAAATGTAATAAGCAGATTTGGGGTTCGTCCCAAGGCCGTCTTAAACTATGCTAGGGCCCTTGGGCACATAAGAATTTGGGGAAAGTAAAGAAAGCGAATTAAAGTAACATTTTTCTACTATGATTGTCTATTTGAAAGAAAGAAAGAAAATACAATTATTTACGTCAAATAAAACCAGTTAAATTAAAAACAAGACATAGGTCAGATGGACGTTAAAAAGGACCCCCACTCAGCGTAATGTTACGGTAAGCCGGTAAGTTTATTATGGGTAATCAAATATACTGTTACTGTCTGTCCTTAGGGCATCCTGAGGATGGAGGCCCTGGGCACGTGCCCCATGTGCCCTTATGGTTAAGACGGTATGGGTTAGTCCCATAGTAAAAGATGCTCATTATGACCTATAAATTCATGATGGCAAATATGGCTTATGGTTGTCAAACACTGTTTACAATCCGAGCTATTGTAAAAGTTTATGTATGGAATCACATTTCCATTTGAATAAATTGTATCCTAGTACATATAACCATAACCAGTAATGAACACATGGATAGTAATTAAGCAATTAATACAACTTGTAATGTTTTAAATAAGTGTTGTTAGAGTATTCAGTACTTTCAAGGTTAAATATATTATTTTTATGATAAAATATCAAACATAATTACTAGTTTTATATTTCAACATGGTTCAACGTGTATACAAACTTCACCAAGCACACATGTTAATCTAGCGTATCTAGATAATTATTTCCTTGAAGTATTGCCAAGTGTTGAGTCTGATTGGTGACGTAAATTTCGTCATAGGACTCATAGGTATCTTATAAGGCGAGTGATTCAGAGTCATTGAGTCAATATGGCTATAATAAGGTGCTAACTAATATTTAGACAAACACTAGACAGGTAAAAATCTTCCATTATAGTAAAAATGTTGATTATTTTAGCTTATTGGAACGAAAGTTGCCTATTTGAATAACTTCTATATTCCACGTTATATGGTGGACGGAGTTCCAACAACGCAAGATATAACTATTTTAATAACATTTATAACACAATATGATACAATGCATAATATTTATAGCTGTAATAACTAGAAATCATCAAAAACTCACCAAGTTAAGCCACCCACTGGGTAGGCTTTGAAGTATCGGCGGAATCTTGATAGCTTAGTTGCACTTGGCACGAAAAAACTTAACCACGATTAGAGATTTTAAATCACGGTTTCTCGTACCTATGAAAAACTTTATCGACCATGCCCTAGTGTGAATTTTAAGATTAGTTTTCACACGAAAACGTGATGAACGTTTCGCAAAAATGTCACAAAAGGAGCGAGCAAGGAACTCGCGTGTGGTACGCCATCTACAACTTTTATTTCCGTCAATTGCTCGCGGCGATCGATGAAAAGGAACATGCGCAGTTATTAGGCGGAAAGAAAAATATAGATTGTATCAAACAAGCTTACTATTTCCATTAAAACTAACTTTTGTCTTAAATTTTCATAAAAAATACAGGAAACACAATTTCTTTTTCTTTTATGATTTAAAACTATTGCGTATAAAGGAACGTCTAGAAAGTTATAAACAGAGGGGCTACCGCGAAAACCGAAATTCGCAAATTGCGGGGATCTTACTCTTCTACTCCAATGAAGGCGTAATTAGAGTGACAGAGAAAAATGCCCGCAATTGACGATTTTCGGTATTGGCGGTAGCCCTACAGCGCCATCTTTTAATATTAGTGTAGTAAATAAAGGTAGTGAACCCCGCAGTAATTCCTCTGCCAGAAAAAAACTTTACAATATGATAAAGTATCAATTAATAAAAAGTATTGTATAAATATCCAAAGAATAATAATAATAGTATTTAAGCAAATACCTAGTCTTAAATCGTTAATATTTTTACGGAAAAATGCTCCGTTCAAACTTTTGTCTTCACCGGAAATATTCATGTAACGTATTGCAACAATATATGAATATCAAAAAAAAATCCCAGCAGAAATACCAATAACTTATTTGGTAAAAAATTTTACATCTCTCCTGTTCGGAAAGTTCACCTTTCATAGGCTGATAACCGGGTGGAAAATTGCATTTCCCACCCTAGGGTGGAAAGTATTTTTTTTTTAATTTTTACTTAGTACTCAGTTAAAAGCTCTCATATTAGCTTCCGCATGACTGAAATTGGCGCCGTTTACATTTTGATCGGAAAAAAATCGGAAAACAATCCGATCTTAAATTGGGATGTGTCTGAAACGGCCTTAATGTATACGCGCCTTAAAAAAAAGTGAAACTGAATGAATGAATGTAATGATAATATTTTAATAAACATTCATTGCATAGACCTATATAATAGGGACAAGACATATTGTTCTATACGTACAATTGCTTATAGAAATAGCACCCATTTTGACGGCACACACATAAATATATATCTATCTCGTTTTTACTCAGCACTGTAACCCATAGCAAAAAAAGGTGACAGTATTTCAGTACGGACATAAAGTGTTCCATGAAAATACGTAAATACCTAATGCGGCCGAAAATCCGCCATGTTTAGTCACGCAAATGTCATTGTCTGTCAGTTCAGCAGGTACTTGTCCTGTCAAAAAGTCGTGGTGAAAATTAAAATTATTAATTATCTTTCAATATTTTGCTTGTGATTGAAAATAATTGAAGCCAAATGTGAATAATTACGTCGCGAATATGCCAGTGTGTAGTGTATTAGGGTGCGGCATAAGAAAACCACCAAATCAGCCATCTTTAACCATACACAGGTACGCTATAATTTACATGAAAAATATTGGTTATTGTTAATGTTCCTGGGAAATTTAAGGATGTTTCACATTATAAATAGCAAGGTTCTTCTGTGCAGTTATAGATCATGAAGTGATTGGATTTATTTAACTATATTTTTACGCTTAAATAATGTAAACATTTCAGCTAGGGTTGTACTTTATTTATCGAATTTGATATCGATATATTATGATTGCCTATTTATATTTTCTTATTTTATCATGCTACCCCGCTTCAAACCAACTAAATTATCTTAATTTAATAATTAAATCATTTTTATAGCTTACCAAGAAATGAACATAAAAAGAAAGAGCTGGAGATGGAGACCCTGACCGACTCTCGGGAGCACTCGGGTCCGTGGGGTCGTTACTCCACAAGCTGCCCTGCGGGCTTTTTTATATCATTTTTATAGTTTTTTTATATAATTCGACATTAAGAGACCATATACATATAGTTGTAATTTATAAAATGGTTAATGTATTGTTATTATTTTGACGTATAAAAATGCCCTTGTGGCCTATTTGCTGAATAAATGTTGAAGAAGTTGAAGAGCGGAAGTCATTCCTTATTTTTGTAATAAAAAAATGTTCTGAAGGTGTTTTGTTTTTTTTCACCCGTCGCTTAATAAGCTTGAATTTTGTATCGCTCTCACTTATAGATACGGCGCACCAAGGTCGAGGTGCAGTGCGGTAGTGTGTTACAGACTTCAGGGTTAGCAACACAACAAAATTGATTGTAATAGAGAGGTAAAGTCCAAGAAAAACACGTACACTTATTCTGACATCCAAAACAGATGGCGCTGTACTGCGCCATGTGTTTTGCGGTCACTAAGTTGTCAAACGTCAACTTTTGAAAATCAGTGTTACCGCAAAAATCGCAATATGTATTGAGTAGTACAGCGTCATCTCGTTTACCTGTCAAATTTGAAGCACGAAATTGTCCTAGACTCCACACATCTTACTAAATCAAAGTATCTTTTCACATAACAATATACTAATAAAGAATTTTTATTTATTTACTTACTTCCTATTAAAACATAAACTCCACAAATAATACATACTTAGTATTTTAAATAAAATGAGCCGAGAACGTTAAAAAGGTATCGATGTATCGATAAAACCTAGTAACAGTAAAAATCTTCTGGGCAGCACTAAAACCGCCATGTTTAGTTCTAAGATGACGTCACAGTGGCACGCATAATTCGTAGACGTTTCACTTCCATAGGTTTCATATTTCAGTGATTCATTGTCATTTCTATTAATTTACTAGTGGCTCTGTGAGCTGTAGACCTCGCGAGCAGAGCTTGAAATAACATGGTGCTAAGAGCTTTAAATACACCGTGTTTTTTTTGATTTCCGTTAATTTCAAGGGTGCATTCCTGAGCTTAAATCAAGTAACTTTCTCAAAGACACCGATGTTCTAATTAAGTCCATTTCGGAGATAATCCATAATTTATTTTTTTACTATAAGGCCTCTACAAGCGTGTACACTTGCCTTAGGGCCGGCTTACATATTGATTAGTGTTTAGAATGAGTTCATACATTTGCTACTAAACTTAAGTACAATCTCGGTCGATTGATGTACGAAATGACATTGATATGTCACAGATTTCAATTGTTTGGTTGAGTTAAATGTAATGCCCGTGTTACAACAACGCTATATGCTACATTTAATTACTTTTTAAACAAAAAAAAAAAACAAAAAAGAAAACAAAAAAATTTTTTTTTTTTGAAAATTAACTATGCCATTTAGTTCTTATAAACGTACTTAACTATACCCCGAAGTTAACGGAATTCAATAAAAACACGGTGTATAGTAAATTAAAGAAAAACAATACGAAATTTATGTGTAAAAAAATACAAAAAGTTATAATATCCCAGCATACAATTACTGGGGATCGAACCCAGACCCTCTGTGCAAACAGAAAAAGCGAACGTTTACAAACTGAGCCAAATAGTTCTTAGATGGGTTGACGAAATTTAGCTACTCCTTCTCAAATTAAAATTAGTTAAAATTAAATATCTAAATACCGCCTAAACCAGCGATAATTTTTTTCTGCATTTTTTGCTATTAACTCTGTAAACATGTTTCAAAAAGAAAAAAGTCTTATGATATCGATACGACTATTTGTTTAGGCGCCAGGTATCACGACTCCGCCATTTTTTAAAATTTCCAAAAACCGGATTGACAAAAAAATTTTATTTAGTCATAAAATTCGGTCACAAAATTTCACGAGAATCGGTTAAGAATTGCGACCTGTAGAGGAGAACATCCGGACATACGAAAGCAAAATGCCCGAGTCAAAACGTAGACCTTCGCTTCGCTTCGGTCAATTAAATACAAGTATAGTTTGTCAAAGGACTGTCTCATTTCAAACATAGACAGAGATAATCATACTATCTTTGTCTTACACTAGTACTAGCACCCAAAAAAAAGGATGAGTATAGTTTTGTTTGTTCTTATTTACTGACAATTTGGTTTGACCAACTATAGTATAATTTTTATACACAATAATAAATATTTTGGCAGTAGCAACATTTTTATTTTGATAAAATAGAAAAAAACTAATTAGGAAAAGGCGGGAATAGGTATGGTACTAAATAAACTGTTGAGACATTACTTGCTCTGGTTCAAAATGGATTTTTCAAGTGATTCGAGTGACTTAAACATAGAATTAACTCCTGAATCTGTTAAAGAAGAAGCAAAAACAGTGGTTGATAATCTTTTACCTGCATCTTCAAAACAAAGATACCTAAAGGCATACGAGCAGTTCATGAATTGGAGAAGCGTTAAAAAAGTGAAGTCACTGTCGGAAAACGAATTTTTGGCTTATTTTAGTGAAATGTCTAACTAAATCATTACAACCTTCCACACTTTGCAGCAATTACTCTTTGCTTAAATCAGTGATCCTGGATACAAAGCATCAAGTGAACTTGAAAACTTTCATAAATAAGTACTTACCAATTATCAACCTACATTTCTCGTGTTTGACTTTCCTCATAGTCGAAATGAAAAGTAGAGTGTTTAACTCGGGTAAAAGTAACCATCACTTTCCACCCTTAATTAACAATCTACTATTGGACGGCGGAATTACTCGGTTAAATATATAAACAGATTTGTATTTTTACGTATAAATACCTAACTTAGGAGTGTTTTTAGGGTTCCGTACCTCAAAACGAAAATACGGAACCCTTATAGGATCACTCGTGCGTCTGTCTATCTGTTTGTCACAGCCTATTTTCTCGGAAACTACTGGACCAATTATATAAGTTGAAATTTGGTACACATATGTAAATTAGTAACCCAAAGATGGACATTTTTTTTTTATAATTTTAAAGTAAAATGTACTTTCTTGTACTTACTTTCGAAGTTATTTAAGAAAATACAAATAGCCAAAAAATGACCATTCCCCCTGTATCTCCCAAACTACTGGGTCTAAAATTTTGAAAAATATACACAAAATAGTTCTTTACCTATAGATGACAGGAAAACCTATTAGAAATGTGCAGTCAAGCGTGAGTCGGAATTATGTACGGAACCCTAGAAACGCGAGTCAGACTCGTACTTGGCCGGTTTTTTTTTTGGATATTTATATGTTAGTTTCGGCTCATACTATACAATAACCAAGCAAAATTTCATCGACTGAGGAATTAATGCATGGGTCTCCATACAACAACTTGCTTCGTTTACTACACTATATGTATGTTGTGCAATGTCCTCTCAGTAAAAAACAAAATGGCTCAATTTCGACTGGTTAGATCATTTTCCCAAAATCATAATTTACCTGTAGCATAATTTCTATTCGCATTTTTTCCTATTCTTAATTTACACCAGACGCATTAATTCCTAACATGATTTTTCCATTCGCATATTTTCCCATTAGACAATTTAGCCAGACGCATTAATTCCTAGGTTAAATTTTTCTCATAATTAATACTTTCCAAGTCGTTTTATTCGCATTATTTTTATTTCTTAGGCGATAATATTACCATAGTCCCACCGCACTGTTTCTTTTCAAAAAAACATTTAGTTTACAACTTAGCTAGACGGAGCCCCTCTTCGCGGGGCTCCTATTTCTGGGCGGTTTGCCCTTCGGGCATCTGAAGCTACCTAACGAACCTAACCTACCTACACTTTTTTCCCCAAAGTGTAATGTTTTCATGGACGTCACACTAAATTAATAGGTTCTCTTAGGTAGGTTAGGTTCGTTAGGTAGCTTCAGATGCCCGAAGGGCAAACCGCCCAGAAATAGGAACCCCGCGAAGCGGAGCTCCGTCTAGCTAAGTTGTGAACTAAATGTTTTTTGAAAAGATAGTGGGGTGGGGTAATCGATTTTTTGATTATAGAATAAACGCCGTAAGAAATATTAGTGAGTGGCTAAATTGTCTAATGGGAAGATATGCGAATGGAAAAATCATGTTAGGAATTAATGCGTCTGGTGTAAATTAAGAATAGGAAAAAATGCGAATAGAAATTATGCTACAGGTAAATTATGATTTTGGGAAAATGATCTAACCAGTCTCAATTTCGACTTCAGATTCGTGTTAAGAGGCCTCTCGGATCCTCAGATATCGATTTTCATCAAGATCGGGTCGAAAATAAAGAAAATCAAGATGGCGACCATTCCGTTGAATAGGGAATATTACGCGAAACTCTGCGTAGGAGGCGCCAATACCACTATCCGTCACAATCTGGGGGTCTACCGCGAAACAAGAAAATCGAATTTTCGTTATCTATTAACCTCTCTATCACTCTTGCATATTCGTGTTAAGGGGCCTCTCGGATCCTCAGATCTCGATTTACATCAAGATAAAGAAAAATTAAATCAAGATGGCAAAAGTTCCTATCAATTTCGACTTGAAATTTGTGATAAGGCCTGCGAGAGGCCCCTCGAGTCCTTAGATATCGCTTTCAGAAAAAAAAAACATAATGGCCATTTTCCAATTTATCACTTCTATGCAAACACGTAGGCAGCATACGTTTAGTGACATAGAAATCATAGAATCTAAATATAGCCGTCAGTAAATTTTCGAAATTGGAATGTTATACATCGCGCTATCGAAATTTTTCCTGTCGCGTATATATACCTCCAAGTCACTTATAGGGAGGATGGTCGGGGAGGAGGACGGTCTTCGGCCGAAGGCCGCTGGTGCTGGTACATAAACATTCTACTAAAACTAAAACCACTAATAGGTCGGGGGATTACAGCGCGCTTCGCGCGCAGCTATCATACAGGGCGCCTGCGGCGCCCATCACACTAAAAGGTCGGGCGAAGCCCGACATACAGCGCGCTTCGCGCGCTCTTACATACAGGGCGCCTGCGGCGGCCATCACACTAAAAGGTCGGGCGAAGCCCGACATTCAGCGTGCTACGCGCGCTCTTATCATACAGGGCGCCTGCGGCGCCCATCACACTAATTCGGTCGGGGACGCCCGACATTCAGCGAATTTAGCGCGCTCTTACATAGAGGGCGCCATCACACTAAAAGGTCGGGCGAAGCCCGACATTTAGCGAGTTTGACGCGCTCTTATCATTCAGGTATTTAATTAAAAGTAAACAAAATCTACCCTCAAATAGCTCCTTAGGCCAGTAGATGAAAACATTACATGATCAAATAATGTAGGTTAAAGTCAGGTCGTTCAGTGACTGATCCAGGCGGTTTTGTATTGTAGGTTGTAGTTGTAGGTTGGTTAACCAATAAATGTTATATAACTACCCGAAAATGTACAAATTATTTGTTTACTTTTATTTAAATACCTAAAGATACAGAGTATAGCATACATACTTATTACAAAAGATTCATATATGTATTTTAAAACTAAAAACTAGAAAACACATTATGTTTGCGATGTATTACGCAACCACGCAGTCAAAGAGTATTAAATCACTACGTTTTACTCCCTGTACGCAGTGTCAGGGAGCCAGCCGCTGAACCGCCGGAACTTGACACCCTTCAGCCCAAACTCGAAGAATTAAAACTCGCATGAGTAAAATATTGTTGTTTAAAATAATCGAAAAAGCAAAAAATATAACTTTTCAGGGTTCCGTACGGTTCGTACCCAATGAAATAAATATTTAAGCGGGGCTCCCATATAAAAAACGTCGTTTTTTGCGTAATGGTACGGAACCCTTCGTGCGCGAGTCCGACTCGCACTTGGCCGGTTTTTTTGTTTCTCTGCAGTGGTTATCAAGTCATCAATCATCATCATACTATAGGTACTTACGTTTTTAACAAACACATCCCTCGCGACGCATCCTCGCAAATCTCTGGTGGAAACGCAGCCTAACCCACCAGTGCTTGGTGAGCAACGATGAACCCGACAAAATTACGAAATGATATATGATAATGAGAGCCAAGAAACTTGATTGGATCAAGGTGTCTGGCAGCTGTTCATCGGTGGAGATGAAGGTTGAGGGTCTGGTCTGATTGATATACAGGGTAGCCAAAAAATAAGTGCATTCCCGTTTGGTTTCATGCCAGGGAGGTTTTGGGATTATACTGAGCAACTTTTACTATGGCACCAACCCCAAAACGCAAAAAAAAAATTAGCCGTTTCATACATTTTGGCTGGTCCATTTTCTATGGGAGGGTAAATTTTTTTTTCGTGATTTGGGGTTGGTCACATACACCCCATATTAATTAAAAGTTGCTCAGTATAATCCCAAAACCTCCCTGGCAACGGGCATGCACTTATTTTTTGGCCACCGTGTATAATTAGATAATAAGAAGTTAAGGTACATAGCTGTTCCTTAGGCCCACTTGCACCATTCCACTAACCCGGGGTTAAACGGTTAAACCAGCAGTTACCATGGTAACCAGTACAATTTGACACTGGGTTAATGGTTTGATCGCTTAACTCCGGGTTAGTGGGATGGTACAAGTGGCCCTTGGAATACTAAGTTACCGCCTATCCTCCTAAAGCCCAAGGTCCTATTCGTTAAATTTTCAAACAAAACCAAAATCAACTCTATTCCCTGCACTAAAGGTTCAAATTTCAGTGGCAAATTCTGGATTTTTCATTTGTATGGCTGGGAGGCTATTTATGTATCTGTGATGAATGAATAAAGAATTGATTGATTGAAAAAAGTTATGAGCAAATAATATAATTATTTATCCATTAAGTAAAATTAAATTCTCATATAAACATTCAAACACGAATAAAACTCATATGTTTTAAAGATTATTTTAATCAATAAACAATTCTATCAATTAGAATTAATTAATATTTGATTAGAAAATTTATAATACAAAAGTTGTCTCTTCTGTGGACAATAGTTAACAGGTTAAAAGGTAATTTTACCATAAAGGTTAATTATGCTTAATAAAATTAGCCTCATATTATAGCCCTTAAATTTTAGTGTGTCTTTAGAAGAGAGGGTAATTGCTGTGTAAGGGTGGTATTCCACTTGTCTAATGTGTATTTTGTCTCACATTTTGTTTAATAAGAGAGTGAGACGCAATGACATTGGATGTAGATATTGGACACATGGAATACCACCCTATGATCCAAATTACTTACATATTTATCTATACATATATGTACATAATATTCACAAAATATTATTAACAATTATTCAATACATTAAAGTAAATTCGATAGGTATATACAGGATATAACAAAAATAGTGGAGATCCGTTTAAGCCTTGGTGCAGACTAATATATATTATATGTATGGCACATCAGCGAACTTGTCGGTAGAAAAAGGGGCGGCAAATAAAAAAAAATGTGTTCTTCCTATAGAAAATTTGAATTGTGCGCCTTTTTCTACTGACAAGTATGGTGTGTTTCATTATTTATATGCTATTTCATAAGATTCCTCTCGTCCTTATAATCTATGTCAGACTCTGTATCTGATAGGTCTTCCTGCGGCCTTGGTATGTCGAAGGATAGGCCAGCTGAGCCCTGTAACAAAAAAAAAAATGGTTGTCTGTAAAGTCGCTTTACGGACGATAATTATGCGTGATAACGTTATAGTCTGTTCGAGAAACGGAAAACGGTGAAAAATAGAGATAATACTCCTAAAAATACGTGTGATACCTCATTAGATTCGTAATGATGTCTAGAAAAATGCATTCAAAGCGTGTATTAGCACACAAAAAATTACAAAAGTTATTAACAAAAAAAGGGAGAAAAAAGTAGATTTTTCTTATTTCCCAAATATGTCAAAAAGTATTAATATTTAAGAAACCAAAATTAATATATTATAAAAGAGGAGGATATTTCCAATCAAACATTTCTTACTTCCAGAACTGTATGTCCATTGTTTATACTTTTTATTCAACGCTGAACACAGCCCTCCGCGCCTCATTTTCGGGAAACGCACGCGGCGTGAAAAAGCGATTACGTTACATTAAATATAATTTTAAAAGTATTAAATATTCATTGAAAAATATTGTGACGTCTAGATTCTGTCGTATTACAAGGTGATAAATAAAACTCAGTTGGTCAGTCAGGTGTGCTCCGCGACCCGCCTGTACGCCGTGACAGTTGACAACAGAATGTCGACTTGCAGGTAGTTCGCATTGCACTTTTATTGTATAAACGTCACATCTCTTCCTTTTTATAATGATTTATTTATTTTATTTTATGCGTTAGCCATGCAACAATAGTTCAGTCATCGCACATCTGTTTATCTTATAACTGCTAGGTTAATTTAGATTCTAATTCCGACATACTACCACCGGTTCGGAAAACAGCGTTAACCTCAGACCCGAGAAGAACCGGCGGAAGAAACTCGGCGAGGTGTGGATATATTCATTTCTCAACAGTTCAACAATAAACATTTTTTAACAATATAACCTTGGAATATTTACACTATTCCTAGTATCTCTCTCAGTTGCTTAGCGGTCAGCTGGAAGAGATCCTTTAACGGGATGAGTTCGCCTTTGTACACATTTATTCTATTCTCTTATTGTTATGTACTTGTTTAGCGTAATAAAGTGTTTTAATACAATTATGGTTTTACTTTTATAGGTGAACCAGGATCTATTGAGGGTGCGCCATGTTACGGAAATTTGTTGGTACTAATTTCTAGCAATGGCAACAACTTTAATAATAGACAACATCTACCCTCTATGATAGTTGTCAATATTGACAATGTAAACATTGCTTTGTCTAGTTTCGTGTGAATTATTATTAGACTGCAATAATCATGCCGAAAGTTTTAGATTTTACAGAGAAAAAGTTGTAAACGGTGTATATATTTATTTATTGAAAAAAAAAAAACGTGCGGGAGAGAAATTTCTTCCATTAGAAAACATAACAAAATTACCACCTGAATTGACGGGTAAGTTTCAAACTTATGGACAAATGTCACTATAGTCAGGTCGTCACGATTTGGTTGATGTCTTGTAATAATTTGATTTGTGTATTAGGTGTATCGCATGCATCGGTATCACGGATTGCTAGCGAAGGGCGTAAGGGCGGAATTAAACGACCAAACCTAAAAAAAAGAAAACAAAAAAAGAAAATAGATTTGGATGATTTTGATTTATGTGTCATACGTCGTAAAATTCACGAATTTTATAGCGTAAAAACCGAAGAAATATCCAAACATCAAACTTCGCACTTATTAAAGTTGTCGGAATAAAACAAAAATCATCTGCCAATTTCCATTGTCCCCACTATACAAATTGTTGCTATATAAAATTCAAAACGAGCGCCCTCTTGACAATACTCCCAAAATTCTGGTTTACCTATACAATATCAGTCTCTTTCCTTCTCGTTTTTTCAGTTTTGAATTTTGAGTCTGCTTTCTTTTATTCAAATTGATAATAACTCGAGGTTTAAATATTTTACGAGTTTAACCTTAATTGATACATATTTTCTTTGGATGCTTACACTTTTCTAGGTATTTTCATTAGCGTTCAAGCTATGTACACGTTTCACACAATTAATACCTATTTCGTGAATTTCCAATAAAATTGTAACATACAGGTAACATATTCCAATAACATCTCGTACATGTACATTATTTATTGGCAACAACTGATTTCCTCAGTTTTACTTGGCTGTTTGATAGGTAATATAGTATAATATATAGATATAATGCAATTCATAATATACGTAAATGGTCCAATGTTAAGTAAGGTAAAAAGTCATACCAGATATCACAACCTATTTAGTTTTACTTGTGTACTGGTATGTTATTTACGCAAACCATGATCTATACAAATAGATTTCTATTACTCGGGTAAAATGATGTAGGTACCTACATATTTGACCGTTATTATTATAAATTGCATTGGATACATTATTTTATTACCGTTTTTTAATTATAATACTTGCTGAATACAGTATTGACCTCAATTATATTCAAGTATGGTATATCGACTGTACTGTTAATCTAGCAACTTAATGTTACTTATACAATGAATGATATTATTTATGTTATGAAAACAACTTTAATCCCTGCTTACAATTGGAAGTTGATTTTAGCCTTGACTATAGTCTACAGTAGCCCTTGACTACAATATACACAGCCTTAATTTGACCATGGTTACAGTCACATTAATATTTTTTTTATAGACATTTTGCTTCCCTTAGGTTCAATTACTTACAGATATATTATAGAGCAAAACTAGCACCTGTGTATATTCATTTTGATGGTGGCATATATTGTTTAACTCTAATTATGTATATTTTACAAGGAACCAATGGAATTTCATTACCATGAACACGGTTTCACCGAGTTCATTGTTCGAAGATTTACTTTATTATTATTCCGTTGCTTTAATAAAACCCTAGGCCATTTTGGGTTTTAGTTCATACTTGGTACTTAGTACCTGTACGATAATTAAACAACGACTTAAGTAAATAACTCTTTGATAATATACTCTTGCAAATATAGAGGCTCGATCTGCAACCTCAATTTACAAGGTTTGTTTGATTTTGTTAGTTTCAACCTCAACTAGGCAACTGCAATTTGGTGCAATCAAGATCACGTCTGGTCCTTACGTTTTTATACGTACACAGTATAAATTTCCCACTAACGTGCCTTTTTATTACACTTAATTAAAACTCATCTCTATCTGGGTAACTGTCCGATATTGACGCCATCGCTTGGCCGTCCATTTTACGGATTTGGTTACTATGTTCGTATGTGTATGTTTTCACTATTAGGAACAAGTCATACATAAAGTAGCGCAGTGGGAGTGCAAGGTTTCACGCATCGTCACTGATTGGTACTTTGTATTTTTTCAGCATTTACTTTAGATACCTACACAATGTGTGGCATTGTGACGGACCCAGCGTCTATTTATTTACCTTAAATTGACCTTTGACCTGATTGTAAATTTATAGAATTACTATTGTGTCCTTTTGGCACTAAAATTAGTTGATTGGCTTTAGGTAATTTATTTATTTTTGGACTTTAATTTAGTCGGCCCGTCGACTTTTATCGGTACTCATTTAGTCCTAGTGCAGCTTTGCATTTTGAATTGGCCTTTGTAGGCACATTTATCACATGCCGGCACATTTTATCTTTTAGGGGGAAGGCGGCGCCATTATCGCAATCCTGTCTACCTGTTTGTTATGTTTGCCCAAAAACTCTTTCAGTTGCCTCCTAACATTTTATCAAATTTGTTCCCATAATCACTTGTTTATTGTAACTGAAACCCCTAGATTCAATATTTTCCTTTAGATCGGCGGAGGCTCAATTTTCCGCATTGAAATCACATTTAGAATCATTAGGAATAGATTAGATTAGAAATTTCCAAAGTACAATTCTTGTTGCATCAGTCGAAACACGAATCGTTCATACAAACTCTGTTTTTGCGAAAAGTATTCTTAATATTTGTCGACAGCAACTTTAAAAATGTCCATTACGCTAGCTTCTGAAACGTGCGTACTTGGAAGAGTGCTCGCAGATAGCAGGCACACGACACTCAGGCACATTCTAAAGCTTTCTAAAGGACAATTAAGACATCATTGTAATACTATCCGTAAGTAAGCACGGAACATGTGCGTTAGGTAAGTACCTTCTAACTACCGAGTTTCTGTACTTAAGGAGTTATCGAAGTAACCTAACGTGTAACAAACAGAACAGGTAGACACATATACATAGGATTGGACCCCAAGACATACATTAAAGTTCAACGAGTCTTTGTGACAATAACCTGAGTTTCACTCCTTAACGTTAATTATAGTCACATATTACTAACAATTTAAATTTTATGGAATTTTTCCTGAGCTATATTTATTTTTAATTCTGAAGAACTTATCATTTGCACTACATGGGCCGATATCCCATGCAGCACTCGCGGAGTTTTCACTCCAATGGTATTTCCTTATTCGGACTTAGGTTTCACTCACGGAGTCTTCACTCCAATTGTAGGTATTTATTTATACGGAACTCGTATCTTGCATAAACTATACATTAATACCATTGTCTTTTCAGCCTATGAAACTCGACTTTTCTAGTTTTCATATTTATAGGCAAGGTTGTGTCAATGTCTAGTTAGTTATTTTAAATACACCATAGTCGGCATCAGCAACCCCGCCCCACCACCATAACCGCGGTACTTGCATTTGAAAACTCGTTTAAATAATTAAATAAAGAACTTATTTAAGGAGGACAAGGTAAGCATTTCATGAGTTTCCAAATGTAATCGATCACCGCGCAATCATTGCTGGCGCGGCAGAATTATTAAGCATAGCCATACCTTCCCAAGGCCCACGGTCCTACCAGCTGTAGTAGGTACTTTCTAAGTTCGGTGGAAGAATTTTTTACATTTATTCGGAAAATGGTTTTTTTTATTATAATTATTTTCAACAAAATCTGTTTACTGCACACATGTACGACTCTAGATTCTTCAGACTCTGAAGACCCTTAGACCCTTTAGACTTCCTTAGACTATTTAAACTCTTACAATCTTTAGACTCAAACTTAGATTCTGTAGTCTCCTTAGACTCTTTAGACTATTTAGACTATTAAGACTATTTAGACTCTTTACTTTTTAGACTATTTAGACTCTTTACTCTTTAATCTCTTGAGACTCTTTAGACTATTTAGACTTTTTAGACTATTTAGACTCTTTAAACGCTTTAGACTCTTTAGACTATTTAGACTCTTTAGACTCTTTAGACTCTTTAGACTCTTTAGACTCTTTAGACTCTTTAGACTCTTTTGACTCTTTAGACTCTTTAGACTATTTAGACTCTTTAGACTCTAGACTATTTAGTCTCTTTAGGCTCTTTAGACCATTTACTCTTTAGACTCTTTAGACTGACTCTTTAGACTCTTTAGACTCTTTAGACTCTTTAGACTCTTTAGACTCTTTAGACTCTTTAGACTCTTTAGACTCTTTACTCTTTTAACTCTTTAGACTTTTCAGACTCTTTTCACTCTTTAAACTCTTAAGACTCTAGGTTTAAACTCTTAAGACTTTAGGTTCTTTAATCTAACTTATTTTTATTTTTTATTTCCTTATACATATATTATGTGATGTGAAAAGCAGTATGGGTCACATGGTAGCAAAATTATTTTCACTTTGGGCGTTAACACTTGAATCCCTCACTACGCTCAGTATTCCATTTTAATACCTCGCTTCGTTTAGGATTCAATGTTCGCCGTCGCCGTAACCATGACATTTTGCTCCTTAGCGACACAACCTAATGTTTAATTGAAGCAGAGTTGCATCTGTTTTGCTTCGTTCCATTTTAAACAAAACAAAATCAACCCTGAATCCTACACTATGATTCAAATTTCAATAGCAAATTTCAGACTTTTTCCTTGTATGGCTGGGCCCCAGGAGGGTGAGTGCAATATTAACACAACAACATTTACAACCATAAAAGTATTCCATTTTTGGAGAATACTCGTATTAAGCTTAAGCTTTACGACAAATTTCACCGACAGTATCAGTTTGTTTACTTATTTTTCCTTTTGCATTATAGAAACAAGACCCAGAGAATATTATGCTGATTTGGTTAAATAATTTAAATGCATATCTAACTAGCACACGTAAGCTAAGTAGCACCATGTTGTATAGCAGATGATCTGTTGATTTTTATTGAGTCTGACGCTAAATAAAGCGTACACTTATTATTTATTTAGGTAGATAACTTCTGGTTAAAAGTGTTAACCCTATTATGTGAACTATTATTAAGCATTTGTCGTTAATTTGATACATTTGTGAGCTAATAATAAACTACAGCGCACCCAGATATTGTTTCAACAACCGTTAACGCAGACAGCACCACGTTGGTATACTTAGTTACCTGTAGTAAATTACCGGTGAACAGACATATTCAGCACTACACAGCAATATGCGCGACAGTTTATTTATTATACGTATAACTTAATTATAGCACAGTCGCTATAAAAGTTTTATTTCTATTTTATAATAACTTATTTTACTGTATTTGGCTTAATTTCTGTTCACCGACCCGTTTTTTGGAAAGATAAAAGCATTTAATAGTATTTAAACTGAATAAGACGTTGAAATGTGCCCTATAGTAATAATATTAGCGTAAAAATAGTTCTTTTCTCGATCAAAATATAGTTTAAATACCAGAAGTGTACCTTATAAAGATGTTTATGTGCTCAGAGCTATAAATTAAGTCCACAGTGGGTCCATCATACCTGTGCTATTTGGGTCATTCGTCTCCCTCCCTTTTATTGAAAAAATAATTTCAAACTGATAACTTTTTGTCGGTTATTTAGCAACTACATCGATTTTTTTGTTTTTTCTTACGTTCTTTATCCTCGTCGCCATTGTGACGTCTAGATTCTGTCGTATTACAAGGTGATAAATAAAACTCAGTTGGTCAGTCAGGTGTGCTCCGCGACCCGCCTGTACGCCGTGACAGTTGACAACAGAATGTCGACTTGCAGGTAGTTCGCATTGCACTTTTATTGTATAAACGTCACAAATATAAAAAAAATATGGTGTAGAGAGTATAAAAAAAAGTAGATATTTATATTTCCCTAATATCTCAAATTAGGGAAATAAAAATATCTACTTTTCTCCCCCTTTTTTTGTTTGTAACTTTTGATATTTTTTGTGTGCTAATACACGCTCCGAATACATTTTTCTAGACATCATTACGAAACTAATGAGGTATCACACGTATTTTTAGGAGTATTATCTCTATTTTTCACCGTTTTCCGTTTCTCGAACAGACTATATAAGAAAACATTGATGAAAAATTGCCGTAACGTTACCATGGAGATCTGTCCACAACGTTACCATGGAGATTTGTCCACAACGTGACACTTTTTCGTGCATACTACCGGTGTTCATCGATTTATAAGACGTTATCACGTCATAAAGGAAACCATATGAGTAAAATAAGATATAGCCGGTCCAACAAGTTTGTCAGTAGAAAAAGGCGCGACATTCAAATTTTCTATGGGACGACAAACCCTTGGCGCCTACACTGTTTAAATTTGCCGCTCTTTTCTACTGACGGAAATTGTTTGACAGAGTATATAGTACATTCTGATACAAGTATGCTACGTTGGTCATTCATTACACACGAGGCGATATTGTACGCAATAACGGCTCGTGTGTAATGACTGCGTGACCGGCGACGGCGGCGGCGGCAACCATAGGTCACAACGATCGGACCTTCCGTTTCCACCTATAGCTGCAGCCGCAGTCGCCGGTCGCGCAAAGTCGTGGCCGAGCCGTAAGAAAGCCGATATATTACTAAGGGCCACTTGTAGGTACCATTCCAATAACCAGGGGTTAACCGATTAAACCTGGAGTTACCATGGTTACCAGTACATTTTGACACTGGGTTAACGGTTTAACCGCTTAACCCCGGTTAGTGGGATGGTGCAAGTGGCGCTAAGTGATGCTATAGCTGAGCGATAAAAACGTGACGATGATGATATGAGGTACTTACAACTGGCCTATTGCTCCTGAATGATCTCTGCCACACATCTCTCACAAATTGCAGCGGGTTGACGAACTCGTGCCGGGAACCGCTGAGGACAAAGGTAATTAAAAACGCAAATAAATTTTCGGCAAAAAAATCATTTTTGGTTCCACCTTTATCGCTGACCACAGGCAACTAATACTCATCGAAACAATACTAACAACCCTAAACACAATTAGGTGGCGTTGTTTTATCACAGAGTCCCCATGGCCACCTCCTGTCTCCATCGTCCGATTACCTCCTTGTCATTAATATTGCATTGTCATTCCTAAATATGTATGCAAATTTCAGCTCAATCGGAAATCGGGAAGAGGGTCAAATATATTTAGCTACCAAGATATGACGAACTTTTAAGGCGTCGTCACACAGGCGCGTTTATATTATAAAACGCTTAAGCCACGCTCACGCCCCACCGGAAAACGCGCCTGTGTGACGGAACCTATAAAAGAACGCAAAAAAAATATAAATATAATATTATGCTCAACTATTATCTAAATACAGGTAGGTATCAGAAAATTACCTTGTGGTTGGCATGTCGATGGTCGGTGTTTCAGTCTGTGATCCGCTGAAAGACGTTTGGTTCTGGAATCTGACCCTGCAACCAAAGATTATTGTTAAAAATTCTGTAAACTTATAATAAAAAAATAATAGTAGGTACTACCGTACAGAAAGGAAACTTCCTACAAAACCGAAGTTTGATAGCGGTTCAGGGTCGAACCATGCTGTCCCTTTCTAATATATGGCACCATCCCATTCGGCTATTTGGGTTGGTAAAATACAAGCCATTATCTTATCTGTGGTCGTGCACGCACGAACGTCAAGTTGTGTCAACCCTAGTAATTTCTCGGAGCACTGCTGAGCCGAGCGGAACCGAGTTTGCCCGAAGTCACAGGAGTTTCGCACGCCTGACATAACGTGTAACGTATAACGTCCCAAAGTAAATTAAGGAGTTTTGAATTCGCAATCTTTTTTGGAAACAATAAACTCGACTCGAGCTTGTATTTTTTAAGGGACATCACGAATCAGGCGGTACCAGACGTGATTCGTCTCCGCGATTTCGTCGCTTTGCTACAGGTAGGTCATATCTGTCCTGCGGGCGCAGCACGGTTCCATTTTTATCGCCTATCACTATGCGCGTCCCTTTCGCACTTACCTACTTGTTAGAACGTGACAGGCATGGTGACAAGCGATAAAAACGCGACCATGCTAAGCCGCCTGATCGTAACAGACGCGTTTTTTAGAGAGTGAGTCTTCTGTACCTAGTACTATTATTTATTCTGTGGCGGTACTTACGGCAGAGTCGACGTGCCCATCCTAGGCCGATACACGCAGTGGTAGTAAACGAAGATGGTGAGATAAGTGACGAAGAGGAACAGCGTGACGGTGATGAGTGTGACGGATACTTGGTGCTCCTGGATGTAGTTCTGTGACGGTTCGCCGTTGAAAAGTGGTACCTGAACGACATGTTATTGCAACATTGAGAACTAGTCAAATTTTATCAAATATTTTGCATTGTGGGATGCGATGACCTCCAGTGGAGACAGGATTTGAACCGGCGTCTTTAGCTATCGCGACTTAAGCCTTAGCGCCATTTGCGCCATCCGTCTAATCCAGGGTTAACCGGTTAAACCTGGAGTTATCATTTGACAGTGTGTTAACGGTTTAACGGGTTAACCCCGGTTTAATGGGATGGTGCAAGTGGCCCTTAGAGTTGGTCAAAGACACCTAGTCTTTCTAAGATGGCATATACCTAGTCGAGAAATTGTGACGGGTTCCGCCGTAACGGAGTACTTTATGGCGTTAGCCGCGATAGCTAAAGACGCCAGTTAGAATCTGGCCTCCACCACTGGAGGTCTCCGTCACTTTTTCCTCGGATATATATTTTCCATTTATGATATGTTATTGTTATAGATAGAGGGAAACTAGGTCTTAGGGCAAACTAGGGGTGAATCTTCTTGTTGAGGCGACGCGCGCTACGCCTCCTCGGCCCCAGGGTTTCTACCCCAAACGCCGCAAATATAACTGCTACCAAGTGTGATACTTGCGACGCTTGAGGCTTTCGGGCATGATGTAAAGGCCCCTGTACACAATGGGCCAGCGTGGGCCAGTCTGGGGGACGCATTTATGTGTTAGAGGAAGCAAGTGATATGGCTATCTCGTTCTACCGCATGGCTACGTCCCTTGGACTGGCCGGCGCTGGCCCATTGTGTACAGGGCCCTTAAAATAGACGAAAGCTCACCATATTCTTTGCAAGCAACGTGCATCTGCCATCTTTAGACGCTCTCCCATCCTCGCAAATGCACCTCGGTCCCTGCTGACCCAGCACGCACACATTCTCACATACGACACCCTCACACGCGTTCTTCAGCGGTCTCTGCACACTCGGGTGCCAGATGACGAACGCCTGCGTTTCCGGCATTTTGAAGATGAAGGGGAAACAGATGTTCTCTCCGTAAATGATGCAGCGGTATATATTTGCATTGGTCAGAACGTAGAGAAAGTCTTCGAAGACGTAGATGCTTTCTAGGGGGTGGTTGTCCCAGCCGAGGGTGCCCTTAGCCCTGCAACAGTTTTAGTGGTTGTAAAATATGTCGATGTTCCTATTTCAGTGTGAAGTTTTGATACTATAAACTGGAGTATTTGGTTCGATTATGGGAGAACAATTATTATGCTCTCATTTATCCCATGAGCATGTCAATCAAAGCGGCCTCACATGTTGATACCTTCGAGCAACACCGGCTTCCGACACGTCGGATCTTACCGTACAAATTGTTCTGCCATTTTATGCGGGGGGAATCGTGCACAAGGTCGCACTTCACACTCACTACCTACAAAATCCAATCTGTAATGACGACACAAATACATAGAAAGTGACATGTCAAAGACAAATCTTGCACACCTCGATCTCTTTTTGTGTACAGATGAGTCACAAGTCACAACAAGCACCGGGCTAGTTGTGTGCATGCCCTTGGGCATGTACTTCGGCAGAGGGGAAAGGGTGCGAATGGCGACTCCCTTCCCGGTGTTGCTCGAAGGTCGATACACATGTTGATGCCAACCCCAAGCCCACTCCAAACTATGTGCGTGAATCGCGGGCGAAGCCGCGAACGCGAGTGTGGAGTCGATTTCGCTGTCTGCGCTGTGGAGGGGGCTACAGAATAAGTAATAGTGATGCCAACAAAACTAAAAACACCCCACTCAAAAATCTCCACAACCGCGAGGTGTGCAATCTCACGAATTATTTCCTTAACAACGATATGGTGGCAGTAGGTAGACAGGAACCTCACGCCACTCTATGGAAAACGAGAAGGCACAAACCTGTGGTACTACTCGTAAACACCTCGGACCGCAATGCGGTACGGAAGAGCAAGGAGCTACACGGGCGGTTCTATAATAAGACCCTCTCGGGACCCGACCTGAAACTATTTAATAAGATGATCTTACTTGTAAGACCGGCCCGGATCAACAGTCCACAGCGTCGTCGCAGTGGCCATATATAACACAGGCCCATCGATCGCCAGCCCGACGGTAGTGCCATTGAATTGGGAGCTCAGCTCATTCAGGCCACTGAGGTCTACGCTCGTCACCTTACTGGTGTTCTTGTAATTTACGCTATAGTAAAGCTTGCGGTTTTCTGGAGACACCACTAAAGAGGAGACCTGTGGAGTGTTTTCAATCAGATTCATGTTAATTTGTTGTTCTTTTGGCATATGGATATAGACTCCGCCCACGCCAATCAGCACCAACCTTGACGCCATACTTGACGTGCCTGTGCCATGATGTACCATCACGCTCCGCGACTATTGCGCCAGTTAGGGTCCTAGCTAAATTGGTTGTTCAATACTTACGCTATAGAATTTCCAATTTAGGAAGAACCCTAAATGGCATAACAATCCCGTGTGGTGATTGTAGAGTTGAGTTCACAAACATATTTACAACCCAACGTTCCAATAATATATTTACACACACAACACACTTACAGTAACACTCTTACGGTAGATGTCGCTAGGGTCCTCTTGATCTATTGGGAAGATTTGCTGGCTATGGATGAGGTCTTGGTGGCTCAGATGGCAGAGCGCTGGAGTATCGATCCAGAGGCCGTGATAGTTAAGTCTCATCCAAGACAGTAATTTTCCACTTATAAATTTATTCTAAGCTTAATATATTTACATGCCACTAAGACTCTGAAATGACTCTTGTAAATTTATATAATATTGGAACGTTGACTTCTAAAGAAAGATGTTTGTGAATACGGCCGTACATTTGGCATTAAAACTAGTGTGATCTCGAATCTCTATGAATGCTAGAATTATCTCCTAGTTTTTTTTTTTCTGGCTGTGTTGTAAAACAGTTGACCAGTTTGACTATTATTTATAATTATCTATACATTTTTATAACATATATTTATATACCCAATTCAATAAGTGACTCAACCAAGCGTAGAAAAACGTCATACTTCCCATACTTATATCGTATCATTTTCTGATAAACAAGGTATTTAAACTTTAGGTATTTAAAAAAAAGTAAACGAACAATTTGTACATTTTCGGGTAATTATATCATTTATTGGTTGGTTACAAAACCGCCTGGATCAGTCACTGAACGACCTGACTTTAACGTACGTTATTTAGATCATGTGATGTTTTCATCTACCCTCAACTGGCTTAAGGAGCCATTTGAGGGTAGATTTTATTTACTTTTATTTAAATACCTAAAGATACAGACTATAGAATAATTAATTATTATTGTAACCTTAGGTATATATATAATTGAATATTGAAACGAATCCTTACCGTACCATCCTTGGGTAGACTTTTAATCCTGGCACATCGTTTTTTCTCAAAATGACACACCTTGATATTGGGTTCTGTGGAGTTATCCACGAAGTATATATTCCCTGTTACCCAGTCTACGGTCATCTGAAGAATAGAGGTATTTTAATATGGATATTTCCTTTATTTAAAATAAATTATTTTACACCATGCACGAAAAAAGCATTAAATAATTATTAGATAAACATAGATAACAGTAATTTTCAAAAAACTATTTCTATTTAATTAATCGGATACAACTAAAAGAAGTTGGTGATTTGTCCGTGACGTCACACTATATCGGTTTTTATATTAATTCTATATTAGCAAATGGTTTTGACAGTTCTAAAAAAGAAACTGATTTGACTAGGAGGAGAATACCCTATTATCTTAATCTATGTATGTAATGCTACTAATGCAATCAAAAACATCTGTACACCGACTTTATTGTCATTGAAATTGAGCTTATGAGCGAGTTAGAGTGTAAATATTTATGATCTAAAACGACTCGAATCTGACATAAAGTTCAAGTATCTTAATAAATCTACGATATATTGTATTTGTATAAAGTCACTGATTTCGTGTAACTATAATTTCTCTGATAAGTATAAGTATATTAAATTGATTGAATATTCTTACCTAAGGTTTGCAAAATAGATAGATTTAAGAGTCGCATCTATGACTACCACAAGAAGAAAATAAACTACCCTCGTGTAACGAAATTTAAGCAATTTATTATGACCCCGTTTGTATTGTAAGTGCTCCTACTTTAGACAGCTAGAACCGCGTAGGGATCCTGCAGATAGTTGCTAGGGCCCCGAAGGGCGCCTACAGTTTGTTGCTAGGGTCCCGAAGGGCACCCGCAGTTGGTTGCTAGGGCCCGAAGGGCACCCGCAGTTTGTTGCTAGGGCCCCGAAGGGCACCCGCAGTTTGTTGCTAGGACCCCGAAGGGGTTACTTCTCGATTCCCTGCCAAAATGGTTGTCCTAACTAAACTATAGCTACCGACTTCCATAGGCGGCCCTCTTTCTTCGTTTAGTTACTTCAAAGGCGGTCATTGGTTACTAACACAGCTTCCGATTCCCTACCTAGGTATAGGTACTTCTCGATTCCCTGCCAAAATGGTCGTCCTCACTAAATTATAGCTAGCGACTTCCATAGGTGGTCCTCTTTCTTTGTTTAGTTACTTCATAGGCGGTCATTAGTTACTTTTATAGATAAAAATTCCCTGCCCTCGATTGATACTTCTGGATTCCCTGCCAAAACGGTTGCCCTCACTAAACTATATAGCTACTGACTTCCATAGGCGGTCCTCTTTCTTCGTTTGATTACTTCCAAGCGGTCATTGGTTACTAACATAGCCTCCAATTCCCTGCCTAGGTATAGAGATACTTCTCGATTCCCTGCCAAAATGGTTGTCCTCACTAAACTATAGCTAGCGACTTCCATAGGCGGTCCTCTTTCTTCGTTTGGTTACTTCAAAGACGGTCTTCAGTGACTGTTATAGTTACCAATTCCCTGCCAAGGTCTAGGTACTTCTGGATTCCCTGCCAAAATGGTTGTCCTCACTAAACTATAGCTAGCGACTTCCATAGGCGGTCCTCTTTCTTCGTTTGGTTACTTCAAAGACGGTCTTCAGTGACTGTTATAGTTACCAATTCCCTGCCAAGGTCTAGGTACTTCTGGATTCCCTGCCAAAATAGTTGTCCTCACTAAACTATAGCTAGCGACTTCCATAGGCGGTCCTCTTTCTTCGTTTGGTTACTTCAAAGACGGTCTTCGGTGACTGTTATAGTTACCAATTCCCTGCCAAGGTCTAGGTACTTCTGGATGCCCTGCCTAAATGGTTGCCCTCACTAAACTATAGCAGCGACTTCCATAGGCGGTCCTCTTTCTACGTTTGATTACTTCCAAAGCGGTCATTGGTTACTAACATAGCCTCCAATTCCCTGCCTAGGTATAGAGATACTTCTCGATTCCCTGCCAAAATGGTTCTCCTCACTAAATTATAGCTAGCGACTTCCATAGGTGGTCCTCTTTCTTTGTTTAGTTACTTCAAAGGCGGTCTTTGGCTACTTTTATAGTAACCAATTCCCTGCCAAAGAGTGCTTCTCGATTCCCAGCCAAAGAGTTTCGTCTACTATAACTACGAATCCCTGAAAGGCGGTCCTCGTTCTTGGTATCTTCAAAACCTCAATGGCGGTCCTCGGCTACTTTAAAAGCTACCGATTCCCTGCCAAGTGCTTTTGCGATTCTCTGCTAAAGACGGTCCCCGATCGCTGCTGCTCTCGATTCCCTGTCAGAGGCAGTCCTCGTTCTTCCACTGATAGCTTCAAAACCTCAATGGCGGTCCTCGGTTACTTTAAAAGCTATTCCCTGCCAAGGAGTACTTCTAGATTCTCTGCTAAAGACGGTCCTCGATCACTACTACAATTCCCTGTCAAAAGCAATATTTGTTCTTCGATTTCCTGCCAAAGGTCGACTTTCAGTCATTTTGACAGAATTTACTAGTCATTTTGACTTACCGAAGGCGGTCCTCGATCTTCGGTAGATTACTCCAGATTCCCGGCCAAAAGCGGTCCTCAGTCACATCATGGCTGATTCCCTGCTAAAAGGCGGTCCTCTGTTTAAACTTTTGGGTCCCTGAAGCCCTAAAGTGTACTATATTTGTAAGGATTAACTAATCGCATACCTTGGTAGGTTTCCCAATATTTGTAATATAGTTTAGACTCGTGTCATTTAGCGAATATAATGGCGTTACTTCTATCAATTTTCCCGTGTCTGGTGACGTCACGTAAAACTTTTGTTTCCTGAAATAAAATGCAGTCGTTTTGAACACGTTAAATAAAACAATATAATATACTAAGATTTTTTTGGTTTATAATTTTTACAATGCAATATTAGCGAAGCCAAAAACGACAAGAGCGCAAAATAGAGTTAGACCAAGAAAAGCCTGCAACGATTTTGATAGCCCACGCAGTGCAAGCGTTATTTATTTTAAACGTCAAACTTCTATGAAATTTGGTCGTATTTAAATAACACTTGCAATGCGTGGGCTATCAAAATCGCCGCAGACTTTTCTTGGTGTAACTCTAGTAATCTTTGGGTAGAGGGGTGATTGCTTAAATTATTTACAAGTGCAATATAAATTATAACACGTATTAATGTTAAGGCCATTTTCCTATTCAATTCATTATTTATCGATCTATCACCTACGGGGCCTTAACTGGACAATGGAAAAGAGCTTCAACTTACAAGTAATCTATGTCAACATCAGCAATAATGCCAAGGCTCGAATCATTCAACTCCATGTAAAAATCGTTGACCTCCGATATAGACCTGACCTGGTGACCAGTCGCCAAGAGGACGGACTTAATCGCATGGATGTTGGCTTTACAAGAACGACGGTCTGATCTGGAATATGGCATAAAAAACATTTTGTTACTAAAATAAAGTATAACCATAGACATATAATGGGGCCTGTACAGCGGTGTGACATCGCTACAACGGCTGTGGATGATGAGTTCGCATCATGCACGCGATTGGTTGATGAGTTCGCATCACGCCCGCGATTGGTCGCAACTAGTTGCGTTAGGCTGCACGATTGGCTCGAATTCGTGAGTGACACCGCTGAACTAGTACCATTAAAAACTAAAACTAAATAAAGCTAAAATATATCAAAAAAAAATTGTGCCTCTTTAATATGGTGCCAAGGATGCTGGCAGCTTTTTTCCGCTGTACCTATTGTGATACGTCGCGAGAGGAAGCTGCCAGATCTTTGGTCGGCAGTAAACTTGACCAGACTCGTTAGCTAGTTTTTGGAAAAGCTGAAAAGCGTTTGCCATTCTCAATCTACTGGTTGTTTTTTTAAGTACTAGCTGTGCGGCATCACTGGCATCCAACAATGACTTGCAAAATAGGACTAGTAAGTAACGTAAGTATAATTTTGTATGGGAAGCATGACACGATTTTCTACCCAATTGACTGCCACTTGCGAATATATTATACGCATTTAACTCGATAATATTGACATAGTTTTTATTTTTATTTCAAGGAGTATAGTGAAACTTTAACGGGGATCGCTGAAGCTTGAAGGCTGGAATCTGAAAGTAGCACAGGCACGTTTTCATAACAATCAGCAAAATAAGTAGGTACTACCTACTTTGAAAACTTAGATGATATAGGAGATTGTACTACAAGGGCATAAAGTGAACCATTTTTACCCGAGGCAATTTTTTGGTCTGAGCGAAGCGAAGACCAAAATAGTAGACGAGGGTAAAAATGGACATTTATGCCCTTGTTGTACACTCTGCTTTTCACTTCGATTGCGAGGAAAATAAAATTATATTTTTCACGGCAATTTACACCACGAAATTGTCGTAAAGCGAAAGAACATAATACCAATTCCCGCCAACTAACTTTTTTTTTTTTCAACATGTGATCAGAGTTTCAGACGCTTGGTTTTCTGCCAAGTCAAACATTTCGGAGCATTTTTGAACGATAATCGACTCCTATTTTATGTGATTTACTAAATATAATGACAGAAAATACGGATTTCTAATAAATTGTAGCAAAAATAAAATAATATAACAAGTTTTGTCATCTACACAATTTTATTGGTCAGTAAAATTGTGCAATATGTTTTAACTGTTTGGCTGTTGAGACCGATTCTTAGACCGACCGACCGACCTTAGTCTTAGAAGAAAATTTTACTTTTATGCTCTAGAGCATAAAATGCGATTTTATGTCGTCTACGCACGACATAAAGGTGCACTTTTTGAGCATGAGTAGTGAAAATAATATTTATGATGATGACAATGACCATGACAATGTTAATGACACATTGATACCTAATCTATGATACTAACTTGTATCTCAACGTCATCCGAGCGTCTTCGCAGAATTCTAGAAAACCTAGGGCACATTGCAAGAAAAGACGGTGGCATACTTGAGAAGCCCATCGTGACAGGGTAGATGGGACAGGGCCTCCTGGACGCAGCCCAATACATTGTTCTGACCAGATCCGCTTTTGACTCTACAGTTTACAAAACCCTCCACACCGCTAGATGCAGAAACAGATGTGAAAAGATCATTCGAGGGAAAGTGATGCAAAAGGGAGGTCACCAGCCTCAGTGGGTCAAACACAAAACTGTGGTCTTTCGTACCTTTATAGACCTTAACTTTTGAGGTATCATCATCATCATTCTAGCCTTCAGTCGCCCACTGCTGAGCATAGACCTCTCTTCGTGTAAGCTACTTATCCCGGTCCTGGTCTAGTCTCATCCAAAACTACCATGTGATTTCCCGAATGTCATCCACCCAACTAGCCAACGGACGCCAGACGCTTCGTTCATCCGAATGCGGCCACCAATCCGTCAACATTTTGGTCCACCTGCCATCACACTGCCTAGCAACTTAATTTTAGGTAGGTACCTATGTCTACAGAACGTGAACAGTTTTGTGTTTGACCCAGGTACCTCAATGTATAGCCGTGCCGGCACTCGCACACGAACGAGCCAGGCAGGTTCCGGCAGTGCTGCGAGCACAGGTCCCGCGCACACTCGTCCACGTCCGCGCAGCTGTGGTTGTCAGCGAGGAGTTGGAAGCCAGGCTTGCAGGTGCACTGCGGGCCGAGCGGCGTCGCCTGGCAACCGTCGCTGCAGGTGCTGTTCTCGCAGGCTGTGACTGGGGAATGAAAAAGTACTGATTGTCTAAAAAGTACGAGAAAATGAAAAGTTGCTCCCCACATCCATGCTTTAAGAACTTGATTTGGTCTCACGATCATGGATCTTAATAATATAATGCGCTAATTCGTCGATCGTATGCTGGATAGTTTTTAGGGTTCCGTACCTCAAAAGGAAAAAACGGAACCCTTATATCACACGTGCGTCTGTCTGTCTGTCTGTCACAGCCTATTTTCTCGGAAACTACTGGACCAATTAAGTTGAAATTTGGTACACATATGAAAATTAGCAGTGTTAGAAATTATTTAACAAAATAGCCCAAAAAAATATAAATGTGCAGTAAAGCGTGAGTCGGACTTAATGTACGAAACACTTGGAGCGCGAGTCTGACTCGCACTTGGCCGGTTTTTTACAGTAGGGATCGTAAGTAGTTCAACTTACAGCACTTACCTACAGCCTAGGGTATGGTATAACAGACATCCTGTCACTCGACCTGTCTAGTGCGATTGCGATTCCATTATAGTACCATTTTGGCTACATTACAATAATTCATCGATTAATTGGAACAGTACAACTTACAACACTGTCCGTCTTCATTCGATCCTCGAAACATTCCGCGGGGTCCCACACCTCCCTCCACTCAATACACTGCGCTGTTACTGAGGGAAGTAGTGTCATAAGGTGCAAATTTTGGTATCGGATTAATTCACTTAGCACAGATGTAATATACGTAAAGCTAAGCTATTTGAGCCCGGTAGACATCCGCCACCCCCTGGCAGGTAGGCAGGGGGGCAGTCAAAGTAATTTGTAATGGATCAACTCCTTTTTAACCACGTTAGAAGATGAATTTTTAAAAACGCTGAAATTACTTTTCTTGTATTCTAGTAATATACACATATAAAAAGTTTCAAGCCCCACACTCGAAAATTTTTTTGTTCTCCATACAAATTTTCAACCCCTATTTCGCTACCTTAGGGGATGAATTTTCAAAAACGCTGAAATTAGTTTTCTTGTATTTTAATAGTATATCTTTTAACGAAGTTTGAAATTCCTAGCTTAAAATAAAACATGAACCCCATACAAACTTTCATCCCCTTTTTAACCCCCTTAGGGATTGAATTTTTCAAAATCTCTTCTTATCTCTTGTACACATTATAAATGTAACCTGGTGTGTAAATTTCAACTTTCTAGCATTTCTAGTTTCGGCTGATAATAGCAATAGTTGAATAAAAAAATAGCACGCCGGTTTTGATTTATTCGTCAATATTTTTATTTTTTTCTATGAAACTGTACATCAAAGGTCTCAAAAATGAATTCCTCATGCCCGCTTTATCTGGAATTGATACCAAACTCGAGGTGGTAGGTAAATAGAAGCCGATATGCGGCGTGTAACTTTGGATGCCCCCCTGCCTACCCACCAGGGGGTGGCGGATGGCTACCGGGCTGGATTGGTTTAGCTTTACGTATACTACATCTGTGCCAAGTGAATTCATCCGATACCAAAATTTGCACGTCCCATACATTTGGTGACACTACTTCCGTCACTATGTGGTGGCACGCCGCTGGAGGGTATGGTGGTGGAAATACGCGTGATATCCTGAGCCCGGATGGATCCATTGGAAACAAAATAGTTCAACTCACAACAGTGCCCGTTTTCATCCGATCCATCAAAACAGTCCGGCGTCTGGTCGCACACCTCCCTCCACTCAATACACTGCCCGGTGCGACAGTGGAATCCGTGGTGGCACTCCGCTGGAGGGTATTGTGGTGGAAATAAGCGCGATGTCCTGTTCACTGGTGGTCAAGGGAAAAATTAATAAAGGAATTTCATAAGACTGCTTGCAGAAAGACGCGGTCTAACAAAAAGTTATGAGCAGAAATAAAATCAATGATTCTTGAAATGTCTAGTTATAATAGGTATGTATTTACTAGGGATTCCAGAGCTCTTTCAAATTGACGTCCAGTTTGACCAGTTTTCAATTGAGTCATAAGGAATACCAGGAGCAATAGCAACAACAGAGTTGCGAGTGTTGTGGTGGGTGGTGTACCTATAATTCGGATTATGGTAAAAATGTAGATTAACACCTACCTAGTTCGCAAGCTTCAGGCGTCTCGTCGGAACCATCTTTGCAATCCTTATTGTGGTTGCATACAGAACGCACAGACAGGCATCTCTGTACAAATAACAGAACTATTCATCATTTTTGATCATTTTCATCTCTCAAACAACAGATATCATAGACAAGGCAACAGAAAAATTAAAAATATCCATGAATGAATAAAAAGAAGTGAGGATTTCAGAGATAGGTACAAATTAATTGTGTTATTAAAAATATTCGCAAAAAATTATTGAAACTGATGAAGAGGAACCGTAAGGGCGGCACAGACGGACTGCAACCCGGCTGCAATTTGTATGGAAACTGTGCAGTCTGCGTGCAGTTCACGTGCTGTCAGCGTGTGGTTCCTATATAAATTCATAAATTGCCTCCGCGTTGCAGTCCGTCTGTACCGGCCTTTAGTGCGAGGTTGATGTCCAACTAGACGTAAAAGGTTGTGTCGTTTCTTAGATTAGGTACCGTTAATTACTGGCCACCATACCGGTTCCTGTCTACACTCGAACTGGCCGTACGCAGAGCACGAGTTGCAGCCGTGCTCGTCCGTGCCTCCCGGACAGTCGTCCTTGTTGTTGCACCTGGAATGTATAATCTTGGTCAACGTATTAAGATACATACTAGGTACAAACAGCGACACTCTTAACTGTCCATCGGTGGACCTTATTACAAAAGGCATAAGGATCCACCGATGGACAGTTAACAGTGTGGGCTATGGTACTTAATCTAAAAACACAATGTTTTCCGTGACCGACATCAGAACTTGGGAGATTCTTAACCTAGGAAGGCCAGTTAGTAGATTCATACAGCCGGAAGCGTGAACATCATGAACAGGACACAAAACCCAGGACGTACACAATATCAGTAACAATTACTTATAGAAACGTGCCGTCACCAACACACAGATCTTGTTCCTAATAGGAAGGAACTTCCTAGATATAGAAGCATCGAATCAGGTAAGGTACCTAATCTAAATACCTACATCAAAATGTCTTCGAGAAAAACGCATTTAACCGATTTGCAAGACCGAAGTGATCCCATAAGAGCTCCGTGAACAAAGTTTTGTACGGAGCTCTAAAAACGGTGTAAACCGGCGTTGTCTTTGTCTAATTGCTAATACCGGTCGCAACTCACGATTCACAAATTATTAGTAACTAGATATTTGACAGCTGTTTAGTGTGTTATGTTGAGGAAGTTAACGGTAATATAGGTCTCAACATTCAATTTTTCAGCCGCATCGTCATCTAAGGCAGATTACTATACCCCACCTTCACCAATATCTAATTAAAATCAAAAATAGACGTCACAACATCCAGCGACCCTATAAAAATTCAAACCAAGCGGTCTGCGGTAGACAGATAGTCTTGTTCAGCTCGCATGGAAGCTCTCCTTCTCCACATGATGGAAGGGTCACCTAAAATTACATTAACCTTTTAACCGTCGCAGACTGCATGTATATAAGACAAACAAAATCGGGCTCATTTCGCCGCGGTCTGATAAATAATAGAAAACTTCGTGTAACTTCGTACCGCCGGTGACACAAGCACGCTCGATGAAAAATTCTATGGCGGTTAAAAGTAGTAGGTATCAATGATTGTACACTCAGCTGCAAAGTTACATGGCCACTTTATGAATACATTCATTGCATTTGCAGGCCAGTCCAGACGGTATGATCAAATCGAATGATTTCATAAGGAAAAAAATTGGCGTCTATCTCATCTAGCGTGCACACCACAGTGACACCACACGTACACAAATTTTCTCCAATTTTAGATTCATCCTCTAGACTTCTAGCCGCCTCTCCAGAGGCCTATAAAAAGGTCAACCGATTCTAATTTGAATCTTTATTTTGCCAAATCAAAATTGCATTTGTATTGACAAGTTTTGATGTCTGGGCGGCTAAGAGGATAAGGTGAGATTCGAGCGCTCGAAATTAAAATAAATGCACCTAAACGCGCATGGCACCATTCTTCAGACCTTCAGAAACAGTCGAGCTTGCAATTGGAGCAGGGATATAAATATAAGATACAACCAAGTTTCTTTACATCGGTAACTTACATCTGTATCAAGGAATGGTTCCTGGCAGCGTTCCTCGTCGGACCCATCGAGACAGTCAGGCTGGCCGTCGCAGCGGCGTTGGATCTGTACGCACTGCCCACTTCTGCACTGGTAAGAACCGACGTTGCATGTTTGATTCGCTACAAAACAGTATCGCATTTTTTTATTTTGTTATACTCGTACGAGACCAGTAGGTACTCTCGCACAGCGACCTTGTCGGTAGAAAAAAGCGACAAAAAATACAGGCGCAAAGAGTTAACTTCCCATAGAAAATATGAATTGCGTGCCTTTTTCTACTGACTAGTTGGGACTAGTTCTAAAATTGTGCGATTTATGACTAAACTAACTGATTTGCCGTATTTCTTTCTAAATCAAGATTCAATTGAATCTCCGTCTAAATCAAGCAAGGATTTAGCAATTTAGCTACGTTATGTCTTATGTCACAATGGAGATAAAGAATATTTCACTTTCAACTTACTGCAACCAGCTTCATCTGAGCCGTCGGTGCAATCTGAATCGCCGTCGCATCGCCAGCCGCCCAAGATGCAGTTACCCGTGGCACACCTACACAATTTGATATTGAATAAAGGAAAAAAAATCGCTGCCTCGATTTCTGCTCGACCGATTCTAGTAGTCACTTCGCTCTTTGTGCAGTGATTTAGTAATTACAATACTCACATTAAACTATGTAGCGGGATATCTTGACGTTTCTCACAGATCAAATGAGATATAGGGAGATGTATCCTGTCGCCTGTCTTTATGACAGCATACCTTCTACCTTCTGTTAGGTCCAAAGACCTATTTCCAGCACTTGATATTTCCTTAAATGACATTCATAGTGACAGTAACTAGTCGATAGTTGCTGGGAAGTAACGACCTCACCCGACCGCTTCAGAGAGTCCAGAGTCAGGATCTTCGTCTCCGGCATGGCATTGGTCGGAGTGGAACCCTAAGGGTACGGTCAGCTCTGTATTGCCTTCATTGATCGTTCAGAGTAAATAACTGGACTTGAAAGACTCAAAAACGTTAGTAATAATCGGACATCGTAAATTTTATAGCATTTCGGTGCAGCGGAGTGGTGTTAACGGAATTGGTATAAACAATTTCAACCCTAATGGTTAATTGGCGTTAATATTAGCCTAAATTTACCATTTCAGTCGGAAATATCTAACCAATTCTGTTAATACCTATCTGCTACACCAAAAATGCTATAAAAATTACGATGTTTTTGGTAATAATCAGGCACTCACATGAATTCCGTGTCAAGACAGCGCAGCGTGTGACAGAGCGCCCCCTCATCAGAGCCATCCGGGCAGTCTTGGTGTTTGTCACAGACCTGTTCGCGCTCCAGGCAGAGTTTACTGTCCCGGCATTGGAACTGGTCGAACTCGCAGTAGAATGGCGCTGTGAAAGAAGCTTGGTTACCATGGCAACTTGGTTACAAATGGGTCAGATAATTCAATTATTTGATAAGCTTTTCATCTAATTTTGCGTGTTGAATATAAGTGTGATCGAAATGGCTTATGAGAAGACTCTTGATTCGTTATGTATAAATCGTTTGCCTCAATCTGTCGTTTGACTTATCTATTGGTAAGAAAGGGATAAACCATAAATCAACTAGGTATAGTCTGTAGGTATATAAAAAAAAAGTAAACAAAATCTACCCTCAAATGGCTTCTTAAGAGCGCTATTACATTTCGGCGTTGAGCGAGTTTAGGTATTTTACGCGCTGCGGCAGGCCGTGCGAGCTCAGTATGCCGATCCCTTCTACCACACTCGCACTACAATGATGGATTAAACATTCTTGATCCTTCGCGAAGCATATTGAAATCAACCATAACAACACTAACTGTACTTAACTTTTAAAGTTCTAAAACTGTTATTTGGTAAGTACGAAAATACTAAATGCAGTGCAAATGTACATAGGGGCTGTTCATAAATTACGTCATCTATTTTTGACGATTTTTGACCCCCCCCCCCCCCCCAAATCATCCTAAAATCAAGCTTCGGATGAATCTGTTTCCTCCTACGTCATGTTACCATCATCCGATGTCCAGACCCCCCCCCCCCCCCTCCTCCCATTTGAAACGACGTAATTTATGAATAGCCCCATACTCGTACTTATGAAGGTATATTACTCGAAAGTAATTATAGGTACCTACTCGCTTATTTACATGTTTCGTCATTGCATTTGGTACCTATAGGTTGTAAAGTTTGTATCAACGAGGGCTTAAAAACGAACTGGTACTGAGGATCTGATGATGATTAAGGTGGTCACGGATACCAATCAACCATGTAGTAACATGATTAGGCTCGTTTGATTCGTCTCAACAAGATCTTTGACACTGAAGATACACAGGGTCTGATGATGGAGCTGGAAGGTGGCTACGGGTACCAGTCTATCATGTAACTAAACAACTTCGTGTTTGGGCTCGTTTGATTCGTCTCAACAAGATCTTGGACACAAGACAGTACTCAGGGTCTGATGATGGAGCTGGAAGGTACCATTACCAATCAACCATGCAACTAAACCACATCGTGTTTAGGATCGTTTGATTCGTCTCAACAAGATCTTTGACACTAGGTGATACTCAGAGTCTGATGATGGAGCTGGAAGGTGGTCACCGGTACCAATCAACCATGCAACTAAACCACTTCGTGTTTAGGCTCGTTTTATTCGTTTCAACAAGATCTTTGACACAAGATAATACTCAGGGTCTGATGTTGGAGCCGGAAGGTGGTCACCGGTACCAATCAACCATGCAACTAAACCACTTCGTGTTTAGGCACGTTTTATTCATCTCAACAAGATCTTTGACACAAGGTAGTACTCAGGGTCTGATGATGGAGCGCGAAGGTGGCGACGGGTACCTGTCTATCATCATCAGCTCCATCATCAGACCCTGAGTAGTATCTTGTGTCAAACATCTTATTGCGACGAATCAAACGAGCCCAAACACGAAGTGGTTCAGTTACATGGTAGACTGGTACCCGTGGCCGCAGCCCAGCTCCATCATCAGACCCTGAGTACTAACTTGTGTCAAAGATCTTGTTGCGACGAATCGAACGAAGCCAAACACGAAGTGGTTTAGTTGCATGGTTGATTGGTACCGGTGACCACCTTCCGGATCCATCATCAGACCCTCAGTACTGCCTTGTGTCAAAGATCTTGTTGCGACAAATCAAACGAGCCCAAACACGAAGTGGTTCAGTTACATGGTAGACTGGTACCTG
The DNA here is from genome assembly GCF_910591565.1 of Cydia splendana. Taxonomy (NCBI): domain Eukaryota; kingdom Metazoa; phylum Arthropoda; class Insecta; order Lepidoptera; family Tortricidae; genus Cydia; species Cydia splendana. The sequence goes on from NC_085979.1 coordinate 8,400,763, forward strand.
TGGCCACAGTCCAGCTCCATCATCAGACCCTGAGTACTAACTTGTGTCAAAGATCTTGTTGCGACGAATCGAACGAAGCCAAACACGAAGTGGTTTAGTTGCATGGTTGATTGGTACCGGTCACCACCTTCCGGATCCATCATCAGACCCTCAGTACTACCTTGTGTCAAAGATCTTGTTGCGGCAAATCAAACGAGCCCAAACACGAAGTGGTTCAGTTACATGGTAGACTGGTACCCGTGGCCACCTTCCAGCTCCATCATCAGATCCTGAGTACTATCTTGTGTCCAAGGTCTTGTTGAGACGAATCAAACGAGCCTAAACACGAAGTGGTTTAGTTGCATGGTTGATTGGTACCGGTGACCACCTTCCGGCTCTAACATCAGACCCTGAGTACTATCTTGTGTCAAAGATCTTATAGAAACGAATAAAACGAGCCTAAACACGAAGTGGTTTAGTGGCATGGTTGATTGGTACCGGTGACCACCTGCCGGCTCCATCATCAGACCCTGAGTACTATCTTGTGTCAAAGATCTTGTTGAGACGAATCAAACGAGCCTAAACACGAAGTGGTTTAGTTGCATGGTTGATTGGTACCGGTGACCACCTTCCGGCTCCATCATCAGACCCTGAGTATTATCTTGTGCCAAAGATCTTGTTGAGACGAATCAAACGAGCCCAAACACGAAGTGGTTTAGTTGCATGGTTGATTGGTACCGGTGACCACCTTCCGGCTCCATCATCAGACCCTGAGTACTATCTTAAGTCAAAGATCTTGTTGAGACGAATAAAACGAGCCTAAACACGAAGTGGTTTAGTTGCATTGTTGATTGGTACTGGTGACCACCTTCCGGCTCCATCATCAGACCCTGAGTACTATCTTAAGTCAAAGATCTTGTTGAGCCGAATCAAACGAGCCCAAACACGAAGTGGTTTAGTTGCATGGTTGATTGGTACCGGTGACCACCTTCCGGCTCCATCATCAGACCCTGAGTACTATCTTGTGTCAAAGATCTTGTTGAGATGAATAAAACGAGCCTAAACACGAAGTGGTTTAGTTGCATGGTTGATTGGTACCGGTGACCACCTTCCGGCTCCATCATCAGACCCTGAGTACTATCTTGAGTCAAATAAATACATATAGAATGTCAGGTCGTTTCAAATATTTTTAATCCTGTCCGGTAGTTTATTAAACTGTACCATTATAAATTATAATACTATAAAAACAGTGCTAGGATCAAAGTCTCTCGTTGCGGTTTACACGCACACAGTATAGCGTTTTACACGGCGCCCGCCGCACACAATGATAAAAAACCTCGTCGTCGCCGTTGAAAATGTGCGGAGCCGACCGACACACGTCCTGCCTCTACAAGCTCTGCCGCGGCACTGAGCTGGCGCAGCGCGCGTCATCGGTAATATAGAGTAGTTTTCAAAAAATTGCCAAAAAATTATAGTAGAATTTCATAAACACTAATGTATACCAACAGTATAAGCAAACGTTGCAGATTGCTTGAGTATGAAAATGACTTCGATATTAAGAGCGCTATTACATTTCGGCGTTGAGCGAGTTTAGGTATTTTACGCGCTGCGGCAGGCCGTGCGAGCTCAGTATGCCGATCCCTTCTACCACACTCGCACAATGATGGATTAAACATTCTTGATCCTTCGCGAAGCATATTGAAATCAACCATAACAACACTAACTGTGCTTAACTTTTAAAGTCCTAAAACTGTTATTTGGTAAGTACGAAAATGCTAAATGCAGTGCAAATGTAAGTGTGTGCAGTGTTCATAAATTAATTTTTCATCTATTTTTGACGATTTTTGACCCCCCCACCCCTCAAATCATCCAAAAATCATGCTTCGGATGACTCTGTTTCCTCCTACGTCATATTACCATCATCCGATGTCCAGACCCCCCCCCTCCTTCCATTTGAAACGACGTAATTTATGAATAGCTCCATACTCGTACTTATGAAGGTATAAGTATTACTCGAAATAAATTATAGGTACTCGCTTATTTACATGTTTCGTCATAGCATTTGGTACCTATAGGTTGTAAAGTTTGTATCAATGAGGGTTTAAAAACGAACTAGTATTGAGGATCTGATGATAATGATGATGATTAAGGTGGTCACGGATACCAATCAACCATGTAGTAACATGATTAGGCTCGTTTGATTCGTCTCAACAAGATCTTTGACACTAGGTGATACACCAAACACGAAGCCCAAACACGATGCCCAAACACGAAGCCCAAACACGTAGCCCAAACACGAAGTGGTTCAGTTACGTGATAGACTGGTACCCGTCGCCACCTTCGAGCTCCATCATCAGACCCTGAGTAGTATCTTGTGTCAAAGATCTTGTTGCGACGAATCAAACGAGCCCAAACACGAAGTGGTTCAGTTACATGGTAGACTGGTACCCGTGGCCACAGTCCAGCTCCATCATCAGACTCTGAGTACTAACTTTTGTCAAAGATCTTGTTGCGACGAATCGAACGAGCCCAAGCACGAAGTGGTTTAGTTGCATGGTTGATTGGTACCGGTGACCACTTTCCGGCTCCATCATCAGACCCTGAGTACTATCTTGTGTCAAAGATCTTGTTGAGACGAATCAAACGAGCCCAAACACGAAGTGGTTTAGTTGGATGGTTGATTGGTACCGGTGACCACATTCCGGCTCCATCATTAGACCTTGAGTACTATCTTGTGTCAAAGATCTTGTTGAGACGAATCAAACGAGCCCAAACACGAAGTGGTTTAGTTGCATGGTTGATTGGTACCGGTGACCACCTTCCGGCTCCATCATCAGACCCTGAGTACTATCTTGTGTCAAAGATCTTGTTGAGATGAATAAAACGAGCCTAAACACGAAGTGGTTTAGTTGCATGGTTGATTGGTACCGGTGACCACATTCCGGCTCCATCATTAGACCTTGATGAGTACTATCTTGTGTCAAAGATCTTGTTGAGACGAATCAAACGAGCCCAAACACGAAGTGGTTTAGTTGCATGGTTGATTGGCACCGGTGACCACCTTCCGGCTCCATCATCAGACCATGAGTACTATCTTGTGTCAAAGATCTTGTTGAGATGAATAAAACGAGCCTAAACACGAAGTGGTTTAGTTGCATGGTTGATTGGTACCGGTGACCACCTTCCGGCTCCATCATCAGACCCTGAGTACTATCTTGAGTCAAAATTAATACATATAGAATGTCAGGTCGTTTCAAATATTTTTAATCCTGTCCGGTAGTTTATTAAACTGTACCATTATAAATTATAATACTATAAAAACAGTGCTAGGATCAAAGTCTCTCGTTGCGGTTTACACGCACACAGTATAGCGTTTTACACGGCGCCCGCCGCACACAATGATAAAAAATCTCGTTGTCGCCGTTGAAAATGTGCGGAGCCGACCGACACACGTCCTGCCTCTACAAGCTCTGCCGCGGCACTGAGCTGGCGCAGCGCGCGTCATCGGTAATATAGAGTAGTTTTCAAAAAATTGCCAAAAAATTATAGTAGAATTTCATAAACACTAATGTATACCAACAGTATAAGCAAACGTTGCAGATTGCTTGAGTATGAAAATGACTTCGATATTAAGTAGATTTTCGTAGGAATTGACACTTGTTTCGGAGAGAAAATTGAGTTCGTTTTACTTTGATTTTCTCTTTCTCAAAGGTGTGTAGGAAAAATATCGTTTGATATGCCTAAAGTACAGGGTATTAGTAATACAAAATAGCCAGGTTTAGCAGAGTAAACTTCTCAACATTTCCAAATAAGAGCTTGCCATTCAGTGCTTCACGGGGTTTTTCGGAAACGACCATCAGAAAAAAAATCATTACTAATTTAATAAGTCCTTTTTCTAATATTTACAACGATATTTAAAAAGATAAGAAGACGCTTTTACTGGAACAAGTACTCATTGTTTCTAATAATGAGCACAAAGTCCTGAATTTCGTCGACTAGTATCATCAATTTTGCGTTATTTCGACTTTTCTTGTAAGAGCGCTCTTAAGTAGATTTTCGTAGGAATTGACACTTGTTTCGGAGAGAAAATAGAGTTCGTTTTACTTTGATTTTCTCTTTCTCAAAGGTATGTAGGAAAAATATAGTTTGATATGCCTAAAGTACAGGGTATTAGTAATACAAAATAGCCAGGTTTAGCAGAGTAAAATTCTCAACATTTCCAAATAAGAGCTCGCCATTCAGTGCTTCACGGGGTTTTTCGGAAACGACCATCAGAAAAAAAATCATTACTAATTTAATAAGTCCTTTTTCTAATATTTACAACGATATTTATAAAGATAAGAAGACGCTTTTACTGGAACAAGTACTCATTGTTTCTAATAATGAGCGCAAAGTCCTGAATTTCGTCGACTAGTATCATCAATTTTGCATTATTTCGACTTTTCTTGTAAGAGCGCTCTTAAGCCACGAGAGTTATAATCATGTAGGTACTCATTGATCGACTTACGCGTAAATGGTTCCGTGGATTCTTGTGGGCAAACTTCATTGGATTGAATGCAACCTCCGTTGCATTCAATCTGGTTGGGGAGGCATTTCTTCGGGCCAGGAGTACTCACTGAAAAACATTTGAAGCATCAGCCTTTGCTACTAGCACTCAACAAAATCACAATTTCCAAACAGTTTAACATCACAACGTTCGTCATAACAGTCATCAGTACCTAGCATAGGATTTTTAAATTCCTTTCTCCAAGGAATATTTAGGTAAGGTACTTGAGTGGGTGTGGTCTTCGCCTCCCTAAACTTCAAAGTCATTGTAAGCTACTCACGTGAACAATCATCTTCGTCCTCCCCATTCCTGCAGTCCTTTTCCCCATCGCACCTCTTAATCATCGGTATACATTCATTACTCTTATAGCAATACGCCTCATCTCCTCTGCACTCTGCGAGCCTGGTACAATTTCCCCCCTCCACGATCAATCCAGGGGGGCAAAGGCACTTGTAGGACATCGGTGTTTCGATCGAGGGGAAGGCGCCTAGGATGGGTAGGGTAGGGGTTTGGACGCAGATGTGGGAGCAGGGGTTGAGGGTGCAGGGGTGGGGAGGGGTGTTAGTGTCGGGGGTGGTCGTGGCTTGGAGGTGGAGGTGGGTCTCGTTGGGGAATATTGCTGGAAAGAGGAAAAAAATCTTTTTAAAACAACGTCGGTGGCAAACAAGCATATTGAACGCCCTTTGAACTGTAAACAATTATTGTAGCCTAGAGAGGCGTGCATCTTTAGGGGTGCCATATGTATTCGTTTTATGAACCTGAATATTTCTTTAAAGAACATCAGACTGTCTTTTGTGAAAATTTACTACTTCTAGCTATAGAAATACAAGATGCAAGAGGAAGAAGAAATTCGACCGTAGACGTATTATTTCTAGGTATATCTGGGGATGTGTGATCGTCGCGGTTATCACGTGATAATTTTATGATAAACACTGCTCAGTAGGAGACGATCGTAGCCTGTCATTTATAACGTGATAGGTTATTTATACAGCATGTTGTGTCTCTCCTCTGAAGCCTCATTTAAAGGGTAGTGTGCTCACTAGAGGGTAGTGTGGTTGACGCTTTATTGTCTTGTATACCTGAAGAAATAAGAACCAAGTTATCTTGAATACGTACAGAGCTCGACACGTCTTGGCGTGGACGGCTCCCCCAAATACTCGTCCCAGAACAGCCTGGGAGTTCTGCCATCAGACCAGAACATGTAAGGCATCGTCACCGCCAGGCTGCTCGCCGCTGTTGGTAGCCGTTTTCTGATGTCTTGTCTGACACCTGAAGGAATAAGTAATACAGAACGGGTTTATACGAGGAGCCGAGGTTACTTCAGGAAACCTAGTGATACACCAGACCTGCTAGCATGAGTTGCGTTCTCGCGCGCGACTCCATACATCTAGCGCGACTTCAAGTCTGGAATCGCGCGCGAGAACGCAACTTATGCTAGACCGCCAGAGAGGTAATTAACAACCAGAGGAATAATTACAGAGGAACACTTACCTCGTGGTAACGTTCGTAGATGGATGAACTCAATGGAATTGCTTCCTTCATCTGACACGGCAACCATGTCCGAGTCATGGAGGTTGCGAAGTCTTACACGGGGTCCTAAATAGAATTGTGAAGGATTAAAAATTAATTTAGTTGAATGATTAGGTATGCTTTGATCCGAAGATTGTGGGTACAAACCAGGCTAGTATCAATGAATTTTACGGAACTTATGAACTTAAGAAATATCATTTGATATTTCGCGAGTTTCGCGACAGACCATCAGCCCTTACACATACGCTTTGATATTTCGTTTTTAAAACATTGTGAGGAAACTGGACTAATCCCAATCCACCCCAATCAGATGGCACTCGCTTCCGTAATATATAAATCAATGCCTACGCCAAATCTTAGGATTAGTTGCTAAGCCGACGCCAGTCGCCCATGAGCAGTATCAAAAAGCCTGAACACCACCAGGAAGATGATGATGAATTAGATACTTTGGGTGAAATTCATAAACGTCTGTCAAATAGCGCCTGCTAAAAGCGGGATTCCACCAGTGTGTGGCACGCAAGCATATCGTCAAGTGACAAGCAAAACTCACTAATTACTAAAAATAAACAAAAATCAACCTTATTTGAGTACTAATATGGTTCACTATGGCTATGACCTTGTAGTGGTAATTAGTGAGTTTTTATTGTCACCTGACGATTCAGTACAAAAATGCTTGTGCCGCGCAGTGCCGCACACTGATGGAATCCCGCCTTAACGAGGTATTAGTCGGTTGCTTCTATTTGTTATTTGGACTTTTGTGTTTGTTATAAGAGTCAAAATTTAAAACAGGTTAAGTAGCTATTAAAAAGAAAGTTTACCTTTCAAATTGCTCAAAATGACGTGCTGATGCTCCCTCTCGTCGCCGTCTAAGCCGATACTGTCAATATGCATCTCATTGTTCTGTTCACTCTCCACTACAGCCACAAGTAGCCTCCTGTAATAATCAACGAAATAAACTGAAATAGTTGTGTCTTCAGTGCCCAGGCTGGGATCGAAGAAGCGTCTTTTGCATTAGCGGCAGACGGTTGCATAGGTACCCATAGAAGCGCTGGTGGCCTAGCGGTAAGAGCGTGCGACTTGCAATCCGGAGGTCGCGGGTTCGAACCCCGGCTCGTACCAATGAGTTTTTCGGAACTTATGTACGAAATATCATTTGATATTTACCAGTCGCTTTTCGGTGAAGGAAAACATCGTGAGGAAACCGGACTAATCCCAACAAGGCCTAGTTTCCCCTCTGGGTTGGAAGGTCAGATGGCAGTCGCTTTCGTAAAAACTAGTGCCTACGTCAATTCTTGGGATTAGTTGTCAAGCGGACCCCAGGCTCCCAAGAGCCGTGGCAAAAATGCCGGGATAACGCGAGGAAGAAGAAGGTTGCATAGGTACCCATTTATCCCCGCCAAATACTATACCCGAAATGTTGAAGAATGCAGAAGCCCAGGTATCTCCTGAGCGGGGAAGCGATGAAGTAAAGCATGAATAATACTTCCAGGAACCGCCGACCAGAATCCAGCACGTGTAAAGATTTTCAGTCACTTAATTTTCAGAAAGACTACTTTGAAAAACCACCAGTTGCCTAGAGATGACATGGCGACCCTGCCAGTCATACAAAATAAATTAAAAATTAAAAATTAAATTAAATTAAAATTTCTTTATTAAAGACAACATATGGTCCATACATTTGTTAGTTATTGCTTATAATTTATGTTAGTAACAACAGTAACCTAATAAAATATTTAATAATTTATAAACAAAAGTGACTTTGTCCGCTGACCCATTGCCCATAACAGAGGACAATCTAGCTTATTAGCTATCATGTTTAGAATGCTGTTGGTACTCCCGCGCACTCTGTCAAGCAGTGAGGCCGTTTTCTTGCGCCACACGGCATTGAAACCGTCTGTGCGCGCCTCGACGAACATGGACGATGCGCTGCAGAAACGCGGCAGTCTCAACAGCATCCTAAACGCATTATTGTATTGAATGCGCAAGGCATTGTAAGCTCGCTGAGTATATCTAACCCACAGACTTGACGTGTACAATGATGTACAATAAGCCTTAAATAGAGTGATTTTGACTTCATCTGTACACCGAGCAAATCTGCGGGCTAGCATGTTCGCTCTAACTGACAATGCCCTGCGCTCCCTCTCCATATCTAAATCATCCTTCAAGTCTTCGGTCAGCAAATGTCCCAAATATTTGAACTGTGTCACTCTTTCGAGTGGAACACTATTAAGGATGATAGGTGGTATAAAGAAAGGACATTTACTTCCCGCCTTAAAGACCATGATCTTTGTTTTACTTACATTGTAAGTCAAACCATGCGCTGTCGCGTACGCCTCACACACCTTGATTAGCTGACGCAATGCACTGACTGAGGGGGCCAGCAGCACCATGTCATCTGCGTAACTTAGGTTATTGACGCAGACACCGTCAACAAAACAGCCGACTTGAGTGCTACTGAGCTCCTCAATCAGTGCATTCATGTATAAACTGAAGAGTAAAGGCGAGCTCAACCCCCCTTGCCTTACTCCGCAGTCCATCCCACATGGGTCCGACAGCTCTCTTGCCCATCTCACTCGATTTTCCTGGTGTAAGTACCAGTACTTAAATAGTGAAATTAACTCCGGTGGTAGCCCTATTCCTTCCAGTTTACGCCAAAGTATGTCATACGAAATCGTGTCGAAAGCTTTCGAAAGATCCATAAAACAAGCATAAATTGGCGTATCCCGGTCGGTGTAATACCTGACAGTGTGCTTCAAACTAAGAATGGCAGCTTCCGTAGATAGCCCCGGTACGAAACCGAACTGAGCATCATGGAGCTTCACATACCTTTTTAAATGCGAGTTGAGCACACTGTCAAGTACCTTTGCTATTATCGTGGCCAAGGAGATAGGTCTGTAGTTAGACTTATCCGATACATCTCCCGACTTGCACTTGATAATAGGCACCACCAAAGTTTTGATCATGTCCGGGGGCAAGTATGAGTGACCGAGACAAATGTTATAGAGCATGGCAAGTACGCGCGGTAGGTGAAAGCCGGCATTTCGCAGGTGCTCGATGGAGAGGCCATCATGGCCTGGTGACTTGCCTTTTGACATTTTACCTATCGCTAACTTGACATCCTTTGCGAGAACCAAAGTTGTTGCCTTTCCGATGTCCTCTCCATCCAGCAACCTGCGGGGGGGTCCTAAGGAAGACGTAACTTTAAAATGGTCCTGGAACATGTTGGCCACTTCCTTCGGGTTAGAAATCCCGTCGATACTAACGGGAGTGCCAGGCTTAGCGTTCAACTTGTTGGTGCACTTCCAAAAGTTCTTAAAGTCAGATTTAGCATGATGTGTCGCTATTAAATCCATTTTAATCTGGTCTTGGTGGTTTTGACACCACTTTAACCTGCCTTTAAAAACCTTACGAGACTCGATCATACTATTATACACCGGACCACTACTTGGTTTGCCCCAGCATACCCATGTGTTGAAGTGTAACCTGGCACTCGCGTGAGCCTCGCCTACATACCTGTTCCAGCCAACCACGGGCCGCTTACGACCTTTACGCTTCGCAATCCCGCGAGTGCGACTTGCGGCTTAACACAAAACACTTACGATGCTAAAATATAGAAGCTTAAAATATAGAAGAATAGCTAAAATAAAGAACTTGCCCGAAACTCTTGAGCAACGAAAGTTGACAGGTATCTTCGTGTTGATAAAATACAGCCGCGATCGCCTCCCGTCATTTAAGAAAGTTATTTCACGCAATCACATGGCGATCCTGCCAAAGACCTAATTACTTGATATAACTTACCCGAAATGTTGAAGAATGCAGAAGCTGACAGGTATCTCCTGAGCGGGGAAGCGATGAAGTAACGCCCGCTTGCCGTCCTTCAGAGAGAACACTTCCAGGAATCGCCGACCAGAGTCCAGCACGTAAAGATTGTCAGTCACGTAATCTGTAAATATATTCTCGCTTCGTATTCCTTTGTTTATCTCTCTTTTTACCACATCGGGTACCAAACAAGCATACGGCCCGCACTATGACTAGGTATTGTAAAGTTGTGACTTGTGAGAGACATACGGAGTTGTATGGCGTCAAGCTTGGACACCTCAACACGGGTGCCTCCTCTCATCATGATCTACCTGTGTGTTCAGAACAAAGACCATTGGGCACAGTGCTCCCAAATGTACAGGCAATAGAACTAGTTATTGTTTTACAAGGGGGTAAAGTTGTTAACGATACAGACAAAAAGCTACATGTACTCACCGTAATCCATGTCGACAACGTTTTCAAGTCCATTGAAAGCGAATACGTGAGTGATGCCGAGGGTGAAGTCGGCCATGTCGATCTTGACGATACATTTGCGCATGCCATCGTATATGTACAGGGTGTCTGTGAAGCATAAACAGTCTGTAAAGGCACCAGAATCGATATAGGTAAATAAAACAGGCATAGAACCATCCATTTAAAATTAGGCACAAAAAGATGTGACCATTTACAGTTGTATAATTAAAATTTATATGTCGCAGTTTTTAGCGTGATTCTAAACCTTCTAATACTTTTTACAGTTTTACGTGAGATATCTCCTCTAAACTCCTCAACTACCAAGGTCTCTACCCTGGTAGCCACAGGATCGGTCAACTGACAGTCCCCTACCTTCTACGGCTTCTACTGCCATGCGCCATGGCCTGCACCCTTCCTATGTCGAGGTTAAAGGGAAGCTTCGGATTTTCCGGAGAATATGTTCTAAATCTCCTTCCAACTCTTCCGTAAGTACTAAAATCAATTCAGATCAGTCCCTCACCTCTTCTACTGTCATACGCCATAGCCTGCACCCTTCCTATGTCGAAGTTAGTGGCGTGGGCCTCAGGGTTTCCAAGAGTATCGTATCGGATCCTTGTGAAAGACGCGCCGGCGCCGACGACGAGGTATTGAGGGCGGTAGTCAGGTTCATCTAGAATATAATAATAATTAAATGACGTCACAGACAGCTAACACTAACATCGAATTTCTAAGATTGTGTATTTCTAATAACAAAACTTCCGTGACGCGAATGACGTAGTGAGTGTTGTGTGCAACCCATCATTTGACAATAATGCCATAAACGAGGGTAGTTTCTCGCTCTCCCTGCCGCCACCGGCGCCTGCGCCGAGTCATCGGGCGCGGAGGGCTGCGGCCCGCAGTCTGCGCCGGTCCGTCACCGTAAACGCAAGCTCTTGATGACACTCCTCGGTACGGAGTGAAACATGTCGAGCGTTTTTCGACTTAAAATACGTGAGTGACCCGTTCTTAATATATTTAATATACTGTGTATTTGTGTCTCTGTCTTTCTTGCATCGTTAGGTTTAGCCTCCCACGGTAGCACAGTCGCATTTTTATCGCCTGTTACGTTCTAACAAGTATGTAAGTACATATTTAATAACAAATAAAAAAAAATATATTCAAATTTTAAAAGTGATAAAAATACAAAAATGCTGGCACCACACCACGCGTGGAATATCATGTCGTCATCTAGCGTTATTCCTAACATGGTTGTGAATATGGACTATGATAAAAGGTCGTTTCTCAAAAAGTTGGCACCGCCAGGTTAAAATTTATGTTTTTCAAAAATTTTGCATTTTCGCATTTTTTTATTGGGATCGTTAAAAGGCAACTTAAACTATTAGAAAATGTGGAAGGGAAGCAATTCCTTCAATTCGTTTAGAACTCTTAGAAGATATAGGCGTTTGAAATTCAGGTGAATGATATCAAGGACAGGTGAAAGATATTTTGTCTCCAGGTTATCGATAGTAGAAGCAGGTTATCGACTTTATCGAGAAATAAGTACAAATTCCAATGAAAATATTGACAGGTTATCGAGAGGCGTCATTAACCTGTGTCCGTTGCCGTTAACCTGGTTTCTTGTCATCATTCACCTGAAATGAGTGTCATCCACCTGTCCACCACATCATTTTCAATGTCTTCTAAAAATAATCGAAAAATGTGTCATTTTCTATAAAAAGGGATCTTATTGTCCACTACGATGATTAAAATTTTGGATTCTGACCCACCTCACCTTCGATTCGATTCCCAATTTAACAACAAGTTTCTGTGAATAAAACATTCAATCTTGCTGTCTATTCACCCTGGCAGTACCTAGTGGAACTCAGGTTTGGTGCAACATAGGCACATGCAGTTTTGGTCATCCAACTCGTCTTGGTGAGCACTCGGGAGAGCAGAACTCAAGATAGAGCTGATGCTGGACCATCGCAGTACCTAGTGGAACACAGGTTTGGCGCAACATAGGGACACGCTGTTTGGTCATCCAACACGTCTTGATCATCACTTGGAAGAGCAGTACCCAAGATAGAGCTGATGCTGAATCCTCGCAGTACCTAGTGGAACTCAGGTTTGGGGCAACACAGACACACGCTGTTTTGGTCAACCAACACGTCTTGATGAGCACTTGGAAGAGCAGTACCCAAGATAGAGCTGATGCTGAACCCTCGCAGTACCTACTGGAACTCAGGTTTGATGCAACATAGACACACGCTGTTTTGGTCATTGTTACGAATCGTTCAAAAATCTCATTTTTGATCCTGACTTCGTTAGGTTAAGTTATTAATATTCGCAATTAAAAACGCCTTTCATAAATATTCTAAATAATTTAATTTTATGTAATAGAATAATTCATAATTAATATAATTCGAAATTGTCTATTTTATTTTAAAATATTCAATTAAATGTATAAATTAAATCATGTCAATGTCTCTATGTGTCAAATTTAACTATGGCAATTTTTTATTCAAAGCTTTGACAGTTATAGAGCTTTCAAAAACTTACTTTGTCATCTTGAATCCCAACGACAATCCACTTTGCCACTTTTTGTATTTCTCGTAATTTTGGAAGTAAACCAGCGTTAAACTACAGTCCACTTATTATTTGACCACCTTAACAACACCTGAGACCAGCGAAGATTTTACATGGTCCTTACGAAGCCTCTGAATTACGTGAAGGCAAGATTGTGGGATCGAGTCGAGCTCCACCTATTCAACGGACCTTCTCCAGTGAAGCCGTGGGTCATCCAGGTTGGCGCAGGGCACATCCAGCTACGTGCAAGTCCAGAGCTGGTATTCATCGCGTCCCATCAGTCAGGACAAAGCAGCGACGGACACACGGAGCATCCCATTTCAGAGGGAATCCAGCCGTAACCAGGAGTCAGTTACGGGATCCAGCCCATCCAGCACCAACTAGACCAGTCCAGGAGCAAACACGGGGATCAGAATCAAGCAACATTCCGATTGATTGAGACAGCAGTTCTCTTCAAGTCAAGAAGCAGTCAGCACAGAAGGAGGAAGCACGAAAAAGTGAGATTGTTCCAATTCCATTCCATTCACTTTTCCTTTGTTCTTTTGTAGCTGCACCACCCATACTTTTCTTATCCATATTCACTACTTTTCCATTTAGTGCAGAAAGTACATTCATTGTTTTCATTGCCATCGAATTGATTCAGTAGAAGTAGATATTCAATAGTATTCATTAACAGTATTCATAATTGTAGGCAGATATAACCTCATAACACAGTTTATAGCAATACATAAGACTTAATTTCACAATTTCACTTCAAACTTGTTACCTAACTGTACATTAATCAAAATAGTAATTAATTAAACATTTCACTAGCTTAATTTCAATTTAAAACTAAAATAACCGCACGTGAACTCGTTAGTCAATCGATTTTTATAGCCAACTGCATTGTGCCGGGAGGAAGTAAACAAGGTAATTAAGTGATTACATAATTTTATTGCACCTCCGATCCATATTGCATTAAGATTAAACGCCTGGCAATTTCGCAGAGCAAATTTTGTTTAAATTCATATTATTGCTATTTTATTTGAGTAGGGTTGTGACTTTATACCTTTATTCACAATGTCTACGGAACAGGATTTAAAGAAACTCAATTACAAGCGTGGGGCTATCAAAGGCAAACTTACTACATTTCAAAAGTTCGTTTCGAATCTAGCAGCCGAACCGCAATTAAGTGATTTGCAGCTTGCCGAGTTACAATTAAGATTCGACAATACAGTGCCTATATACGATGAATTCGATGCATTACAGACAGATATCGAGATGTTGTCTGCGTCTACAAGCGAAGGGGATATCGGAGAGGAGTGGTCTCTCTTCGAAGATACCTACTTCGCGAGCATGTCGTCTGCGCAAGTGCTGATCCAAAAGCATTCGCGGCGTAGTTCTGTCGTCAATGAGTCGGAGGTAAGCGCTGCTAATACCGTTGTCAAGGCGCACAATTCAGATTCAATCAATTTACCAAAAATAAGTTCACACGAAATACCGTCAGATTCAAAATATTCCAAGATCGACTTCCCGAGTTCGTGGGAGTCTGATGCAATTCATTCAGAACGAAACGTTTGTGAAGAGCAGTCTTTAAAGACTCATTCTGCTGATCAATTCAAAGTATTCATTCAGCTGAAGGAGTCGCCTGCAGTCCCGGGGCACTCATGTCAGCATGCTTCAGCCACGTCTCTTTCAGTGGAGCGTCGCTCAGAAGCCGAACAAAAAGGCTATATTACATACAAAGAGCGCGAGCGTTCTAATAATTTATTACTGATGCGTAGGGCTCATGGAGACTCTTTTTCTACACGTTCTCCTCCATTTCATAGTGATAGCGAACTCATTTGTGTGGGGGGAAGACTGAGCAACTCCAGCTACGACCTCAGACATCCAGTGTTGCTCAGTTCAACATTCAGGTTTCATCACGGCACATTCAAAAAATGTACTGATTCACAATATCCATTTCTTGAGGCTGGTGGCGATTATGCTGGTCCAGTCTTGATATTCAACCAAACAGGTAACCTTTGTACATGTGTGTGCCTTGCAAAGGGAGCAGTGCCCCTCGAACTATATCCAGATTCGAATAGACACGCGTTCGGTGCAGCCTTCATTGCGCGCCAGGGTAAAAAGCAGACAATATTATCTAATAATGCATCGACGTCATCGGAGGTAACCGAAGGCATCCAGTCTTCTTTCACACCGGTTTCACAGCGCATAACATACGAAGGGATGTCTGCACTACTGATTCAAATTAGGGCAATTTATATCTCAAGGCCGCTGATTTCAATGTCAGACGACACAAATAACTTCAGTCCCTTAATTCCTTCCCACTTCCTTATAGGGCGATCCACAAATTTCATGCCACACCCACAGACTACTGCCTCCAGGACTTCGTCAATTCAACGTTCGTGGCACTCATCAACAGGAGAACTCCAGGAAGGCGTTCTGATTGGCGTGAAGGACAAAACTGCCTCCTCTTCTCTTCTGGCAACTCGGTCGAGTCGTCCGAAGCATTCGTGGCAGCGACGGCGTCGCAAGCGGAACAAGAATATACAGACAAAGAGAAGGGCCATCCGACGAGCCTACAACAAACATCTGCTCTCTCCCTGTCGACAAATAATTGAAGATCCAGACTTCAAGGCCGGGAGCATGTTCAGAAACGTTCAAAATGGATAAAATTTTGATCCTTTTTCTTAAGCTCAATTTTAATGTCGGCAATAAAAATCAACTTCACAATTTTTAAGATAATCTAATTTTATGTATCAGTATAATATGTATAATATGTTCTTATAATTAACTTAATTCAAATTGCATATTTTTTAATTAAAATATTCAATTAAATGTATAAATTCAATCATCATTCAAATCTCTATGTTTCAAATTTAACTATGGCAATTTTTTATTCAAAGCTTTGACAGTTATAGAGCTTTCAAAAACTTACTTTGTCATCTTGAATCCCAACGACAATCCACTTTTGCCACTTTTTGTATTTCTCGTAATTTTGGAAGTAAACCAGCGTTAAACTACAGTCCACTTATTATTTGACCACCTTAACAACACCTGAGACCAGCGAAGATTTTACAGTCATTCGACACGTCTTGATGAGGACTTGGGAGGGCAGTACCCAAGACAGAGCTGATGCTGAACCCTCGCAGCACCTAGTGGAACTCAGGTTTGGTGCAACATAGACACACGCTGTTTTGGTCATCCAACACGTCTTGATGAGCACTTGGAAAAGTGGTACCCAAGATAGAGCTGATGCTGAACCCTCGCAGTACCTAGTGGAACTCAGGTTTGGTGCAACATAGACACACGCTGTTTTGGTCATTCGACACGTCTTGATGAGCACTTGGGAGAGCAGTACCCAAGATAGAGCTGATGATGAACCCTCGCAGTACCTACTGGAACTCAGGTTTGATGCAACATAGACACATGCTATTTTGGTCATTCGACACGTCTTGATGAGCACTTGGGAGAGCAGTACCCAAGATAGAGCTGATGCTGAACCCTCGCAGTACCTACTGGAATTCAAGTTTGATGCAACATAGACACACGCTGTTTTGGTCATTCGACACGTCTTGATGAGGACTTGGGAGGGCAGTACCCAAGATAGAGCTGATGCTGAACCCTCGCAGCACCTAGTGGAACTCAGGTTTGGTGCAACATAGACACACGCTGTTTTGGTCATTCGACACGTCTTGATGAGCACTTGGGAGAGCAGTACCCAAGATAGAGCTGATGATGAACCCTCGCAGTACCTACTGGACCTCAGGTTTGATGCAACATAGACACATGTTGTTTTGGTCATTCGACACGTCTTGATGAGCACTTGGGAGAGCAGTACCCAAGATAGAGCTGATGCTGAACCCTCGCAGTACCTTGTGGATTTCAGGTTTGGTGCAACATAGGCACACGCTGTTTTGTTCATCCGACACGTCTTGATGAGCACTTGGGAGAGCAGAACCCAAGATAGAGCTGATGATGAACCCTCGCAGTACCTAGTGGAACTCAGTTTTAGTGCAACATAGGCACACGCTGTTTTGGTCATCCAACACGTCTTAACTAGCACATGGGAGCGCAGTACCCAAGATAGAGCTGATGCTGAACCCTCGTAGTACGAGTGGAATAGACTTGGTTCATCATAGGCATACGCTGTTTTGGTCATCCAACACGTGCTGGGAGACCAGTAGGTACCTCAGATAGAGAAATTGCCAAATCGCCAAACTTGAACTATGCGTCGTTGAAGAGTTCCGTTCTGATCTTCATCAGCAGTTCCACTTCATCAAATGTCACTTTTGTGAATGTATATGCTTGATTTGTAAATAAAAACACAAAAATCACTATATGTATGCCTTCAAGATTTGAGGAGTTCCCTCGATTCTTCATGGATCCCATCATCAGAACTGGGTTTTGACAAAAACGGGACCAATCTGTATGTATATGCATACAATCAAAAAAAGAATTTTCAAAATCGGTCAGGTAAACAAACGTTAAGCATTGAGGTTTCAGATTATCATCATCATTCGCTAGCCCTTGCCCCATTCATTTGGGGTCGACGCAGCATGTCTTTTTCTTTTCATCCATACCTCTCTCTCTCGCCCGTCATCTCATCACACAATAAACAAAATGAGCATGTTTTCACCTTTTTACAAAACATTATAATAAATGTATAATACGAAAAACCCTCATAAGATACCTTTTCCCATGGGACGTTACAAATCTACTTACGACATTAGTGTAACTAAATTATTTTTTTTCCATAAAAAAAACCCAGGGAGGAAAATGGGATCTACGTTAGTATGGAGAAACAGTTGTCCACTAACGACTTAATAAACATAATCACTGTTGAGTAAAAGTAACGTGGATTTTAAATAGTTATCGTTCCCCTGTCATATGGCAGGTGAATGACGTTTCATTCACCTGCCAGTGCATCATTCACCTGACTTTTTTGGACAGGTTAACGAGACTTAAGACAAAAGTACACAAATTTGAATAATATGCAGCTTTAACCGACAGGATAGTTTTTATTCTTACAATTAACACACAAAAGCGATATAACCGCTATATAATTATATAGTTACGAGTATTAGTTGTGGTATCAGTGACATTAACCTGGTGGACGATATGCAGGTGATGGGGAAAATGGCAGTTATACCGTGAAAATACAAAATGTATTAGCTTGATGAACTCCATACTTAGGAATATAAACCTAAACTATTGATTACGTTACATATCTTTATAGTAATGCGATAGGTTACACAATTAGCAAGATATCGATGCCAGGATAAAGAGTACTTACCCATTACAAACTCCAATTTCCGATACTTTGTCGTTTGTGTTTTATTTGCGAAGCACAATAACCACGTCTTCGTCCTACCAGGTGAGAGCTGGTGAGTGACGGCTTCGGCTCGTGCAGAGTGAGACGGGATAGGTGCGGTGGGGGTTATACAATCGTCGTGAACGTGACGCGCCAGGTGAATGTTAAGAATTGCCTTGGACAAACTTTGAAGCCGAATAACTTAAAATATAAGTATAATATTGTTATGCGATAGTAATATTTTAAAAGTTAAGGATATATGTTAATAAAATACGGTAATGACGTTAAATTAAGTTAATAATTTGTGTGGTTTTCATAGCTCGGAACATCAGTACCTCGCGTTGGGACACGGCAGGTTAACGGATAAACGTAGTTACAATATTTTTTTTTGTAATCAATTTTTATTAAATCTTTTTCAAAGTATTAGGCCTCTGTAAAAAAGTCTCTCTAAATATGTGTTAAAATTTTATACATATATAAAAATTATACATAATGAAAAAAAAGTTCTAACATAAACCTATTTACAGGTGGCGGTGCCAACTTTTTGAGAAATTACCAAAAACACCACGTCGATTATGTGACAAAATTATCATCATTCGAGTCATAGTGCCAACGATTGAGGCAGGACCATTTCGTGGTAAACTATTTATTTTATGTTTAAATTATGTTGTTTTATACTTGTATATGTTATAGTTTATCACGAATGCTCATTTAGGCGATGCGAGAACTCGCATGCGAGTTTCATTAAATTGCGGTTTTTGATCGGTCGGTTGAATTGGACGTAACCAACAGTCCGCAATGTAACTAAAATCGCTTGCGAGTTCGCGCGCCGTCTAAATCAGCCCTTACGATCCAAAGAATCTGGAATTTCCTGGATTCAACGGGCATTAGTAGTGAACTTTAAAGGGCCGTCACAATAGATCACAGCTTGGTCGACGTGGCACTCAAAGGCCCACAACATCACCCCAATAATAATAAATATCCCCGGGTTAGTTTAATGGTGCAAGTGGGCCTTACTGTAACAAATGGTCCCGTTAAGTTTCATGCCAGCAGGGCATGCGCAGGAGTGGCTCGCGTTGGACGTGAGCAGGCAGAGGTGGGAGCACTTGTGGTGGGCGCACGGGCTCGGCTCCTGGGTGAGGAGTAGCGCTGGATGGTACATGTGTAGTCCTGAAACATATGTGTTTTGACCATAGAGTCAGTGGCGGATTTGCCCTAAGGTCAAGTAGGCCGGGGCCTAGAGCGGCAAGATATTAGGTGGGGCAAATTGTGACAAAAAATTCGCTGATGATAGCAAGAAATAACTCAAAATGTAGTCAATATGATGGGTGCTGATAAAGGGGCGGCTACAGGGCCTGGGGCCTAGGGCAGCAAAGACTGCAAATCCCCCACTGCATAGAGTAATATAAAGAAAGAGCGGTAACTCCATACATCAGTTTTCCAAAACGCGCGTTATTTCGTAGTCGACATCTAACGTCAAGTATATAGTGGAACTATCAGTACCGCTACTTGACACCATGTCACAAGTGTAGCTACTGACGAAAAATGTACTACTAAAACAATTTACAACTAATATTATAAGCAGAAGGGGTTGAAAATATACTTCCAATTAATCCGGTTATAATATTAGCTGAAAATTGTTGAGGCATTAGAGTTTTCGTTCGCCGAGACATATATTTGTTCCTGAGTCATGGTTGTTTTCTATGTATATAAGTATGTATTTATCTATACAAGTATGTATATCGTCGCCTAGTACCCATAGTACAAGCCTTGCTTAGTTTGGGGCTAGGTTTGATCTGTGTAAGATGTCCCCAATATTTATTTTATTAATTTATTTAACTAGCAGTACCTACTGATAAATTCCGGTACATGACGCTAGATGTCGACTACGAAATAACGCGCGTTTTGGTAAGAAAACTGATGTATGGAGTTACCACTATTTCTTAACTTAGGTATATTACTCTATGGTTATGACTGAAATGTGCGGCAACCAGGCTGGAATGACATACAGAACTATGTACAGTCACCATCGGAGTTGCAGAGGTGCTCAAAAATATCTGAACACGCACTTTATAGTTCGTTTTTTTAGCATTAGAAATAAGGTAAACAATCTTGATGTGTCTTTTAATTGAAAAACACATTTTAAAAATAAGTTACGGCAAATATGTAACAATTATGAATCTAATACGATCATTTATATTCTTCTGCTTTCATAAGTAATAGTTACTGATTTTTAAAAAGCGTTTTTCAATTAAAAGACATGTCAAGATCGCTTACCTTCTTTCAAGTTCTTTCTAATGCTAAAAAAAAAACGAACTATAATGCCTTTTGACATTAGAGGTGTGTTCAGATATTTGTGCAGTACCGTCTTTACCATAAGGGCACACGGGGCCCGTGCCCAGGGCCCCCACCCTCAGGAGGCCCCGAAGGACAGACAGTAACAGTATATTTGATTACTCATAATAAATAGAAGATCATAGTAGAAAAATGTTAGTTTAATTCGCTTTCTTTACTTTCCAAAAGGGCTCCAAATTCTTGGTTTAAGACGGCCCTGGGAATGACATACAGAACTATGTACAGTCACTTGCAATTAGGTATATGTTACAGAACGAAGGCCGCAAAAATATCTGACAGTATCTTATTTGTAGAGCCATAAGAGCGTGTCAGACATTTTTGCGGCCTTCGAAGAGTAGCATTTTATTGCAGGCGACTGTACAGTCGCCATCAGATATATCGGAGTTGCCGAGGTGCTCAAAAATATCTGAACACGCGCTCTAATGCCTTTTGACAATAGAGGCGTGTTCAGATATTTGTGAGCACCTTTTGGCCGCTTCGATATATCTGATAGCGACTGTACCTACAATTGGCCATGTGAGGAGGTGGCGTGTGTGCATAACCGCGTATGTTTATAGTACTTTCATCAATTCAAACTCTTTTTAAAATAACTTTAAACACTTTTATTATAGCGTTGTTAGGACATTACAATTCTTTCTTTACAATCACTATTTGTTACTCCAACTCACGTTCACAATAATCTTCGTAGATATTTTAAAATCTCCCCAACATTTCAATTTCATCGCCCCACCATAAATCAGTGTTGCCATAATGAAAATCATATGGTCTAAGATCCCACATATATGGTCGACCTTCACCAATTTGTCTGACGGCTGAAACTATGAAAATATGAAAGAAAATATGTTCCAGGACATAAATAAATAGGGTTGCCTAAAGAAATATGGTTAAGGCTATTTTTAATAAATTTTTGAAAAAAAAAATTTTTCGGCAAATTTCACCGATTTGTCTGACGATCGAAATAAGTTTCAATGGAAAGTATACAACTTGTATAACATAAATCATCTAGGTTGCCTATCTTTTTCCGGTCACTATTATGTGGTTGCCGTGTTTAGAGAGGTGATTTTATATCGATAATTGTACTCATCTGTCTGACGCTCGAATTATACATCAAAATGATGGTAATTTTATTGCAAATACAATGGCATAGGGTTGCCTGCGAAAATCCGGTCACAAATGAGGGTTGCCAGGCTTTTAATTAAAATAAGAAGGGAAGACTTTTAGCGATAACTCATAAACGGCTGAACTGATCAAGTTTGTTTTAATTTTATTTGATTGAGTTTTTTAAGCACTATTTTCATGACTTTTTTTCATATATTTTGGACAGATGTTTCAAAAGTTGGAAGGAAAAACCTTTTTTTTTTCTAAACGATTATTTCCGAAATGATTCACTTTATCAAGAAATGTTGTTTATAGACCCCTATTCATTTTGAAAGGCCTATCCAACGACACCCCATACTATGAGGTGGAAAAGATAAAAAAATTGTCACACACATTTTGTTTCTTTCAAAGCGATTATTTCCGAAAATATTCACTTTATCAAAAAATATTTTTCTACAACCCCTATTCATTTTGAAAGACCTTTCCAACAACATGCCACACCATAGGGTTGACACGAAAAAAAAATTCTCACATACATTTTGTTTCTTTCGAGGCGACTCTTTCCTAAAATATTCACTTTATCAAAAATGTTTTTTTGAAGAACCCTATTTATTTTAAAATTCATATCAAATGACATCATACAACATAGGTATCAAACGAAAAAAAAAATGTATGTGACCATTTTTTTCGCTTCAACTCTATAATGTGATATGTCGTTGGATAGATCTTTTGAAATAAATACGGTTTTTTTAGAAAACATTTTTTGATGAAGTGAATATTTTAGGAAATAATCGCCTCGAAAGAAACAAAATGTACGTCAGGTTTTTTTTTTTCGTGGCAACCCTATGGTGTGGGATATAGTTGGAAAGGTCTTTCAAAATGAACAGGGGCTTTAGAAGAATATTTTTTGAACAAGTGATTATTTTCGGAAATAATCGCTTTGAAAGAAACAAAATGTGTGTGACAATTTTTTTATCTTTTCAACCTCATAGTGTGGGGTGTCGTTGGATAGGCCTTTCAAAATGAATAGGGGTCTTTAAACAACATTTCTTGATAAAGTGAATCATTTCGGAAATAATCGTTTAAAAAGAAAAAAAAAACAAGTTTTCCCTTCTAACTTTTGAAAAATCTGTCCAAAAAATATGAAAAAAATCATGAAAATAGTGCTTAAAAAACTCAATCAAATAAAATTCAAACAAACTTGATCAGTTCAGCAGTTTATGAGTTATTGCTAAAAGTCTTCCCTTCTTATTTTAATTAAAAGCCTGGCAACCCTCATTTGTGACCGGATTTTCGCAGGCAACCCTATACCATTTTATTTGCAATAAAATTACCATCATTTTGATGTATAATTCAAGCGTGAGACAGATGAGTGCAATTATCGATATAAAATCACCTCTTTAAACACGGCAACTACATAATAGTGACCGGAAAAAGATAGGCAACCTAGATGATTTATGTTGTACAAGTTGTATACTTTCCATTGAGACTCATTTCAATCGTCAGACAAATCGGTGAAATTTGCCGAAAAAATTTTTTTTTTTAATTTATTAAAAATAGCCTTGACCATATTATTTCTTTAGGCAACCCTATTTATTTATGTTCTGGACCATATTTTCTTTCATATTTTCATAGTTTCATCCGTCAGACAGATTGGTGAAGGTCGGCTATATTATATGGGGGATCTCCTATACAAGTTAAATATTTTTAAATTACTTATTATTCAAACTATTTTACACATATGAATTACACAGGGTATTAAAACCAGATTAAAACTGACTTAAACGATACTACAAATCATCAAGCGACGTTTTATTAAGATTATTATTTGCCACAAATAATCATTTAGTAAAGAATCATCACAGTACTAACCATAGACTGGTGAGTGTAGAGTAGCGAGACCGTTCCTCTTGCCCTCCAAATGTAGCTTGTCTGTGGTCTGTATGGTGTTGGTGGTCCAATCGCTCCAATACACCGTGTTCTCGAACACAGCTATCGCGTAGGGATGGTGGAGGCGCGCTTGGAAAAGGGACTGAAAAAAGACTTAGGTAATTGAAAAAAAAATCTTTCGGAATTTGATCGACGAATCAACTTCTGAATGTTTTTACAAGCTTTTATTTAGTTTCACCTGACCGTTGTCTGTAATCAAATCTTGCAAGTTAAATTTCATCCACTTCCCGGTTTCCGATTGAGCTGAAATTTTGCATACATACGTAAGTCGGGTGACAATGCAATATTATGGTGTCATCGAGCTGATCTGATGATGGAGACCAGAGGTGGCCATAGGAACTCTGTGATAAAACAACGAAACCTAATTGTGTTTGGGGTTTTTAGAATGGTCTCGATGAGTATTAATTGCCTGTGAAAAGAAAAGTACAGTCAGCGATAAAAGCTTGTACCAAAAATGAAATTTTTGCCAAAAACTTATTTAGTTTCACCTGACCGTTGTCTGTGTGTAATCAAATCTTGCAAGTTAAATTTGATCCACTTCCTGGTTTCCGATTGAGCTGAAATTTTGCATACATACGTAAGTCGGGTGACAATGCGATAGTATGGTGTCATCGAGCTGATCTGATGATGGAGACCGGAGGTGGCCATAGGAACTATGTGATAAAACAACGAACCCTAATTGTGTTTGGGGTTTTTAGAATTGTCTCGTTGAGTATTAGTTGCCTGTGGACAGAAAAGTACAGCCAGCGATAAAAGCTTGTACCAAACATGAAATTTTTGCCAAAAACTTATTCAAAATGAGTTAAGGCCCACAAGTAAAACCAAGGGGGTTCGCAAGCTCTAATGCACCTATTCTATATTTTTTTAGGGTTCCGTACCTGCAAAAGAAAAAACGGAACCCCTATAGGATCACTTCGTCCGTCTGTATGTCTGTCCGTCTGTCGCAGCCTATTTTCTCGGAAACTACTGGACCAATTAAGTTGATATTTGGCACACATATGTAAATTAGTAACCCAAAGATGGACAATGTCAACTATCAAATATCAAATATCAACTTAATTGGTCCAGTAGTTTGGACATGTAACGTAAACAAATGAATTTTAAACATAGGGGGCACTTTATGGGGGTAAATGAGACAATTATTTTCCTATATATCTGTGCCCAGCGGGGACAAATGAGAATAGATACACATAGTACTTACATAGATCTGTTTCGTGTTCACTTTGAGCACCATGACTGTTCTGTCGACGAAATATAACCGGTCATTCGGTGCATCTAGCGCCAGTCCCGTCGCGAAATTGTTTAGGCTGGCTGTCATCACCTAAGGAAAAGATATGGTTAGATCATTTAACCATGTGATGTTAAGATAACATGATGTATAAAACGCTTAGTTATGATGGAATAAATTAGTCTAAGGATACCCGCCAACGGTACCTTTTACTCGCCCAGCCATGTTCCTCTAAAATTATTACAGATGTAGTGCATAATTGTTTTCCATCGTGTTTTCTCGGAAACGTTCGTATTATTTGTCATGCTACTTCAGTCAACCTCAGTACTTTTTGTACCGAGACTGAATGAAATAGCAAGATACACGTTCGTATTTTTCCGTGAAAATAATGCACTGTGATCGTATAGAACCGGCACAGAGAACCCGTATTCTGTGCCATGGGTTGTGGCCAGCTGACATCAAACTATGGAATCGGCATTGACATGGATATCTAGGGACTGGCTTTACGGGCAATAATAATGACGCATGACAGGGGCCAGTACAGCGGTGTGACACCGGTACAACGCGATTGGTTGATGAGTTCGCATCACGCGCGTACCTATAGTTGCGTTAGACTGCACGATTGGCTGGAATTCGTGAGTCACACCGCTAAACTAGTACCAGTTTTAGTGCCCGACGTGCCCGTAAGGCCAGTCCATAGATATATATGTCGGAACCTGACACCAGAAAGACGTATTGCAGCGTTATAGTTCATTATTTAAGACGCCTGTATAAAATCGATTAGCAATGTTGAGCTACGTATTATTTGGTTGTAACGAAATAAATAAAGTTGCGTAGAGAGTAACGCCGTCTACTGGTGCATTGTTGAAATAAAGTTGCGTAGAGAGTAACGCCGTCTACTGGTGCATTGTTGAAATAAAGTTGCGTAGAGAGTAACGCCACCTATTGGCGTGTTGTTGAACTGAGATGACAGGTAGAAGGCTTTGGAACGTCGAGAGGTTTCTCTCGAGTGAGCGTAGGCACGAGTTGGCGTTTTTGTCGGTATGTTGGTAGACTGGTCGAGCAGGTTTGCCAACTTGACTGAGGCGGGAGCGGAGAGGCTCCGCCGCTGGTACTTCTTCTTGATCGGACCGCGCTAGAGATCGGACGTACTCGTTAGCCAACCTCGTGCCTAACTCGCTACGTTCCTGAAGGCTTATACCTAAAGGATTATTCTGATAGCTTATAAAATCCCGCGTTCTTTAACCATTTAGCTAAGTGTTTTATTTCAAGTGTTATTTTTGATTTCTTATGTTTCATTAGAAGCTTACTTTTGTGAAATAAAGAAATGATGTATTATGTGTTGTTTTAACTTGTTTTGAAAAGATTTGTCCCTCTGAGTTTGTTGCCGGTCCCATATAGGGCTAAATCTTCTCATGTTAGAGGCGTAGGGCTGGAGCCGGCCTAGTTTGACTTGAATAAAGATTTAAACGGTTTCTTTTTACTTTCATATCGCTCCCTTGAGTTAAACATAGCAATTAGTTCTTTTAAACATTTAGTACTGAAGTATAGTAGGCACTAGTATGGTTAACGAGTCCTAAGGTTTATTTCATGCACTGGTAGCATGGTAGCATACTGGTTTAGCTGTGAAGTAATACATTATCGTACTACCCCACGCGCCCACCGCCTTTGAGACCATCCTTATTCGACATCAGCAAGTGGGATTGCCAAGGTATCATGTATTGCTTACACAGCCACCTGGGAGCGTGGTGTATTTCTGGTGACCTACATTCCATAATCTGGACACGTGGTAATGGTAAGCTCACGTGTCTAACCTTGATTGAAAGGTGAGTGTAATTCATTGTTATTTGGTGAGAATTATTGTGAAAATGTGAATAAAATTGTGATTGAGGCAGTCGAGCATAGCGGTCGTTACGTGACGTCATCTCTGGGATCGTTACGTTTCTTTGTAATTAATTTTTGTAATCCATTTAAATCGAAGCGATCTTGAGTTATTTTGATTTGAAATCCATACTGTTAATTAAAACCGAGTATTAGCTATTACAACGTGATATTATTTCATCGCTCACTTGTGAATCTACCCTCAATAATTGATTTTTTATGAAGATATAATTAATTTTTATAATCCATTTAAATCTAAGTGATCTTGAATTATTTTGAAGTGAAATCCATGTTGTTAATTACAACCAAATATCGGCTATCACGACGTGATATTATTTCATCGCTCACTTGTGCTTCTACCCTCAAAAATATTTTTTTTTTGAAAATACAATGCACCGTTAGAAATGGATCCTGCTGATTTGCCAATGCATAGGATTGTGTAATCCCTACCCTGTAAAGTTTAGTAATTAGTAAAATTGCTACAAATTATTGCCCGTAATGCCGTGATAGATCACAAATCGTGCATACTATGAAAGCATGAGCTACGCATATGAAAATTAATGTTACAGTGTGCTGCAACCTGAGCAGGGACAACTTACAGACGCCATCACACCTGTAACACAGAAGCACCTGTGCAGTATCGTCTGTTCTGGAGATTTGGAAATAAAAGGACAGGTTTCGTTCCAATTGTTTATTAGTGAATTTTATTATGAGTGTAATGGCGAAGCATAACAGTCTAACGTAACTAATTAGCTGTCACTTTTCGTATTGGCCCATTTTACCGTGTTACTTATTTTTGGAACACATGTTTGTTTGTTCATAGAATGAAATAAAACGCACTCATTGAAGTTTAAATTTTATTCTGAGATTTTTGAAGTCCCGTATACATTGGAAACATGTTTTTTTTGTCTGCTACATTGCATTTAATAAACCTTTGAGTTTATCCTGCTTACATGATAAACCTGATGCCGTGCTAATGATGATTTCAGTAACAGCCAGCTATGTTAAACTACATCGTGCATCTCGCCATCTGCCGCAGCAACGGCAACTGCAAGGCGGAAAGCATCAGCCTTCGTGCTTGGGTTGGACTTCACCACCACCTTTGACTGGGCACTACTGTTTTGCTTTCGATGGACTGAAGGCAAGCCCGATGGACTGGGCACTACTGTTTTGCTTTCGATGGACTGAAGGCAAGCCCGATGGACTGGGCACTACTGTTTTGCTTTCGATGGACTGAAGGCACGCCCGATGGACAGGGCACTACTATTTTGCTTTCGATGGACTGAAGGCAAGCCCGATGGACTGGGCACTACTGTTTTGCTTTCGATGGACTGAAGGCACGCCCGATGGACAGGGCACTACTGTTTTGCTTTCGATGGACTGAAGGCACGCCCGATGGACTGGGCACTACTGTTTTGCTTTAGATGGACTGGGTATTGTTTAGTGACCGCATCAGAAGTGCCGGAGCATGTAAGAGGTGCACGTGGTCTGCTTTTTATGTGCAGAATGCTCTTTGCGAGGAGTAGCACTTACGCGGCTGAGATGGTTACTTCTGACGAGGGTCTGGTATCTGCTGAAGGACTGGTAATGCACCGAAGGACTGGTGTTGTTTTGTTTATGTACTGTGTTCATATGAGTAAAATTGGCATTATCAAATCAGAATATTATTTGTTTTAAGATGTCTTACAAAAATTTAGATCACATATGACCAAAGATTTTTTTTTAATGCCAGATAATTTCCCCGTAAATTGATATTGATGACAATGGTAGTGATACTGTCGAGCAATGAATTAGAGCTGTTGTGATTTGTGTTTTTGATGTTTGAGATTGTTCTGTTTTCACATAAATTTGAGAGTATCCGCCAGATGGAGGCGATGATTATTGGAGTGTATCCGCTAGATAGCGGCGATGATTACTGATTATTTTTATTAAGTCGTTGCTCGATGGACTATTTTTGACTAGAGAAATGAGGATTGATTAATGACTTTGAACTATTTTTTTGGTTTGATTGATAATAAAGTTTGATTTTAATAGTAATTTGAGAGAGACCCAAATTGTGGGTCAGGAATGACCGAGCGATGAGATACTGTGCTGAGTATTTTGTTACAGAATCAAATGCATACACCCACACACGAGGACGTGTGTAGCGCAGGACGGCCGTGTCGGAACCTGACACCAGAAAGACGTATTGCAGCGTTATAGTTCATTATTTAAGACGCCTGTATAAAATCGATTAGCAATGTTGAGCTACGTATTATTTGGTTGTAACGAAATAAATAAAGTTGCGTAGAGAGTAACGCCGTCTACTGGTGCATTGTTGAAATAAAGTTGCGTAGAGAGTAACGCCGTCTACTGGTGCATTGTTGAAATAAAGTTGCGTAGAGAGTAACGCCACCTATTGGCGTGTTGTTGAACTGAGATGACAGGTAGAAGGCTTTGGAACGTCGAGAGGTTTCTCTCGAGTGAGCGTAGGCACGAGTTGGCGTTTTTGTCGGTATGTTGGTAGACTGGTCGAGCAGGTTTGCCAACTTGACTGAGGCGGGAGCGGAGAGGCTTCGCCGCTGGTACTTCTTCTTGATCGGACCGCGCTAGAGATCGGACGTACTCGTTAGCCAACCTCGTGCCTAACTCGCTACGTTCCTGAAGGCTTATACCTAAAGGATTATTCTGATAGCTTATAAAATCCCGCGTTCTTTAACCATTTAGCTAAGTGTTTTATTTCAAGTGTTATTTTTGATTTCTTATGTTTCATTAGAAGCTTACTTTTGTGAAATAAAGAAATGATGTATTATGTGTTGTTTTAACTTGTTTTGAAAAGATTTGTCCCTCTGAGTTTGTTGCCGGTCCCATATAGGGCTAAATCTTCTCATGTTAGAGGCGTAGGGCTGGAGCCGGCCTAGTTTGACTTGAATAAAGATTTAAACGGTTTCTTTTTACTTTCATATCGCTCCCTTGAGTTAAACATAGCAATTAGTTCTTTTAAACATTTAGTACTGAAGTATAGTAGGCACTAGTATGGTTAACGAGTCCTAAGGTTTATTTCATGCACTGGTAGCATGGTAGCATACTGGTTTAGCTGTGAAGTAATACATTATCGTACTACCCCACGCGCCCACCGCCTTTGAGACCATCCTTATTCGACATATACGTTAATGGGAATCGGATTGTGAACCTCGCGACCTAAACGCGTAAGCGCCATGAATTTCACGGCGCTTACGACGTTTTGGTCGCGTGGTTCACGCCCCGCTCCCCTCTCGCCTACGGTTGCGATTGCGACAAATTCCTTGTTTGATGGCTTCTCTACATGATAGCCCAGCGCTGGACCAGCGAGATGGCCTTGCCATGGTTGAAAACATGCATTATGGAATGGGCCACGTGTAGATGCGTACGCGCTATCGCTGGCCCACTATCTTTGATGTCCGGACGAAAAACCGACACCGCGGCCATCCCATCGGGTCTATATTAATTCGCATAACGTAATACTCCTAATTGAAATTGGCATAACATACAGGGTGATCAATCCAAATGGGTCAGTATGGAGAAGTCGGAAACTATGAGAGATGCCAAATCTCAGCGCGCTCGGACCAACTTGAAAAAATTTAAAAAAAGTCGGCCATTTTGATTTTTTTTTAATGTAGTTTGTTTTGTCTCGGGGCCCTCTATGATATTTGGTCGAGCACCCCCCACCTATCACGCATCGTTTAAAAGTTGTCATACAAACAAACAACAAGAATATTGACCAGGTTCGAATCCCGGTTATGTATGATAGATTTAAAAAAAAAATTGAATGCCATTATTATTAAATCTAAAATCGAAGCCATGGTTCCTAAGAACAGATTTCGCTATCTCTTATAGTTTCTGACTTCTCCATACTGACCCATTTGGATTGATCACCCTGTATATTACGCATAACTTTTAAATCGCATAACATTATTTTGCATAACTGAGTACGCATAATGTTAATGCGCATAACATAAATTGTCATAACGATGACTCGGGATAAATGTATTAAATGTAATAAGCATAACGTTACTTTGCATAATTATTAAATGGTATAATAGTATTTTATACGATCGTGACATAATAGAGAGCTTTTCAGTCGAGTACTGTGTTTAGACAACGAAGCTTGCTGAGTTGTCTAAGTAAGGTACGAGATTGAAAAGCTTCATTATATCACTATTGTATACAGTACTTTTTCTACGCGTCAACAAAAATAATACTTTAAACTAGTAGAATCATTTAGGTAAACAAACCAAAAATATACAGCTAAGATACGCGAACAACCGCGATACCTTCATGTCCTTCATACGGTACGCTCCCCGGCCGGCGCGCCCCGCGCCCCACGGCGGGCTGGTCAACGACACCTTCTCGTAACTCATGAGAGTCATGAGGCCCTGGTACTTGCTCCGCGCTAAATTCAATTTTTAACCGACTTCAATTTCATAGAAGGAGGAGGTTCTAAATTCGGTTGTGGCCAAAGAATATAATACTCACTAGGAGAAGAACGATAACTCCATACAAAAAAATGTCCCTTTCAAAAGTTCGTTTATACTACTAGCGCTCTGGTAGGATACCATTTAGGGCTTGCAATTCGAATATTCGAATATTCGAATATGTCGAATATTCGACCTGTTTTGATATTCGAATATTCGGCCGCTCAGGTTTCGAATATTCGAATATTTTTTATTACTAGGTAAAATCTATTTTCATCCGTTATAGTTACAGTTTCTGTGTATTTTGCCGGGTATTAACAGTGAATGAGGAACCGTAGGTACCCAAATGCGAAGGAAATAATGTTTTTACTGTATTCCTCTCAATAGGCTTCGTGAATACAGTTAAACCTAACTCAATTTCAAAGGAAACGAAATCAAAAAGTATGTTTTATTACGGTGCGGCTAATGCTTTTTCTAGGTACAAGTAACTTTACGTAAGTTTTAAGATAAAGGGTCATTTTGTTTATTGAGTAAAATCGTACCTTAACTGAATATTCGAAGTCTAAACCTTGCCCTTTATCGCAATTCACAAATTTGATCATACCAAACCTACCGAACTAGCTCTAACCATGCACCTTTAGCTAACGAATAATCCACCCCGTAGTCAGCCAACTTTTTCCCTTAAATATTCCAATACCAATTATATAACTTATTATATAACAGCCGACCATTAGGAATCAAAACTAAACTTGCCAAGACTAATAAAGTCAATAAAGATTCAAAATACAATGGAATTAAAGGCCATTTTACAGGCTTCTTAACGACAAGAAGTTAATTTAAATCAGAAAATGATTAGTGATTAGTTGATTACCTACTAAAATGTTTTCTCTCTTACATACGTGTTTGGATGGTTAAAGTTATATTAATTCACGCAACGACGCATTTATAATAAAAAGTTTTATCAAGAAATATTGAAAATGACTAATTTTTGCGTTTTAGGTACTTACTTGCTTTTATAAACGTGGGTATTTCAGAGTAGGGTGATAAAATCTAGTCAATAAGTGGATTTCTGCAAAATATCATTAATTTTAGCAATATGTGGAAAAAGCTTTTGAATAAAACGATAATAAACCGATTTTTCGTTCCTTTTCTTATTTTTTTTAAATATTCGAATAATTATTCGAATATTCGAATATCTCGTCAGAAAAAGTCGAATATTCGAATACCTGAAAGTTTCGAATATTTGCAAGCCCTAATACCATTGTAATTAGAATTGACAACCCGTTTAGCCTAGCGGGTATTGGCAGTAATCCTGTTCAGGAAGCTAATGGTCCTGGGTTCGAATCCCGGAGAGGGAATTTCTTTTTGTATTTTTTCTTTTTTGTTGGGGTCAGGTTTTTAAGAGCCCATCAACGTGCACACTAGCGCCACTGCTAAATAATCGTGATTATTGACCGAAGCGAAGCGAAGGTCTACGTTTTGACTCGGGCATTTTGCTTTCGTATGTCCGGATGTTCTCCTCTACAGGTCGCAATTCTTAACCGGTTCTCGTGAAATTTTGTGACCGAATTTTATGACTAAATAAAATTTTTTTGTCAATCCGGTTCTTGGAAATTTTTAAAAATGGCGGAGTCGTGATACCTGGCGCCTAAACAAATAGTCGTATCGATATCATAAGACTTTTTTCTTTTTGAGACATGTTTACAGAGTTAATAGCAAAAAATGCAGAAAAAAATTATCGCTGGTTTAGGCGGTATTTAGATATTTAATTTTAACTAATTTTAATTTGAGAAGGAGTAGCTAAATTTCGTCAACCCATCTAAGAACTATTTGGCTCAGTTTGTAAACGTTCGCTTTTTCTGTTTGCACAGAGGGTCTGGGTTCGATCCCCAGTAATTGTATGCTGGGATATTATAACTTTTTGTATTTTTTTACACATAAATTTCGTATTGTTTTTCTTTAATTTACTATACACCGTGTTTTTATTGAATTCCGTTAACTTCGGGGTATAGTTAAGTACGTTTATAAGAACTAAATGGCATAGTTAATTTTCAAAAAAAAATTTTTTTTTTTGTTTTCTTTTTTGTTTTTTTTTTTTGTTTAAAAAGTAATTAAATGTAGCATATAGCGTTGTTGTAACACGGGCATTACATTTAACTCAACCAAACAATTGAAATCTGTGACATATCAATGTCATTTCGTACATCAATCGACCGAGATTGTACTTAAGTTTAGTAGCAAATGTATGAACTCATTCTAAACACTAATCAATATGTAAGCCGGCCCTAAGGCAAGTGTACACGCTTGTAGAGGCCTTATAGTAAAAAAATTAATTATGGATTATCTCCGAAATGGACTTAATTAGAACATCGGTGTCTTTGAGAAAGTTACTTGATTTAAGCTCAGGAATGCACCCTTGAAATTAACGGAAATCAAAAAAAACACGGTGTATTTAAAGCTCTTAGCACCATGTTATTTCAAGCTCTGCTCGCGAGGTCTACAGCTCACAGAGCCACTAGTTTAAATTTAGCGACAGGTATTTAAAAAAGGGGGCCGCTACGGACTGTATTGTGTATTCAAGTACCTTTTGAATACATCAAACTAGTTTTTACAATACAGTCCGTAGCGGCCCCCTTTTTTAAATACCTGTCATTAAATTTAAATAATCACGATTATTTAGCAGCGGCGCTAGTGTGCACGTTCATGGGCTCTTAAATTAGCATATCACAAAAAAATAAAAAAATACGTTAAAAGGTAATGATTAGGTACTATATTTAGAAATTCGTCAAATATAAAAGGCAACAAAAAAGTATATTAAGATATAAATATTTTCATTCCTATTAGGATTACTGTATATATGTTAGGAGCAATACATATGAATACATACATTGATATGGCAAATGGTTACAAGTTGTTATTACATCTATCCGGTTATCGGACATTTTCTGCTTTACAGCTCCGCGTAGCGTTCTTGTTCACCGGTATCCCGGTAGTCTGGATATGCGGCAGATACGTGCCCTTTGAGCTTTTTCCAAGAAATCATATGACGGCCCAGGATTATATTGTTATCTCACGCTCAAGCCATCTGCTGATTCACTCTCTAAAACAAAACAGTCACAAATTAAACAATATAATCTAACTGCCTAATTACTAACGTCGCTAATTGCTACCGGGTCTAAATTTACCAGCTGAAACAATGTGAGGTTTTACATCTATGATAAATTTTGATTAAAATTTCGGACGCGATATAGCGTCCGCGGGACTTACGGGGATAGTAAGATTAAATTATTATATTTGAATTTGGCAATTAGTACGCTCATTTTTATTTAAAGATTAATATATTTATGTATTTCTTACCTTGAAATTATCGCTGTTTCTGGTTTACTACAACGGGTTAATTTTAACTAAGTCTGTGCGAAGACGCATTTAGATATGTTGCTCGTACATATGAATCGTTTTTATTTTTAAAATTAATAGGTAAATAAATATATTTCAAGTGAATAAATCGTTTTATATGAAAACTGACATTTTTACGTTAAATGACTTTAATGACAGCATTGACATTACAGACTTTTGTCTTGCCTATGTTCTTACCGGCCAGACCCAAATCAAGGCCTATCAAAGAGGCCTATTGACAAAGATTTTTAGGGTTCCGTACCCAAAGGGTAAAACGGGACCCTATTACTAAGACTTCGCTGTCCGTCCGTCCGTCCGTCCGTCCGTCCGTCCGTCTGTCACCAGGCTGTATCTCACGAACCGTGATAGCTAGACAGTTGAAATTTTCACAGATGATGTATTTCTGTTGCCGCTATAACAACAAATACTAAAAACAGAATAAAATAAAGATTTAAATGGGGCTCCCATACAACAAACGTGATTTTTGACCAAAGTTAAGCAACGTCGGGAGTGGTCAGTACTTGGATGGGTGACCGTTTTTTTTTGCTTTTTTTTTTGTTTTTTTTTTTTTTTGCATTATGGTACGGAACCCTTCGTGCGCGAGTCCGACTCGCACTTGCCCGGTTTTTTTTTTTTAATTTTATCATGGAGGGTAGAGGCACGTCTACCCTTCATAGATTTTATGAACATAGACAAAGACAAACTGAAATAGATAATAATTTACATATGACTTCAACTACTTCATAAAATACAAATCAAAATATATTTGATAAAATAATTGGATTTGTTCCTAGAAATCGTATAGACGAAGCCAGTTCTAGCAATGTTGCTGTAGTAAAATATTTTTATGGTAATTACTGGCAATCCTCCTCTAGGAACGGAGCACACATGCACAATTATGAAGGGTCACGTCATTCCAAGGAAATCAATAGGCCTGTTGTGGCTATCTTTTTTTTTTTTCTATGTACGTTCACCGATTACTCCGACATCCGTAGTCCGAATTGAGTAATTATTTTTTGTTTAAAAGGAGCTACCTCCGAGTTGGTCCCATATTATTTTGGTTCTGTTCTGATGATGGGGTCCATGAGGAATTGAGGGGACTCCTCAATTTTTAAAGGCACATGCATGGTGATTTGGGGGCTTTCTTAAGCAACTCGAGCATTTTCTCCCGAAAACCACCAATTTGATGAAGTAGACCTGATGATGATGATTGTTTTGATGATAATGATGATGATTTTTTAAATGTAGTATGTTCAGCGATTACTCCGGCACCTGTGATCCGATTTGAGTAATTCTTTTTTTCTTTGGAAGAAGTTACCTCCAAGGTGTGTCTGTATTATTTTTGGTTCTGGTCTGATGAGGGAATCCATTGAGGAGTTGAGGGTACTCCTCAATTTTTAAAGGCACGTGTAAAGTGATTTCGGTGTTTTCTAAAGTAACTCGAGCATTTGCTTCCTGAAACCACCAATTTGATGTAGTGCAACTGTAGCCTTACCATGAGTCTGACACTACCCCCAATCAGTAGCCTTACCACGAGTTTGACATTGACATATTCGCTAACGTCTACGTAACTTACTTTTTATGCATCTCGCTCGCATTAATATGTTAGTACGAGCGAGATGCATAGAAAGTAAGTTACATACACGCTAGCGAACATATCAATGTCAAACTCGTGGTATTAAGCTGGTAAATTAAATTAAGCCTTAAGGCTACTGATCGGGGGTTAGGGTTAGGAGTTAAGGGGTCAGGGATTAAGGGGTCGGGGAATGGCGGTTGAAGGGTTGCTGGTTCAGTGGGGCTACCGCGAATACCGAAAATCGACAATTGCGGGGATCTTACTCTTTTACTCCAATGAAGGCGTAATTAGAGTGACAGAGAAAAATGCCCGCAATTGACGATTTTCGGTATTGGCGGTAGCCCTACAGGGTCGAGGGGTTCCTGGATCAGGGGTTGATGCGCTGTGAGGTTGAGTGATCGGGGGGTTGAGGGATTGGGTCAGTGGCGGGGCGGAGGATGGATTTAGTGTAGTGACAGGAATTATAATTTCCCAGACGGACTCGAGAAAATTCCTGATTACATATTTATTAAAGTAATAGGTACTTACACGAATTTAGTGTTAAACATGATCTTGTTTTTATTCATGCGTCGCGCTCTTAACAATGCGTTAAAACTAAAAATGGAAAAATAAAAAGTTTTTACAAAAAAAAGAAAACCGACTTCAAAAAGGATGAAATAAAATATTATCCTTTTTTAAGTCTATGTGTTACCAACTGATATGTTTGAAGTCGGTGCCAAGCCAAGTAGTAACAATACCAGTCAAAAATAATCAGCTTTATGGCTATAAATCCCATTAGAACTATACTAATAACTATTATAAATGTGTAAGTAATTCTGTCTGCCTCTTTGTCGTCTTTTCATGGCTAAACAACTGAACCGCTTTAGGTGAAATTTGGCAAGAAGGTAAATTCCTTAAATTGTTTTATATTTTGAAATGGACGGAATGGATGGAATTGTCCTCTGGATAAGGGACGGAGTAAGCCCTGTGCTAATGCAGCGAGGAGCTGAAGTCCTAATCCCGCATTTGGTTAGAATTTTCAGAGCTAGTTATGCCTGGGGACACTTACCAGAACAGTGGAACAAGGTCAAGGTATTATTTATACCGAAGGCTGGGAGGAAGGATTATGCTTTAGCCAAGTCCTTCAGACCGATCAGTCTCTCCTCGTTCCTCCTTAAAACCTTGGAAAAGGTAATCGATAAGTATATCAGGGAGAGCTGTCTTCTGAGAAAACCCATACACGACAGTCAACATGCTTACCGCAGGGGCAGATCTACAGAGACTGCCTTGCTGGAGCTAGTTGACAGAGTGGAAAGGGCCTTGGAAGACAAGGACATAGCCATGTCGGCCTTCCTAGATATTGAGGGCGCTTTTGATAATACACCCATTCGGACACTGGTGGAAGGGCTTAGGGCCAAGGAGGTGGATTCCACCACTATCCGCTGGGTGCAAAGCATGCTCTCAAGCAGAGTGGTTAGGCTAGACTTGCTTAACACTACTCTCGAAGTGGCCACTGTGAGAGGCTGCCCGCAGGGAGGTGTCCTATCTCCCTTGCTCTGGACTCTCGCGGTGGATGGACTTCTGCACAAGATGGCGGAACTCCGAATCGACACTCAGGGGTACGCAGACGACCTTGTTGTGACGGTGAGGGGCAACTGCCAAAGTACTTTATCAGACCTTATGCAGAGGGCTCTCAACACCATAAATACATGGTGCGGAGAGAATGAATTGTCTATCAATGCAGATAAGACAATTATAGTACCATTCACGAACAAGAGGAAACTGGACAAACTTAAACCACTTGTCATGAATGGTAAAACTATTCCGTTCTCAACAGAGGTCAAATATCTGGGGGTAACACTGGACCAGAAACTGACCTGGAACAAGCATGTGGACGGAACCATACAAAAGGCTAAATCAGCCTTGGCAATATGCTGTCGTTTGTCAGGCAACAGATGGGGTCTAAAACCCAAAATTGCCTTATGGCTGTACACATCCATAGTGAGGCCGATAGTGTCTTACGCCTCTGTAGCATGGTACAGGAAAACGACGCAGAAGGTAACAGTGATGAAGCTTGGCAGCCTTCAAAGAACTGCCTGTGTCATCGTCACTGGGGCCATGTCATCCTCCCCGACGGCAGCCCTAGAAGCCATACTAAATCTACCACCCCTCCACTTGCATCTAGAATTGGAGGCGAGATCTAGTATGCTTAGAATAGCGGGCGTGAGGAGAGGTAATTGGTTATCGCAAACTCTGAGACTGTTTAATGAATCAGTGTACGATATTCCTGTTCTTGGGATGCCAACCGACACTATGTCACCCAAATTTTGTCCACTCAAACTTTACTCAGTGGAAATCCCCAAACGGGAGGACTGGTCAAACAGTCAAATCAAGTGGAAAGAAGGAAGCCTGAGGTGGTACACTGATGGCTCCAAATCCGGATCTGAAGTAGGTTGCGGAGTATACGGTGAAGCGCCTAGGAAAAGCATCAGCTTAAACCTAGGACGTTTTTGCTCTATATTCCAGGCAGAGGTATACGCCATTCTAGAATGTGCGTCAATCAATCTGCAAAGCAACTACGGCAACCATACTATCTATATCCATTCGGATAGCCAGGCGGCACTCTTAGCTCTAACCTCCGATGTCACCACATCGAGGCTGGTTGAGAACTGCAGGCAACTATTGAACAACCTTGGAGCCAGGAACAAGGTTGTTCTACGTTGGGTCCCGGGGCATGCGGGTATCGTAGGAAACGAGAAGGCCGACGAACTCGCGCGAGCAGGGGCTAAGGGGAAGAACTACAGTCCTGAGCCCTTTTGTGGTATCCCCAAAAGCCTAACGCGGCTCACCCTAAAGACCTACTGTCACTACAAAACCATTCAACTCTGGAGAGAAACAACAGGTTTGAACCATTCCAAAGCACTTATCAAGGCCTTCAGCAAAAAGGCGTCCTCGAACGCCTTAGCGATGTCTAGGAACCAACTGCGCAACTTGGTAAGGGTGCTTACCGGGCATTGCGGCCTAAATAAGCACATGCGCACCATGGGGAAACGTGACATAGGGCGGTGCAGACTCTGCATGGAGGCGGAGGAGACGCCCTTGCACATCCTCACAGAGTGCCCTTGCCTAATGCGTACTCGTGACCTAATCTTGGGCGGACACATATTACGCCCGGAGGAGGTAAAGTCTCTCGAGACCAAAAGGATCCTGCAGCTATTCGAAGTTGCAGGGTTGGATCGAGAGTTGTAACAGGTGGCGATCACAATAGATCAGGAATGGTCGCAGTGATACATAGGCTTTGGAGCCTTATATAGCCCCTAATAAAGAAGAAGAAGAAGAAGGGACGGGAAATAACTCAGTCCCAAACCCACACTTGCGTGCTATTGAATGTTCGAGCATTAGTAAGAAATGCTCTTTAAAAAATACGACGGCAAAAAATGCATTTGATTTACACTAATGTGCCGACAAACATGGTACGGACTGCGCCAAGAAGGTTTGATCGTGTGTTCTGAGTTGTGTTCTTAGGTACAGTCGACCTCAATGATATGTTTACACTATTGCACCTTATTCCTTTGTAATAAGGCGAAAAGTGTAAACATATTTTTAACGTCGACTGCACCTACAGAAAGTACGTTCATTGTCGTCGTGTAAGGCATCGAAACGCACCAAAATCATGGTATGCTTCAAAATTTGGCTTGGCACCGACTTCAAACATCAGTTTGTAACGTATAGACTTAAAAAAGGATAATATTTTATTTGATCCTTTTTGAAGTCGGTTTTCTTTTTTTTGTACTTAAAAACTTTTTATTAAACAGTTTTTTCTTGATTATGGCCACCGTAGCCTATGGAGACTAACAAGCAACGCTAAGTGGTTTTCGTAGTCAATGGATGTTGCTATATTAAGGGTGTAACATGCGCGTTTCTGACTTATGAACCAATTGTTTCTACTATACAATCTAAAATAAATAATTAATTTGAGCTATGGTTTTGTTTCGTCCTCTTGATCGCGGCGAGCTGTGATTGGTCAATTTCATTATAGTTGACTAAACTGTATCGAAATGAATATTATAGTTGAGTTGGGAGCCCACACATTAAAAATACCCAATTGCAGTTTAATATAAGAAATCTTTATTCAAGAATTATAGTCGACGAGTAGAAAAATATTTAAAGGGAAGAAAACAGATTGTTACGTCACCATATCATAAAGCGGTATTTGGAAGCAATGTAAATTTAGTTTTTTCCATCCCACCGATTTACAGGTATAGGTTCTATTTACCAATTGTACATAGATACTGACAAATGGAAATATTGTGTTATTTATTTAGTTATATCTGAGGTGTTAATTAGGATGTAAATATATCTATTATCTGACTGTTAGAAAAAATAACCTAACAAAACCTACCTAACAAAGTTGGTTTTGCCCTGCCGGGCTAGCACTTGATTGGCGCGAGAGTATCTCGCCGGCGAGATAGACTACCCATCCCTCTTTTGTTAACATAGTTAGCAAAAGAGCTAGCTTGGCCTACAGATCCATCTAATTAGCTCGCTTTATAAAATTATGCTAATTCATTTTGTGACAGTTAAAGTTATAGTTGATAATGTTATGCATATTTCAATTATGCGGATTCATTATTATGCGCAATAAGTGTTATGCTTTCTCCTTATTTATTTCTCCTCTTAAGTTAGGTTATTTATAATATGAATATAAAAGTAAAATATAAAAACACTTACAAAACAATAAAAAATACATATAAACACATTATAAAAAACCTAACCTAGGTTGCCGCCGGCAGCGGGGCTTGGCCCAAGCTGCCGGTGGTCAGGGCCGCAGAGTGAGGAACCGACGTACTATACGCGCCGTGTCCAAAATTACCGCCTTCTGCATCTGATCCTTGATCCAACCACCCAGCGAGAACTCTTCGCTATGAGACCGTTCGCTGACACAACTATCGGAACAATGATCGTCGAGTCAACATCCCACATGGCGGTAATCTCGTGAGCTAAGTCTAGGTACTTGCTGGACTTGTCCTTCTCGGCCTTCACGAGATTCTCATCATGGGGGATGGTGACGTCGGCGAGCACGGCCCGGCGCTGCGATCGGTCTATCAGCACGATGTCAGGCTTATTGGCGACAATAGTCCTGTCAGTGATGAGATATCGATCCCAGTAGAGCGTGGCACGACAATTCTCGAGAACAGGCGCAGGTAAGTACTTGTAGTACGGTACTTCGCGGTCCACAAGGCCGTATAGAAGAGCAAGTTGCTGGTAAATAATCCTGGCTACGAGATTATGTCTGTGCAAGTACTCACCGTTAGCAAGATGAGAACAACCGGAAATGATATGCCTGAGTGACTCTCCGGGACGGCGGCATGCCCGACAAATGTCGACCGTACCGTCCTTCAGGATATATTTCCGATAGTTGTTCGTCATCATCACTTCGTCCGCAATTGCACAGGCAAAACCCTCGGTTTCTCCGAAGAGGTCCCCGAATCGTAACCAGTTCACCGACGCGAGCAGGTCCACATCGGGTCCCGTGAGGGCCTTGTAGAACCGCCCGTGTAGCACCTTACTCTCCCATGCCGCCTTGCGATCCGCAGTACTTAGTACCACAGGTTTGCGCCAGTTCTCGTTTGCCAAGGAGAGCCGCGTGAGGTTGCTGTTAGGGCTTGCAAATATTCGAAACTTTCAGGTATTCGAATATTCGACTTTTTCTGACGAGATATTCGAATATTCGAATAATTATTCGAATATTTAAAAAAAATAAGAAAAGGAACGAAAAATCGGTTTATTATCGTTTTATTCAAAAGCTTTTTCCACATATTGCTAAAATTAATGATATTTTGCAGAAATCCACTTATTGACTAGATTTTATCACCCTACTCTGAAATACCCACGTTTATAAAAGCAAGTAAGTACCTAAAACGCAAAAATTAGTCATTTTCAATATTTCTTGATAAAACTTTTTATTATAAATGCGTCGTTGCGTGAATTAATATAACTTTAACCATCCAAACACGTATGTAAGAGAGAAAACATTTTAGTAGGTAATCAACTAATCACTAATCATTTTCTGATTTAAATTAACTTCTTGTCGTT
Source organism: Cydia splendana (assembly GCF_910591565.1). NCBI lineage: Eukaryota > Metazoa > Arthropoda > Insecta > Lepidoptera > Tortricidae > Cydia > Cydia splendana. The sequence goes on from NC_085979.1 coordinate 8,442,943, forward strand.
AAGAAGCCTGTAAAATGGCCTTTAATTCCATTGTATTTTGAATCTTTATTGACTTTATTAGTCTTGGCAAGTTTAGTTTTGATTCCTAATGGTCGGCTGTTATATAATAAGTTATATAATTGGTATTGGAATATTTAAGGGAAAAAGTTGGCTGACTACGGGGTGGATTATTCGTTAGCTAAAGGTGCATGGTTAGAGCTAGTTCGGTAGGTTTGGTATGATCAAATTTGTGAATTGCGATAAAGGGCAAGGTTTAGACTTCGAATATTCAGTTAAGGTACGATTTTACTCAATAAACAAAATGACCCTTTATCTTAAAACTTACGTAAAGTTACTTGTACCTAGAAAAAGCATTAGCCGCACCGTAATAAAACATACTTTTTGATTTCGTTTCCTTTGAAATTGAGTTAGGTTTAACTGTATTCACGAAGCCTATTGAGAGGAATACAGTAAAAACATTATTTCCTTCGCATTTGGGTACCTACGGTTCCTCATTCACTGTTAATACCCGGCAAAATACACAGAAACTGTAACTATAACGGATGAAAATAGATTTTACCTAGTAATAAAAAATATTCGAATATTCGAAACCTGAGCGGCCGAATATTCGAATATCAAAACAGGTCGAATATTCGACATATTCGAATATTCGAATATTCGAATTGCAAGCCCTAGTTGCTGTCTACTGCCACCACATCACGATGCATCCCACACTCGTTGTTAAGGAAATAATTCCTGAGATTGTACACCTCGCGGTTGTGGAGATCCTTGGCGTTTAGGAAGCCTCGGCCTCCACACTTCCGTGGGATGTACAATCTCATAACTGACGAGCGTGGGTGTAGCATGCGATGTGTGGTGAGCAGTGATCGGACCCTCCGATCCAGGGCGTCCAGCTCGGTCTGAGTCCACCTTAGTATGCCAAAGGAGTATGTGAGGAGAGGCATTACCCAGGCGTTGAAGGCGCGCACTTTGTTGCCTCCTGACAAAAGACTGTTAAGGACTTTTGTGAGCCGACTGAAAAAGCGCTCCTTCCCCGACCGTCTAATACCCTCGTCCTCAATACCCAACGACTGTGACATACCAAGGTATTTATAGGTCTCTGATTCAGAGATAGACCTGAAAGACATTGTCTCAGAAAGTTGTAAATTTGTTGAATTTAATACAACCCTCCCCCGCTGTACATGCATAACCGCACATTTATCGACACCAAACTCCATGTTGATGGCACTACTGAAGACTTCGGTGGTTTTCAGTAGCTCCAACAAGCCTTGGGTATTTGGTGCAAATAATTTGAGGTCATCCATGTACAGAAGGTGAGAAATAACTTCACCCTCTCTCCGAAGCCGGCAACCTAGTCCCAAATCCTTCAGCAGGGTGCTGAGGGGATTCAGAGCTAGGCAGAACCATAGCGGACTCAGACTGTCGCCCTGAAAGATTCCTCGCTCAATCCTTATAAAATCCTGTGGGCCAGGTCGGTCATCCCCGCCTCCTGGTTGACGAAGGACTGTGGTCCACTGCCCCATACGAGCGCTTAGGAAGGCTCTCAAAGCTGCATCAACTTTGTACAGCTCTAAGACCCTCCCCAGCCATGAATGAGGCACCGAATCATAGGCCTTCTTGTAGTCAATCCAAGCGGCTGAGGGGTCCGCCGGATTTGTTGGCAGATGATCATGTCTATGAGGAGGAGCTCTTTAGTACCACGGGACCCAACCCTACATCCATTTTGAGCAGAGGCCAAAATATTGTTTGCGACAATGTGCGCGTTGATTTTTGCTCTCAAAATGGATGTAAGGAGCTTGTAGAGTGTAGGCAAGCATGTGATGGGTCTGTAGTTCTTCGCTTCCGTGGTACTACCGGACTTATAGAGCAGGAAGGTGACACCAGTTGTTAAGGAAGGTGGGAGAGAACCAAGCTCGAGGGCTTGTTGAAATTGTGCTGCTAAGTAGGAGTGCGAGCATCGGAACCATTTTAACCAGAAGTTGTGCAATCCATCCGGCCCAGGACTTTTCCAGTTCTGGGCCGTGCGGATGGCACAACTTACGTCATCGGGGCTGATGGTGACTGACCCCATAGGTTCAATGGACTCGCACTCACGCTCGACAACACTCATCCAACTCCCCTCGGCGTGTCCGACAGGCACCGACCAGATGCTACGCCAGAAGTCATTCATGACAGTAGCATCCGGTGGCTGCGAGTCGGATGCACGAAGGTTGGTTTCCTCCCACTTTCGGTACATCTTCCTTTGGTCACTCTGGAAAAGACGATTCTGCTGGAATCGGTCCACACGCTCTCTTGTGATTAAAACTCCAGGATTCACAATCAGCACACTTTATTTAATTACCTTTATTATTATTTTACAGATGCATAGATGCCATTACATAATAGTAACACTTATTCTAGTACTTATAACACAGATTATCGGCTTGAGAGCTACTACCCAGTACTTTGCTTTCGGCTAATGCTCGACAACGACTGCCGCTCGTCCATCCGGACACCTGGTTTTTACCCGTCTCCCCACTATTTATTGAGTGGGAGGCCGGTAGTTAGTATTACAGTGTTATTATCTTACCCTACTTAAAAAGTAATCTAAATAAATTATTCTAAAACTTAATATTACTTATTAAAATCATCACATTCGGCCATCAGACATCGTGCTGCCACTGGCGCACGTACGTAAAATACAAAGCAATATTAATAATAATAGCAAGCTAATCTATCCAAGGATTAACAATTTGCTAGATCATTAATTTAAGTATAAAGATTTAATTACATGACGGTAATATTCCTAAGATATATAATTAACACCATGTATTCTTATGCATCATTGTACTGTACATGTATACAATAAAATAAATACAAATACAAATATTTGAACTTTAATGAATATACCTAAAACATACTTGGTTCAATAATGTAGCTATTAAGTTATGAAATCACTATCATCACATTCGCAAAATGAATATAATATTCAACATCGCATTTTGCTAATTAAATACTTAATGATCACAAAATAAAGAACTTCGACATTTACTCGCTATCGCTGTTACGGTGGACATTACCTATCTGTTTTTAAAGGCTCTAATTTGCAATTGTCAGTATCGTGTCCAACCCTAAAACATTTTTTGCATTTAATAATTGGCTTCGGACATTTGTAGAATGGATGCCCTTTCTCTCTACAATTATAACATATTCCTGCAATCTCATTCGAAGTGGACTGTGCTCCGTTAGTGTTACTCGAGTTATTACTTATATTCACGTTACGATCCCTACCTTTATTATTGACAGAAGATGGGGTAGTTCGTTGAGAGCAGAGGTAATTGAGCAGATCTTCCGGTTCTGTACAGTTTTGAGCCTGAGCTCCACTCCTAACTGTTCGGTCGCCAATACCATGCACGATACAATCAATAGCTTTCTTTCCCTTAATTTCACACCTATTAAGTAAGCCTAGTTTTGCATAAAAGTACTCGCGATAGCTTTCATCAGTCCGGGACGTGCGTGCCAACATTTCTTCAAGAAGGCGGCCGTAATTCTCTTCGCTTGGAAACGCCCTCTTGAGTTTATGTTGCCACTCTTCCCAAGTGTACACAACGGAGGGAAGAGTCTCATACCATGTCTTTGCAAGTCCACTGAGCTTTTGCAATGAAAAATGAATAGTTTGTTTCTCCTCCCATCCGTATATGGTCCTACACTCGTTGACCTTATTGATCCATATTTCGATAGTCTGGGCTTTGTTCGTGGGGTTAAATTCAGGTACCACATTGTTCATATTGTTACTGCTTAAGGTAAAGCTCTTACTCGGTTCACTTTTCCACGTAGCGAGTACCTTGATGATGTCTCTTGTAGTCATCCGACTCGATTTTCGATGTGGACTATTATCACTTGAGGATGAACTCGACGACCTCCTGCGTCGCTTCCGTTTGCGTTTCGGTAGCGGTGGCGTATACGATGTACCGGCACGCTCATCGTCATCTGAAGCCATGGTCTTACTGCAATTATTAATCTCTAAAAAGGGACTTGTAGTTAAATAAATGAATAATTATGGGAAAATCTGTTAATGTAATTTATTCAATTATTTCAACTACTTTGTTATTAGGTACTATGATTATTGTTCTCTCATAAATCATATTGAAAAATAAGCCAAAAAATCACACGAGTAATTACTAGTGTCAACTATATTAAAAGCCACGGGACATACACGGCTATATATGTATATTGCTACCAAGACTTTTCAAATTTGTGTATGATCAATTATACTTATCTTTAAGATTGTGCAATGCTGTGTCCAATATGCTCAGCACTCTGGGCTGAGATTACAGCACTCTGGGCTGAGATTACAGCACTCTGGGCTGAGATTACAGCACTCTGGGCTGAGTATAGATGGCATACCTAGCCATCACAGCACTCTGGGCTGAGTATAGATGGCATACCTAGCCATCACAGCACTCTGGGCTGAGTATAGATGGCATACCTAGCCATCACAGCACTCTGGGCTGAGTATAAATGGCATACCTAGCCATCACAGCACTCTGGGCTGAGTATAGATGGCATACCTAGCCATCACAGCACTCGGGGCCGGATATCATTGGCAATACTGGTATACGACGGTGATATCAGGCATACTCAGCCTGTACCACACATGTAGTACCACATACATAATATATACACATGGCACACACGGTTGATTTCAGGCATACTTAGCCTGTACCACACATGTAGTATTACATACATGCTTTACACACATGTTACACACGGTTGATATCAGGCATACTTCGCCTGTACCACACGTAGTCAGGCATACTTAGCCTGTACCACACATGTAGTACTACATACATACTTTACACACATGGTACACACGGTTGATATCAGGCATACTTAGCCTGTACCACAGATATAGTATCACATACATACTTTACACACATGGTACACACGGTTGATATCAGGCATACTTAGCCTGTACCACACGTGTAGTATCACATACATACTATACATACATGGCACTCGCTGTTGATATCAGGCATACTTAGCCTGTACCACACACGTGGTAGCATAAAATCGTACAGGTAAACAAAACATGACACACGCGGCGGTTATCAGGCATACTGCGCCTGTACCACACACGTGGTACCATAAAATCATACAGTTAAACAAAACATGGCACACGCGGCTGGTATCAGGCATACTGCGCCTGTACCACACACGTGGTACCATAAAATCATACAGGTAAACAAAACATGGCACACGCGGCTGGTATCAGGCATACTGCGCCTGTGCCACACACGTGGTACCATAAAATCATACAGGTAAACAAAACATGGCACACGCGGCGGGTATCAGACATAATGGGCCTATACCACACACGTGGTACCATTAAATCATACAAGTACAAACAAACACATGGGGCACGCGGCTAGTATCAGCCTTACTGACTTCTATCAAAAATACTTGGTACCATAACCTACGAGAATAATATATATGAACATTTACAGCACGTTTAGTAGAAAGGTTGCATGATCCACGTGGCCGATATCAGGTATACTTAGCCTGTACAGCACACATGTCCGCATATGAATAAAATAGAAAAACATAAAAAAAATATCCTCAAACAACATCAAAAAGTTATTATCAGAATCCAATGCCTTGGCCACATTTTATCCCTATTTAAGCGTGAGTTATATGTATACTTACCACAAATTTAATTATTTCAACAATACTAATTACTTAGTGACGATTTTTACTTACGGTTCTTTATCCCTGCTTCTGAATTGTGATTAAAACTCCAGGATTCACAATCAGCACACTTTATTTAATTACCTTTATTATTATTTTACAGATGCATAGATGCCATTACATAATAGTAACACTTATTCTAGTACTTATAACACAGATTATCGGCTTGAGAGCTACTACCCAGTACTTTGCTTTCGGCTAATGCTCGACAACGACTGCCGCTCGTCCATCCGGACACCTGGTTTTTACCCGTCTCCCCACTATTTATTGAGTGGGAGGCCGGTAGTTAGTATTACAGTGTTATTATCTTACCCTACTTAAAAAGTAATCTAAATAAATTATTCTAAAACTTAATATTACTTATTAAAATCATCACACTCTGTAGCGGCGAATACGGTTTGCCCATGCATAGACTTTCTGCTTTAGAAAGTCGATGCGCTCCGTTACGTTGGCCATGTAGTCGCGGGGCCTGATATCCGTCCCCGCGAATGCCTGGTTTACAAAGCGCATTACTCGGGGGCGATTGTTGCCCCTCCTGATTATGCTTTCTTATTATTATGCCTGTTCAATGTTATGAACAATCATGTTATGCCAAATCTGTTATGCGAATTCATATTATGACAATTAATGTTAGGCGTATTAAGGGGCACCCCATCCCATCGCCATCCCATCACTACCCTCTCTAGACGCTGTGGTCCATCTTAGTGGGCCAGTATGATGGCCCATCGTGTAGAGGAGCCATGATATGGCTTCTCTGAATAACTCAATGGGTAGTGCTAGTGTCACGATGGTCACAGGCGCCGAGAACAGCCCTGGCTTATCCTCTAGCCGCCCAGACATCGAAACTTGCCAATACAAATTCAATTTTGATTAGTCAAAATAAAGATTCAAATTAGAACGGAACGGGAGACCTTTTTATAGGTCTCTGGGCGGCTAGTGGATAAATCTACTAACATTACCTATATCAGTTTGTTGGTCTTACGTTCGGATATGGAAGGACAATAAACGAACAGTCTAAGATATTAACATTAACGGTTATAGAGCCTCTCCAGGGAAATTCCCTTTCTAACAAAATGAGAATTTGGTACATGCATGACAGTATTGATTGATACCAGTGGCGGATTTGCCCTAAGGCCAAGTAGGCCCGGGCCTAGGGCGGCAAGATATTAGGGGCGGCAAATTGTGACAAAAAATTAGTTGCATTACCTACAACAAGAAATAACTCAAAATGTAGTCAATATGATGGGTGCTGAGAAAGGGGCGGCTACAGGGCCTGGGACCTAGGGCGGCAAAGACTGCAAATCCGCCACTATACCATCGATTCTATAGAAGCAAATAGAACTCACCACGGGGTCGGAGCCATCCATGCGCGCACGCATGATCACGTGGCCTCCTTGGAGACCGGCCACGTCGGCCCAATACATTAATCTAGAAGGAAAATACGTAGAATTTAATTTATTCCTTTAATTTTGGCACTGGACGCCATTGCTGCGTCGGGGCATATTGTCACTGTTGAAAAATACTACCTACCACCCAACTCTTCTCTTTCTACTTAATTAAAAAGAAAAGGATAATAGTTGCACGCGTCCTTGATATCTAGCGTGGTATATTTATTTTCACCACACCAACTGGTAAATGCTCTCTTGATTCTTCAAAAACCGATACCAAATTTGCATTTTATTCACATGTGAGGCAAAGTAATCAAATGCAAATTTTGAGTTGTTTTCTTATGTTTGCTGATTGAATTTACTTTTAAATGATGATTTTGAATCATATATATTTAATAACATTTATTTGGATTTGATTTGGTTTGTTTTTGTTTGATATCTTACAATTAATATTTTCTTCGGGTTGTTGTGGTGAAAAATTTTGTGTTCCACTCGGGGGCCAATTTTGTTTAACCCTCGTGCTTTGAAACTCTCGCAACACTCACGATTCCATTTTTCGAACCACTCGTCGCTACCCTCGTGGTTCATTTTTGGAATCTTTCGCTTGCTCGGGTATCAATATTAGCACGAGCGGTTAAACAATAACTTTGCCCCCTTGTAAAACAACCGTTCTTGACATCCAGCCTAACAAATTTCGGCCATTTCGGGCTGTAAGGATGCGAGCACACACCGATCCGTATGTGATGCACACATAGATGGCGCCACGTGACGTGTCGCTAAAGTAGATATTGTTAATTAGCTAGTTTAAAGCTACAGCGCTCTTTCTAACATTATGTACATATAGAAAAATAGTTCTCTTACCCATTCTTGACATCCAGCGTAACAAATTTCGGCCTCAACGAAGCTGTACTGATGCGGGCACACACCGATCCGTCCGTGATGCACACATAGATGGCGCCACGCGACGTGTCGCTGAAGTAGATGTTGTTTCCAAGCCAGTCCACTGCAATGTCACCAGCGTCGTATAGACCTAGGCTCACTAGGGTCTGAAAACAAAAAGATGTGGTAAAGTACAGCCTAACCTTATGCATAGAACTTTAATATGGACCTGATTTATTTAAATTATGTTTTATCCCTTTACAAATACATAAGTCAAAATGACAGACAATGAGCGCTGCACAGCGCTGGATCAGCTAGATGGCCATGCGATGGTTGAGAGCACGCACTATGGAATGGGCCACGTGTAGATGTGTACGCACCATCACTAGCCCACTACCTTTGATGTGCGGGCGAAAAACCGACACCGCGGCCATGCCATCGCCATCCCGCCGCGCCATAAGCCATCCGACACCACTCTCTCTCTGCACGCTGGCCCATCTTATTGGGCCAGTATGATGGCCCATCGTGTAGAGGAGCCATAAAATGCGTATATCATATTACCCTCACCCTCAAAACTCGTAAGTCTTGAAGACTCGACTAAGTCGACTATATTTGAGGATTGTATTTATCTGGGGGCACGGCAGTGCCCCCGCCAAGTCGAGCAAAACAAAGAGGCACGGCCGTACCATCCTTTTCTCGAAGCGATTCAGGCCATTTTCGACGTCCTGTAATTTTGTCCTGGCTGAAGCTAGAACCCTGAATTTTCAGTAATATATAGGGCTTAACATGATTAAGATATATTCTCAAAAACTTTCAATTTGAACTTGTAGTTTAAGAATTATTGTACGTCAAAGTTCCTTATTTTCGACACTGACACACTCACTCACGATCATCATAATTCTAAGGTACTTCTAGGCCTTCTAGCAGGGTCAAACACAAAACGGTGTTCGCGTCTTTACTGTAGACATACACAAAAGTTAAGGGCTATAAAGGTTAATTTTCTTATGTAACCCTTATCCACGTGAAAAGGTACTTCTTTTATTTAGAGAACTATGATAAAATCATTACCTACATGCCCACAAGCTGTTAAATATTGCCCACAGGAGAGAAAAATTTACAGTTCGCGTGAAAATACTAGTTTTCTCATAATGCTTTACTCGTACCGTACTCGTATGTGTAAGGGGTCATCCATTAATTACGTCACACGAATTTCAAGGTTTTTTGACCCCTCCCCCCCTCCTTGTCACACTTGGTCACATTTGACCAACCCCTCCCCCCCTGGTGTGACGTCACATTTTTTCAACGAAATCGGCAAATCGAATTAAGTATTATTAATTTTTTGTCAAAATATTAGTAAATTTATAATTTATAACCCAAAACTAATTATGAAAAAAAAAATTAACTAATAAAAACGATTATCGTTCCAAAAACTTGTTTTTGAACTGTACAGTAAATAAAATTATTAAAATAAAATTTTGGTTACTGATGAAGTTAAAGTGACGTCACAAAATTTGTGACTCCCCTCTCCCCCTTGTCACAACATGTCACATTTTCTTGACCCCCTCCCCCCCTAAACGTGTGATGTAATTAATGGATGACCCCTAATGCTCAAACTGCAATTAGCGCTAGCGTTATGTTCAATTAGAATTATTTTTAATAGGTGACGATGATCCTTTTGTCATTATGCAGCCGTGCGATTGCCAAGTCATTATACGTATTACAAATTAAAGATATCTCATTGATACGTTTTAACACCCCCTGGCACTGATTAAAATAACCGACTTGGTTTCACATTACATCTCAAAGCTTTTTTTGTAGTCGAAGCGTTGCGAGACTTGCACCTTTTTACATGTAATGTTTTTGATGGGATTTATTTTACGCGTATGGATGTAAGAAATCGTCTTTGCCGCCCTTAAGGCGTTAAGTCTCGAGAACCTTAAGGGTTCGAGTCTTTAAGCCTCGAAATTAGCGTTATTCACAACACTATTTAATCCCTATACAATTTTGCAAACTTCAAGAGTTACCTGTTTTGTCTCTACGACGTTATCTAGCTGAGCTCTGGCTATAGCCTGGTGTCCTTCCGCTGTCTCTACCCAGTAGAGATACTTGCCGTCGTAGGACACCCCGTGGCTCTGAAAAAAAAACATTATGGGAAGTATAGCAATCGTATAAGAAAGTCCCCCTGTAAGGGTAAAAACGGGTGCATCGCAACTTCTGCTGCTGACTGTACCTTTTTGATACCCGTAGCTACAACAACTTCTTGCTTGGTTTTGACCTTGATGTACCGAATATCTTTCTCAGTGCTATAGAAAAGCATCGCTTCTGGACCTGCAAGAAAGAAAAAAATCATTTTAAATTTCAAAAATACTTGCTCGAATTCACATTGCAAAAGTATATTTTTATTATTATTAGTAGTTGAAAATCACCCGGACCATATCCGCGTTCATATTCACATCGAAACTCGGCCGTTCTGACTATAACGCGTCCCTGTTTCAGTTTACTTACCTTGAGCAAAACAGAGATATCGAAAATCATCCGCGTCATATCCGCGATCGCATTCGCATCGAAAATGTCCATCGTAATTCTTGCAATGATGGCTGCAACTCGGCCATTCTGATAGACACTCGTTCACGTCCTCGCATTTGTTTGTAGTTTCGTTGTAGTAGTGGGAGTGTGGGAAGGGCATGCAGAAACAATTAGGGCCGGAGCGATCTGGGGTGCATTTTGTGATGGAGGTCGGACAGGTGGAGTTAACGCACATCGAATGCCCTGGAAAAATAAAGTGTGTCACTACCATGTCTTAAAATAATATAACTAATAATAATAAGGTTTCATATAACTTGCACACTTTGGGTGTAACGTGTAACTATCTGTGTAAAGTCCGTATAAGCTAACACGGTATTTGAAAGCCTAGAGCCCTAGAGTGTGCATGTGTTATTTTAAATGATATAATTTCATAGAAATTTAACGTTAATCGTTTGCGTAAATTGCGTAAAAAAAAAACAACGCAACCTCTATATTGGGTTTAATACAGGGACCGAATACCGGTATATTTTTCATACAAATTAACTGGTATTCAATTTCGGTATCTTATTGGTTGTTTATATGTATATTTTTGCACTTAATTTAGCTAATTTGTACAATCATTATCTTTACCTAAATACTATTCTATAATATCAAAGAAATAATGTGTAAGCTAGGAGATATTTTGATTTTTAGAGTTCCGTACCCAAAGGGTAAAACTATTACTAAGACTCTGCTGTCCGTCCGTCCGTCCGTCTGTCTGTCACCAGGCTGTATCTCACGAACCGTGATAACTAGACAGTTGAAATTTTCACAGATGTTGCCGCTATAACAACAAATACTAAAAACAGAATAAAATAAAGATTTAAGTGGGGCTCCCATACAACAAACGTGATTTTTGACCGAAGTTAAGCAACGTCGGGCGGGGTCAGTACTTGGATGGGTGACCGTCTTTTTTTGCCTTTTTTTGCATTATGGTACGGAACCCTTCGTGCGCGAGTCCGACTCGCACTTGCCCAGTTTTTTAGTTATACCGGTAACGGTAATTTGATAGCAATTGAATAGCACCGTCTCAATGTAGCAGCAGATATAATTATTTTGAAAGAAAAGTAGAGATAGAGAAACCAATAAAAGTTTGTAAAACCTCACATTTGTCGCAAAACGGGCCCTCGTCGCTATTGTCCCTGCAGTCTGTGATGTTGTCGCACATTTGCCCAGGCGTCAGGCAGAAGGACGAATCCAAGCACTTGTAGAAGCGCGATCCGACGGGAGAGTATTCGTAGCACGCTTTGCCGTCGCTCACCGTGTGCGCGTTTAAGGAATGTCCTGCAAATATTTCGATTTTGTAAAAAACTTAATTATCTGATTAAAACAAAGCTGCAACCGTAAAAATACTGCGAATGTCAGATTTGTGTTTAGAGCGCATTCGTAGGTATCTAAAATCTTTATCAAAATTCTTGCTATGATGACTTCATTTCTGTGAGCTGTGGTCACCTAAGTAGCTACGTAAACGTCCGTTAATGTTAAATCCTTGTTCCTATGTAATTGGGTACATGTATCCGTTGGTGTTCCTTAAATAAATAAAATAAATAAATTCGGCCGTTCTGATAAAAACGCGCCCCTTTTGGTCGGTACAGTTAGGCTTTAATGCGAGACTAGGAGATGTCATTACCACACTTAAATGGAATTGGGCGTTACAAGTTGAATGGCAAGTGGACCACGGATTGGTGATCGCTTTCGGATGAATGCGCCTGACGTCCCCGCCGTTAGCTCGTTGGGTGGACGACATTAGGAAGATCACGGGGCAGTATTGGATGAACCTGGCCAAGGACCAGGATAAGTAGCGTACATCGTTTTCAACACTCAAAAACTTATGGTACTTCATTTATTCCATTAAAAGAAAGCCTTGGGTGTAGACTTCTTTTTAAATAACTTAAGTTTCTGAGTGACTTAAACTTATTTTTCCCCGTGTCTTATATTATTTTTACCCCACCTGACCCTACAGAGAGGCCTATGCTCAGCGGTGGGTAACATAAGGCTAAAATGATGATGATGATGATACTTTGGTTTTGGTATACTGACTTACTTTCTTACTGCTGTGGCGCAACGACCCGAAGTGGATCTTGGCCTCCGACACCAAAGACCGCCATACTACTCTGTCCAAAGCCGTCTCTGTCCAGTCGACGGCGCCGAGTTCGCTAAGGTCTTCTGCACTTCGTCTCTCCAGCGGTACCTAGAGCGTCCAGACGGCCTTCGGCCACTTGATACTCCAGAGTACGCCCTCCACCTCCTCCTCGTTGGTTTTGATATGGTGATGTGTAACTTATAGCTAGAGATAAAACTGGTTGGGGTCACATTGAGAGACCGTAAGACGAATGAGTGGCTGAGACAGCAGAGCAAGGTCACGGATGTTGTAAATCACGTAGCCAATTTGAAGTGGGAATGCATATAGCACGAAAGACCGATTCGTGGAGTAAACGACTACTTGAGTGGCGAGCATGGGGGGAAGAGCGTCCTCAAAGTAGACCCATGATGCGTTGGGACGACGACATCAAAATACTGCGGGGAAGAGGTGGCTCCAAGTTGCACAGAACCGTGACGAATTGCGTAAAACTGAAGGAGGCCTACACCCGAAGGTTAGAAAAAGGCTAAAGAGAGAGAGAGAGAGATGTGTAACTTACTGCAAGTTGTCTCGATATCCTCGTCGCTGCGGTCCTCACAATCGTAGTGCCCATCGCACATCCATAGGCTCGAGATGCAGGTTCCGTCTCCACATTGAAACGCCTTGCCGCATGTAGCCTGAAATATCACATTTTTTACAGTTTTTAGGGTTCCGTATACCCAAAGGCAAAAACGGGACCCTATTACTATTAAGACTCCGCTGTCCGTCTGTCTGTCTGACCAGACGACTGTCACCAGGCTATATCTCATGAACCGTGATAGCTAGGCAGTTGAAATTTTAACGGTAACTGCTTACTACCAGGATGGTTGTCTGCTCATTTGCCTCCTATATCATAAAAAAAGGGCCAAGAGCATGTCGGGCCATGCTCAGTGTAGGGTTCCGTAGTTTACCTACCCGTCAAAATAAACTTTTAGCAAAAACCCAAAAACTCAACTGATCATGTTCCGAATATGCCCTTAAACCATAGAAGGTAGGATTAAGGATCCTATAGAAGTGGTATAGGCGTGCCTCCGTGAGTGACAAAACATACGCAATGCGACACTATGATTGGTCGAATATATTTGTTGCCCACCATAATACATGTATACTAAATTTACGGTGGGGAATAAAAAAAAGTGAGACTGTGACAAGGACAAACAATAACAGCGCTTTCGATGCTACTCCTACTGAAAGATACATAAGACTATCCCGTTCTGTCAGTTCCCCCCAACAGTCATGCCTGATCCAGTTAAATACTAGATTCACGCCTTAAACGGATCCCCACTATTTTTGTTACACCCTGTATACTTACATTTTTGGTGATGGGCATATCGGTACAGTTAGCCTCGTCGCTGCCATCGGTACAGTCGGGCGCGCTGTTGCACACCCACGTGGAGGGGATGCAGGCGTGGCCGTCGCGGCAAAGGAACTGGTGGGTAGTGTTACAAAGTTGCTCGTTGGGGGGGTGGTCCGCTGGAAAAAAACCTAAGGTTATGGCTTGGAATGCAAAGGGCCCCGAATGGACATCATATACTCATAGACAATAGGGTATTATATATACTTTATTTAAAATAAATTATTTTACACCATGCATGAAATAAAGCACCAGATAATTATTAGAAAAACACAGATAGGAGTTATTTTTAACCACAAGTTCTATTTAATAAATCGGATAGAAATATAAAAAGTAGGTGAGTTTTGACCGTAACGTCACGATGTAATGTTTCATATAAATTCCATATGCCTACAAACTTAATATACATTAACTAGGAAAAAAAAAACATAATTAAATAACTAACCTACAAAACTTAAAAACTAAATCTAAAAATAAATAAAAGTAAACTTAAAATAAATAATTACAAAATATCCCCATGCGGAATGGTACCGTAGATACTGGCAGCATTTCCTCGCTGTATCGCAATACTTATTATTTGTGCGAGGAAGCTGCCAGATCTACGGTCACCAGTGGCCTCAGCTATCCTTTTTGAAAGATCCTTAAAAAGGGTAGACGCGTTCGGACCCCACGGGCCAAGGGTCTCGACACCAAAAGGTACGAAATCGTATTCGGGGCCGAGACCCCTATATTTGGACTTTTTTAATTTTTCGGCCGCCTCTGCTGCCGCGCCGGCTTTTGCAGTAGTGCCGTGGAGATGAGACGGGGCTAGGGTGTCCACACAGGTGGCGTCCCACACCAGCACCCGACCCATCTTCCACGGAATTAGTGACATTCCGTCCGGTCTTTTACCATCGTCTCTTACAATACCAGGAGGCTCGAGAAGAGCCGGTACGTTGACGCTGGTAAGAGACCGGCGGAGAATATCGTTAAGCGCGGCGTGTCTAGAGAAGCGGCCGGCGCTCCTTTGGCAGGAGAGCCTGTGGTGTCCGAAGGCGTCGACGTCAGTGCCGCAGGGGCACCTATGTGGAGCACAGACCCGGATGCATGTTAATTATAAGATATGTAATGTTTTGAAAATATGTGTCCCGCCGAGTTAGTTGCCGGTCCCATATTGGGATATCCTCCTCCAATTGAGTGGGGACGGGGGACTTAAATCTTCTCGAGCAGAGGTGTAGGGTTGGAGCCGGTGTAGCTTTATTTGACGTTCATAAGCGCATTGTAATATGCCTACTTGAATAGAATAGAATAGAGAATAGAGAGCGTTTATTCGTGACAAAAAAAAAAAAACAACAAGTAACACAATAACATATTAATGGTCATGAAATGGTCACTTGAATAAAAAACTATCTTTAGGTATTACATTTTTTAATTCCTATTCACTCAAAAGTTCTTCCTAACATTATCGACAGAACATTTTCTAAAGAAAAGGTAAAATGTGACTTTATCCATAAAAAGGGACCTTATTGTCGACGGAGCTTACGCCATTATTAACGATGCTCCGATATAAATACAACGCCACGCAACGCTGTGCGGCGTAAGCGCCATCGACAATAAGTTCCCTTTTCATGGATAATGCCCCAAATACTTACGGCAAAAATTCTCATCGCTTCCATCAGCACAGTCCGTTCTGTTGTTGCAGTACTGATCTTGAGAGATGCAGCCGCCATCAAGGCACGTGAACTTATCTTCCCCAAGACATTCTTTCTCGTATAATTGTAGTTCGTCGGCGAACTCGGCTCCGCACGCTAGCAGGCCAGATAGGAGGAATATGTAGAACATACTGAAAAAAATAAAAATAAAGGTAATAAAGGTTGACGACCCGTATATCGTATATCGTTGTGGGTACTCAACCCACAGGCCTTCTTGAGTTAACCGTGGTACTTAGTCAATATATATAAAATAAATTCGCGATAGACCCCGCCTATAAATGTGAGTTAATATGTGTTCAAAACGCCAAAGTTTTAAAATATTATATTCTAAAAAAATTAAAAGACATAATAAGATTTACCGAAGCGTTAGCGAAGGTCTCTGTTGTAAAGGATGACTCACGCTGCAATACTCAGTTTATGTCCGATAGCTACTTCAGTTTTGTATATAAAGGTTCAATTGAGCAATGATCACCGATTTTTGTCATCAGAAAAGTAAGTGTCGGAAGCCCCATCCCGGGCCCGGACCGTTCTAGTGTGAGTCATTCTTAACTCGCGGCGGGCAAAATGCTTTGGTATATCCGGATGTTCTCCTCTACAGTACGGTTACCATCAGTTTGTCACTGACATAAACGCCGTCGAGAACGTAATTTACTTTCTATACATCCCGTTTGCACTAATATGCGAGTGCGAGCGAGATGTATAGAAAGTAAATTACGTTCTCGACGGCGTTTATGTCAGTGACAAACTGATGGTAACCGTACTGGTCGCAATTCTCAACCAATTCTACTCGTAGGTAGTTAAATTTTGTAAATCTAGATTCGGTAGTTAAATAGAATTGTGCTGTCGACCATCTGTCTGTCTGTCCGTCTGACTGTCCGTCTGTCTGTCTATCACCATGCTGTATCTCATGAACCGTGATAGCTAAACAGTCGAAATTTTCACAAATGATGTATTTACATGTAACAACAAAATACTAAAAACAGAATAATATAAATATTTAAGGGGGGCTTCCATACAACAGACGTGATTTTTTTACCGTTTATTACGTAATGGTACGGAACCCTTCGTGCGCGAGTCCGACTAGCACTTGCCCGGTTTTCAAAATGGCGGAGTCAAGGGGTTCATGAGGTCTACAGCTCACAAAGCCACTAGTTTAGATACATTTTGACGACCGGTCTGGCCTAGTGGGTAGTGACTAGTGACCCTGCCTATGAAGCCGATGGTCCCGGGTTCGCATCCTGGTAAGGGCATTTATTTGTATGTATGATGATATTGATGATACAGATATTTGTTCCTGAGTCATGGTTGTTTTCTATGTATTTAAGTATTTATATATTATATATATCGTTGTCTGAGTACCCACAACACAAGCCTTCTTGAGCTTACCGTGGGGCTTAGTCAATTTGTGTAAAAATGTCCTATAATATTTATTTATTTATTGTATACAGAAGAAGATACAGGATTCTCCATACAAACGTAGTTCCCATTTTCCTCTCTAGATATTAACATTAAAAAAAAATATTTAGTCACAATGTGATGTAGGTAGGTAGGCTATGCTTTTGATTTTTTTAGGTAGATATTTTAATTAGGTATCATAAGAGTTGGCGCATTCAAAAATTTTGTTCAAATATTCATAAAATTGTGGATCTAATTGATAGATGGACATTTTTGGTAGTACATGAGCTAGTAGGTATTAGGTACGAGGGTAGATACTGTTAGGTAGGTAGGACTTTGTCTTGAAGCCTTGATAGGTATAGACTGTCCGTTTTGCTATGATCAAGTACACCATAGTAAATGTATGTATGGCGAACTTGATCTTAGAAATCGGACAAGGACAAGCTATAATATCCCATGACAAATTTACATAAAGCTTCTTTTATATAAATAAACACTGACAGAAACTTACCTGTGATTATAGTAGAAGTATATAAATAACAATTAAAATAAACAAGGCACTTAGAATAATTAAATCAACATTTTTGTACGACGGCAACAGAGTTCACGTGGCTGCAGGCAGAGAACGGAAGGACAGACATTACCGGAAATGAGAGTTTTATTAAAAAGACGGTTACTTACCATTAAACTAAGGGAATTTCTGAAACTACCTTCAATTTGCCTTCAATGTTGAATAAGTTTGGTTATTGCATTTTATTCATTCATTCATTATTTATTCATGAACAATATTGTGTATGAAATATAAAAATACAAAAATTATTCTAAATTACTTAACAAATAAAAAAATGTTATGATTGATGCAGATACTTGTCTTTCGTAGCCAGCAAATGTATCACTCTTGTTCTGGTTCTAGTGCCCACGAACACTTAATAAACGGTCCCATGAACACTTTTGCATAGGTTTAAATAATTAAAATCCATGACATAACTTCAAGATAACGTTTATTACGTTTAGTTATTGCTTGACTCGAGACAGAATTATACATCAATAGTGAGTATTGGTGAGTATTATATTCTTTGATCAATAGTTTTCTGTGAACATTTGGTTTAATAAAAATTCTGATCAGGATATATTTCACTGAAAATCTATCAAAGATAAATCTTTTTTAGCATTTTCATATTTTCATAAAGAAACCACGACAAAAATTGATGTTGTTGAAGTTTTACATGGTAACATCTATGGGTAACACGGGTAACACTGACCCAGTATTAAAAAAAAGTTAAAAGTCAGTTGCAGTGTTGCCAACTTGGCATATTTGATGCCAGATCAGTAGGGCTACCGCCAATACCGAAAATCGTCAATTGCGGGCATTTTTCTCTGTCACTCTAATTACGCCTTCATTGGAGTAAAAGAGTAAGATCCCCGCAATTTGCGAATTTCGGTTTTCGCGGTAGCCCCTCTGGCATATTTTCACTGGCTTTGGCACCAAAATTTTCCATTTAGCATCTGGCATTTTTTTTAGCATAATTTAGTCTAAGCCAAGTTTGTACCAACTTGGCAGCAAATATATGCGCCATCGCCTTATGCGGTTCATATTTTCATATGAATTTTGACTTTTGTGGGCGGATGGACGTCGACGGACTATAATATATGTATAATTTTTTTTAAATAGCAAATAAATCAGTTAAATTTACCTCTGATTTTTTCGTGGATAGACATATTTGAGTTTTGAGAGACAATTTAATCAGGTTGGACGAAAATTGTCCCATCTGGACTGGCCTTCACTGATCTTGTGTACTTACATAAATTTAGCCAAATCTCTGTTTTGCTATTTGCTGGGATGGGACAGCAGTCGGCATTTTAGTCCTAGCAGAGGGCCTACCACGAACGTCGATAACGAAAATTTCGAGAAACTACCTCTTTTACTCCAATTAAGGCGTAATTAGATTGACAGAGATAGTTGCTGGAAATTTTCGATTATTGATGTTCGCGGTTATACGCCTGAAACGTAGAAGCTTTGCTCGCATTTTGAGCTCACTTGGTCAATAATAAGGCTGGCCACAGACGCACGGAATTTTCCGTACGGAATGACAGGTGCAAACGAGACATATGTATGTGTATAGCGACGTCCCGTTCTCACCTGACCTTACAAGCCATTTCCGTTAGTAATCAAAAGCGCAAATTTAAAGTAGGCGTGAAAAATTATCAGCCCATAGAAAATTTGAGTTTCGCGCCTTTTTCTACTGACAAAGTACGGTGTTTTTACTGAATATTTTTAGACACAGTATTATTTTAAGTGTCTATTTTCAAGTGACATTTTAGCATTTTTTTTAGCATATTTCAAAAACCTTTGGCATAATTTTGGCATAATCTAGACAGCTTAGTCTAGCATTTTTTCATAATCCGAGCTGGCAACACTGGTCAGTTGAATGAATCCGTTGATGACAGGAGTGCAGTTTCAGTAAACGTGATTTTAAATTTTATGTTAAGCACAACAAAAATATCTAAGTGCACCTTAGTTAACAGCTCATATTTAAACCAAGATGGAAGTAACCGACGAGAATCTGGCTACCTTAGCAAACTACTTGCATCAAACTCTGAATCCTGATCCTAACGTGCGGCGACCCGGTAAGTAGAAATGTCACTGTTTTACGCGTTATTTCTGCTCTTAATCTAGATTTTTAGCCAAAACTATGACTATAAACCTAACCTATAGGTCATAAACAGTAAAACCAAGGCTACAACTGGTTGCAGACTATTGTTTTCTTTTGCACTGCAGGCATTTTGTCTTTGTCGTCTTTATTAAGCAAATTAACCAAACTTATAGTTGTAAAAATCCGTTTTATTCGTATTTACATGTTATTTTGTAACATTTCCGTGAAGTGAAATTCATACATGTGTTTTCAAATCAAAAACAATATGAGACTGGTATAAATTATTTTGAGTTTAGCGAGAATGACATCATAACATAACATATTCTTGTGCAATTATTTACACACAGCACGTGAGGAAACTCTGTTTAGACAGAACTAGGTTTAAAATGAGATACATGGATGTTGATCACACATACCGTTACCACAGTGTAAATAGTAACAGTGGTCCGATGGTCTTTGACGTGTACCGAGCTACTAACAATGCGATGACAGCAATGAATGAAAATGAAATGAACTGAAAACTCTAAAATGATTTTACAAAATAATTATAAATGCAATTGTTTTTATATCAAATCTTGGGTTAGCTACAGAAATTAAAAAGAGAAAACCCATAAAATTGTTGATGGAATGTTTATTCAGAGGCTTGAGTCCTATTTGAGTTTCGCTTAAAAAGGGTGGTGAGTCTTGAAAAAAAGAGTTGAGTTCTTCAAATTTAGACTCAAAATACTCTTTCCTACCAAAACTAGACTGACTATTGTGATGTCTTGATCACACGTACCGAGAACAGTGGCGAGAGAGTACCCTCAGCCGAGTAAAGCTCACAAATTACATGCATACCAAGTACACATGCACTCTTGCCACTATACTCGGTGCGTGTGATCAAGGCATAAGCAGGGGTGCGAAAATCCTGACTTCAGGCAAACTCGGTTCCGCTCGGTCAGCATTGCTCTGAGCAATTATTAGGGTTGACACAACTTGACATCCCTTTGCGTGCTGATATTGGCTTGAATTTTGATAACCCTAAAGGATAGTGCCATATATTAGAAAGGGACAGCATGATTCGACTCTGAACCGCTGTCAAACTTCGGTTTTGTAGGAAGTTTCCTTTCTGTACGGCAGTACTATTAGTTCTTCTGTGGCATAAGTCCTTAACATGGCATGGCATTTAATTAACTTTGCTTGTTTCTAGCGGAGAAGTTTCTGGAGAGTGTAGAAGTGAACCAGAACTATGCCATCCTGCTGCTACACCTGGTGGACAAGGAGACGGTGGACAGCACCATCCGAGTTGCCGCTGCCATCGCCTTCAAGAATTACATCAAGAGGAACTGGCCTGTGGTATGTTTGACTCAAAGCACTTATTGTTTCTAGCGGAGAAGTTTCTGGAGAGTGTAGAAGTGACCCAGAACTATGCCATCCTGCTGCTACACCTGGTGGACAAGGAGACAGTGGACAGCACCATCTGCGTCGCCGCTGCCATCGCCTTCAAGAATTATATCAAGAGGAACTGGCCTGTGGTATGTTTGAATTGCAAAATGCCACCTATCTATCTATCAAGCCCTTTTATTCTGAGTTAGAGGATGTCTCTAAGCTCAGTGTGCCGCTAAGCAAAGGCCTCCTCTAGCTCTTTCCAATGGGGTTTGTTGTGGGCCACTCTTCTCCAGTGGGCCCGCTGTGAGTTTGAGTTCATCCTCCCATCTTGTTCGAGGTCTCCTCTGGCTCCGTGTGTAACGTCTTGCCACCTATGCGAGTATTTATTCTACATACTTGAAATTTCTATGAGTATACTATATACTAACTCATTTTAGTTGTAGTACCTATTAGTTTAGTATTAATAATTTTAGTTTTTAATTTTAAGTTGTAATTTTAGTTTATATTTGTTATTTTAAGTACGTATTAACAATACTATGGACCTTGTTGTCTGAAAATAAACGCATTTTATTTTTATTTATTTATTTATTTATGAGATTACAATTAAAGCACCTTGTTTTGAATAAAATAAAAATTGTTAATATCAGTTCACATGATAAAGAATTATCCCTGGAAACCAACATACATATTACCGGTCACGGTCACGCAAAGGCCATAGTCGGCTTTCCATAGTAAATCAGTAAATCGACCCTTGCTTTAAACAGACTGTTTTTTTTTATGGCTACCTCTTCTAGTGAAGAAAATTTATGCTGAGTATCAACATCCTAATTGTGACAGTTTTTGACTTATGAATTTTTAAAGTTTTTTTAAATCTATTTTTATTCACACCATTGGTTCCTAATTTTGAAATACACTTTATGATAATTGGCGTCACCACAAAAAAGAACAATACTGGTTGTAATAAAAAAAAAAAGAAAATTAAGATAAAATAAAAACTTCAATTATTTTTTTTGGCGACTGTGCAGTAGTGACACCCTAGATTTTTTATTCAGATCCTAGGTCATATACCGACCTACTATTTGCCAGATCATCAAAATTTTCCGGGTGGTACTTCCTGTCAAATATCAGCAGTATGTCATCAGCAATCATCATAAAGAACATTATTGCAAAATTTGGAAATAATCATGTGAATAAAAACCGAAAAATAGAAGACCTTTGCTAACGCTTGTTCGATTAACATTTCAGGAAGAAGACAATACTGACAAGATCCACGCATCAGACCGAGCCACAATCAAGACTTTGATCGTGTCCCTCATGCTGAAGTCCCCGGAATCCATACAGAGGCAGTTCAGCGATGCCGTCTCCATCATTGGCAAGTGTGACTTCCCGGAGAAGTGGCCCGGGCTCATTCCGGAGATGGTTGAGAAGTTTGCCACAGGTAACATTACATTATAAGGGCTTACGGACTGTATCGTTTATTATGGGTACAACTTTACTTAGCCGTTTTTTTTGGTATTATATTTTTATTAAAAAATTACACATATAGTTTAATTAGTGCTTTAATCGAACGAGCGAGCAAAGCGAAGCGAAGTTCTTACATTCGACTTTGAACACGCGGCTGGCTAGCGGCACGTCCCGGCATTTTGATGTTTTTAAGCTGAACTGTCAGAAGATAGTTTGATACTCAATAACTTAAGTAAATTTGTGCTAATTTAAATGAAATTGGGTAAACGTGTAGTCGAGGACATTATATTTTAGTCATTCAATTATGAGCAGGCCTGATCAAGGGGTTATTGAGCTAGAAGAGCTTAGAAGGCCAAAAAGCTGTTTGTGAGAGGTCTTGCTATTCTGGTCAATTTTTTTGCAAGAAACATGGTCGAGTTTAGTATCAAATGAAAGTGCTTGACTTACACTTTTATAATATCGTTTTTAAATTTACCATTTTGAAATAATTAGCAAGATAAAAATAAAATAGAATAAACATAATATATGTATTTATCATTTGACAGGAAATATTTCGGCTTAGTACAGATACAGTTTATTTTAATCTCTATGGTGGGAACTTAAATCCAGGGGAGGGACAGCCGTATACGAAGCCCTTTATTCGAAAAAATAGCGCCATCTATATTACTTAAAGCTAAACTTGTAAATGGTGCTTCAAAATTGATGCAAAAAAGCAAATCTTGTCAGTAGAAAAAGGCACGAAACTCAAATTTTCTATGGGACCATATCCCTTCGCGCCTACATTTTTTCTACTGACAAGATCAGCTTGGCCAACTATATTATACATACTACTCTTTGCTTAAATCTATCAGTTAAGGGCTCCACAGACCTTGCAATAAATACACGCGATCTTTGATCCATTGCCGCCTATAGAGCGACATAAAATAGTAGAAATTAAATAAAATGGAATTCAAAAATGTCCATACTAAATTGTTGCCATGTGTAAGCATTTTACGTCAAAAATGTGACAGTTACGTAGAAAGTGGCGCCCTCATTTATTTTCTATTATTTTATGTCGCACTATACGAGTACCTAAGTAGGTGCAACAAAGTCAATCGCTATATAATTTTTGGTTAACCGCGAGTTCTCAGTTCGGGGCGAACTACTAGTAATAAGTAACATTTCGTCCTGGGAGATCACGTAAAGCATATGGTTTGGACAATATTTACCTAATCCTCCCGAGAGAGACAACGATTTTCGACAAATACTACAAGAAAATTTGCGGTTTGCGAACAAGACGAGATATTACACAAAAAAAATCGTACTGTGTAAACAGCAATTACATATGATTCGTAAAGCGAAACATCTGGGCATAGTCTAATCATTTCTTTTAGTTGGAAAAAAGTTTTGGATCTATGCATGGTGGCCTTTTAGAGAATATGGCATGTTACTTACGACAACCCCGATTTTGGTATACAATACAACCATCATGGAGCGTTTCTATCGACCTATTCTAGCCATGGTTCAACGCCATGAATGTCCGTTAGGCTTTGGATTTCGGTAGATTCTTTTAGCTGTTTCCCTCATTTCGCTTGCGTCAGAAATTGACGGGAATCCAAAATGTTGCATAAAAAGTCGTTTTCATGTAAAGATAAAAATTCACCACATTTATTCTGTGAATGTTCAATTGAGCAATTTTGGCAGCATATTAACCTTTTGTTTCTTTAAATCGTACCAAGGAATCGGTGAAATAGTCTCAAATTAAGCTTGATAGGCTTGTCCAAATTATATTTGCTAGACAGTATTAAAATCATCATAAAGTCCCTAAAATAAAATATTGTAAAACCTTCTTATATCAGATATGGCTTAAAAATACCCCCAGATTATACCTTAAAAACATAGTAATTCAAAATAATACACACATCAACAATTAGACCAGGTTTTATCTGTACCCATAATTAACGATACGGTCCTTATCTAGTTTTTATTTGCATAATAAAAAAAAACGATTTTTTAGACCCTATCTGCACCCTTGACACACTTTTTCATTACTGACTTAAGTCACAGAATAAATAATAGTACTAAGTATAGACTAAGTACAGAAGACTCACTCTCTAACAAAACGCGTCTGTTACGATCAGGACAGATATGGCCGCTAGGTGGCGACAGCGCCACGCGCGGCCTATGGCTAGCCACCAAAATTGGTGTAGAACGGATGTACTTTTTAGCTACCTGTAGCAAAGCGACGAAATCGCGGAGTGAGCCACGCCTGCTCAAGTGTAACTTGTGATTGCAGGCGACTTCCACGTGATCAATGGCATTCTTCGCACGGCGCACTCCCTGTTCCGCCGGTACAGGATCGAGTTCAAGTCTCAGAAACTGTGGGAGGAAATCAAACATGTGCTTGATAACTTTGCTAAGCCGCTCACTGACTTGTTTGTTGTAAGTATTTACATTATGTGGTAGCATGTATTTTTGGCCATTTTGGCCAAAAAAATCAAAAGTATGTAAGCATAATTATTAATAATTAAAATAAATCGTTTTATGATTAATATGTACCGTATCTGCAGTACAGTTAATATTAATATAATAATAATATTATAGGAAAATTTTACACAGATCGACCTCGACGAACAGTATTCTCAATAAGGCTTGTGTTGTGGGTACTAGTCGACGATATATATAATATACACATATATAAATACTTATAAACATAAGAAACATCCATAACTCAGGAACAAATATTTGCGATGAATACACAAATAAATGCCCTTACCAGGATTCGAACGCGGGACCTCCTGCTTCGTAGGCAGGGTCACTACCGACTAGGCTAGGAGGTCATTAAATAGTTGGTCTAGACCTCGAGGTACGCTTAAAAAATGTTACTGGAAATGTATGTTAAAAAATGTAATATCAAAAATACCGACAACTTTGGTGTGTCATTTTTACAGCGAACTCACAATGGTCTTAAGTGCCATAGACGCTACTGGCGCTTAAGTCCTTTATGCCAATTTCCGCCATTATGAACTTTTGCCAAAAAACTAAACAACAGAAAACTTTTATCTAACTACCTACAAAATATCACGAGAATCATATCTTTTTCAGGCAACCATAGACCTAACGACAAAGCACGCAGACAACCAACAAGCCCTCCGAGTGATCTACGGCTCCCTAGTGCTCATCTGCAAGGTCTTCTATTCCCTCAACTACCAAGACCTGCCGGAGTTTTTCGAGGACAACATGCCTATCTGGATGCCGAATCTGCTGAACCTACTGCAAGTCAAAGTGCCGTGTTTGGAAGATGATGGTGTAAGTATTTCAGGCCAAGCCAATATGTCATGTATCCTTGTAATCGTCAGCTGCCGCTCCGTTGGCGAGTAAGGCAACAATGGCATCTCTCAAACGTAGATTTTATTTGTTTTATTTTTATTGGTAAAGTCATAAATATTTCCTAGCGAGTCGGCACGTTCTGTATCATCATTATCATCATCATATCAGCCAGAGGACGTCCACTGCTGGACATAGGCCTCCCCCACAGAGTGCCACAATGACCGGTCTGTATGGACCCGCGTATTTCATGTTTCTGTAAAAAAAAACAATAAACAACTGTATTCTTAATAAAAAATTATTTCTTCTAGGACGAAGACCGACCAGGTGTGATGGAAGACCTTCGGTGTGAAGTATGCGAGTGTGCGGCCTTGTACGCTCTGAAATACGAAGAAGAGTTCGCACCGCACGCTCCCGGCTTCGTTACGGCGGTGTGGCACGTTCTGTTAGCTACAGGACCTCAGGCCAAATATGATGCTGTAAGTAGACGATTGTATACCTTATTGCGAGGATATAAGGTCTGTACGCACTGAAATACGAGGAAGAGTTCGCACCGCACGCTCCCGGCTTCTTTACGGCGGTGTGGCACGTTCTGTTAGCTACAGGACCTCAGGCCAAATATGATGCTGTAAGTAGACGATTGTATACCTTATTGCGAGGATATAAGGTCTGTACGCACTGAAATACGAGGAAGAGTTCGCACCGCACGCTCCCGGCTTCGTTACGGCGGTGTGGCACGTTCTGTTAGCTACAGGACCTCAGGCCAAATATGATGCTGTAAGTAGACGATTGTATACCTTATTGCGAGGATATAAGGTCTGTACGCACTGAAATACGAGGAAGAGTTCGCACCGCACGCTCCCGGCTTCGTTACGGCGGTGTGGCACGTTCTGTTAGCTACAGGACCTCAGGCCAAATATGACGCTGTAAGTAGTCAATTATAGACCTTATAGCAACGAGTTAAAGTACATTAATCTTCGAATTTACCGCTATAGGGTATGAAGAGGAATTTGTGTTGCATGATCCTGGCTTCGTTACGGCGGTGTGCCACGTTCTACTGGCTACAGGACCTCAGACCCCTAATGATGTTTTAAGTTTTAAGTAGTCAATGGGGTTGGCAAAACAAAAATTTGACACAATTCTAGGGATTGACAAGGCAAGCTATGCTGGCGCCATCTGCTTAATACTTCGACCGGCCAACCCCATTGTGAATCTATAGATCTCGATTGAAAATTTTACTTACCCCTCTTTCCTGTATCGACTTGTTCGACATCCGCATTAAGCTCCGCATAGATTTTATGCGGATGCGGATTTTGAAAATAATGCAGAAGTTCCGCGGTTGCGGATGCTGATGCGAATATTCGCAACATGCCTGACATAAACACATAATAAAAGTAACTTACAAAATTAGGATACAGTTTTTCCTTGTGCTTTCTATATATTTACCTGAATATTATTTTATTTTGTTTGCAGCTGGTATCGAACGCCCTCACATTCCTGGCCAAGATAGCAGAGAAGAACAGTTACAAGAGTCTCTTCGAAGACCCGGCCACCCTCAGCAGCATCTGCGAGAAAGTGGTCATCCCCAACATGGAGTTCAGAGGTAGGTTTCCTTTACCATTTTAACCGACTTCGAAAATGGAGGTTCTCCGTTCATCTGAAACCGGTTAAACCTTGAGTTACCATGGTTACCAGTACAATTTGACACCGGGTTAATGGTTTAACCGGTTAACCCCGTTTTAGTGGTGCAAGTGGCGCTTAGTATGTTAGTTGCATTGTTATAGTTGGTTTTTTTAGCATTAGAAATAAGGTAAACAATCTTGATGTGTCTTTTAATTGAAAAACACATTTTAAAAATAAATTACGGCAAATATGTAACAAATATGAATCTAATACGATCATTTATATTCTTCTGCTTTCATAAGTAATAGTTACTGATTTAAAAAAAGCGGTTTTCAATTAAAAGACTTGTCAAGATCGCTTACCTTCTTTCAAGTGCTTTATAATGCTAAAAAAACGAACCCACTTCCCAATTTCCGATTGAGATGAGATGAAAATTTGCATGCCGAGTGACACTTCAATATTATGGTACCATCAAGCTGATGATGGAGACAGGAGGTGGCCATAGGAACTCTGTGCTAAAACAACGCAACCTAGGTACTTTTGTTTTGGGTTTTTAGAAATTGCCTTGATGAGTATTAGTTGCCCGTCGAAAGAAAAGTACAGTCAGCGATAAAAGCTTGTGCCAAAAATGATAATTTTGCTAAAAACTTATTTTTCATTATCACGACAATATATACCGCCCCCTACCGTCAAATTAGGCCCTTAAATTTAATTTTCTGCACAGAATCTGATATGGAGCTCTTTGAAGACAACCCGGAAGAGTATGTAAGGAGAGATATAGAAGGCTCAGACGTGGACACTAGACGTCGAGCCGCGTGCGACCTAGTACGGACCCTAGCTCAGCATTATGAAGAGAAGATGATGAATATCTTCGGGCAATATGTGCAGGTAAGAACTCTATACACATGAGAATAAGGGCTAGTTTAGGATAACCCCGATCATAGGCGTGGTTACTACAACCCAGAAGAGTATGTAAGAAGGGACATAGAAGGCTCAGACGTGGACACTAGACGTCGAGCCGCGTGCGACCTAGTACGGACGTTAGCTCAGCATTATGAAGAAAAGATGATGAATATATTCGGGCAATAAGTGCAGGTAAGAACTCTATACACATGAGAATAAGCGCTAGTTTAGGATAACCCCGATCATAGGCGTGGTTACTACAACACAGAAGAGTATGTAGGAAGAGACATAGAAGGCTCAGACGTGAACACTAGACGTCGAGCCGGGTGCGACCTAGTACGGACCCTAGCTCAGCATTATCATAGAATAAAGAAGTAACGAAGAAAAGTAACTCAGTACATTGCTACACGGCTTACGTAAATCGTCATAAAATGTCTTCGCGTTATTTTTAGATGGCGTTGTTATCAATAAATAATAGTGACATCTAGTGAGGTAGCAATGAATTACACCGTCAAGTAACCATATCTAAGAATTGATTTAATATTTTTCACCTCAGCAGCTCGAACAGGGGTACTTTGCTTCTTAAAAACAGTGAGCAAAATGCGATTTTGCTCACTAAGTCATGTTGTCTCACTCAGTGAGCAAAATCGCATTTTGCTCACTGAGTAAGACAAAATGAGTGAGCAAAATCGCACTTTGCTCACTGAGTGAGACAAAATGTCATTCAAGTGACCTTTATAGTCAAATGTCATTTCAACATGCGGGGTCTAATATAAGTTCGATAAACTTGGGTTCTATTATCTCTGTCCCTCTAGGTATGTTCTCACTGCTTAGGGTGAAAAATTTTGTGTACTACACGAGATCAAAGTTATTTACATCTCGTGCGCTTTTGAATCCCTTACTACGCTCAAGATCTATTATAGAATCTTTCGCTTGCACGGGACTCAAAATAAGCACTCGAAGAAATATCAAACTTTGATCTCTTGTTGTACAAATAACTATTGACGCCTGCGCCACTTCAGTTTTGGTCGAGAGGTTTGAGTATTTGACTTGCAATTCTGAGTACTCGGGTTCGAGACCCAGCTCCGGTGGCACTTTTTTATTTTATTTTACATTATCCGAAAAATTTTAATCAAAAATTTTTTTTTAATGTATCATACAATTCATGAAGTAAACATTGTTACATCCATAAATGTCTCTGAAGAGACCCCTACATATTAAAAATTATAAAAAAATCAAAAACATCCTATAGGTATATGTAAAAAACATAATTAATAAAAATATATTTGTATTTAACGCCATGTATTTATAATGTGAGAGCGTTTGTTCTACAGTGTAATGTATAGTGGGAGATACCATGGTATCTGCCACTATACATTACATTTTGTATCTCAATGAGATACAAAAGATATACCTACAATACTCAAAAGTATGTTTTCCCGAAATGAAAGCAATAATAATCTTATGTTAATTTGTGCTCATATATCATATTAAAACAAGGAGTCCTTGGACCTAGAATATACTTACCGATAGGTATGTAATATGTTTCTCTCAAATAGTTAATATTAGTTGTTCCTGATTTAAAGATTTTTCTTAGTGATGCAACGAATAATACTTATTACAAATAGAATCTAGATATTTACCTATCATTGAGATATGTTGAGATACAAACTTAAAATTGCAGTTGTCCCCTGGACACCAACCTCATTTTCCTTCACTTTAGTTTCGAAAAAAAACTCCCTTACTTTAGTTGGGTTTTGTATGAAATATTTGACACAACCAAACTTATGTTTTGAATGCGTTGACTTAAAATTTAAACTCCCCTCTTGGTGCTAACGTCAGAAACTAGAATACCTACTCGTAACGCTATGGCTTTTCATGTAAAACTTTATTTAGGCTTATTCTGTTTATTTCATATTTTTACAGCCTACGCCA
Organism: Cydia splendana; assembly: GCF_910591565.1. Taxonomy (NCBI): domain Eukaryota; kingdom Metazoa; phylum Arthropoda; class Insecta; order Lepidoptera; family Tortricidae; genus Cydia; species Cydia splendana. Next base: position 8,473,314 of record NC_085979.1, read on the forward strand.
ACACACTTACAAGAAATTAAAATTTTAAATTACAAAGAATACTTTTTAAACTACAAACACAACCCCCTTATCAGTAAATAAACGCATACAATTTTAAAATTTGCTGCCTTTTTCTATTGACAATGTTGGTGTACCAGAGTATAAATGTGGCTTTCCATCAGAGAAGGGTCCTTATGGTTATGTACAATAAGGACCTTTTTATCAGAATTTCAGTTGGAATTTCAGATGGAAAAGACCTTATTGTACTTGAACCATAAGGACCCTTCTGTGATGGAAAGCCACATATTACAAATTATAGTTACAGCAAATAGGATCCTGTTGTCAACTATCATTGAACACAGAACACAGTTCTGGCAATTCAGCAAATATAATGAAGGTGGGTAGACAAAAATAAAGCATGGATTGAAATAAGGATAAAATTTATTAATGGGTATTAATAACTAATTAAAAAATTTTCATTGCATCGATCTGCATCCATTGAAGCAGGAATTGACAATTTCATGTTTCTCCTCTTATTCCATATAAATTATATTTTGTCACTTCATTTTTTCAGATATAATACATTGTTGTTGTTGATTGTTCAACGGCAACCCGTAGGTGTGTAGGGCTTCCACAACATCCTTCCACGCTTTTCTGTCTCGAGCATCCATCTTGGTCTCATTCCAGCTCAGTCAGATATAATACATTGACCAGTAGTAACTCTATCCATTGGTTAGCAGGCGTACGATGTTTAACGACATGTTTCCCCTTCTAAATTTAAAAAATATTTCCAATTGTTCGCTTTTCGGGTGATAGGAGCTAGAATGGGAGCACCTGAAATCAAAAAAATAATTTGTTGCATACAAAAATATTTTAAAGATACAATTCTGACCAGGGACCGAATACCAGTATATTTTTCATACAAATTAACGGGTATTCAATTTCGGTATCACGGTTGTTTATGTATATTTTTGATTCCTGATTCTATTCACTATATTTTTGCATTTAATTTAGCTATCTTATCAATCACTATCCTTACCTAAATACTATTTTAAATAAAAAATAATACTGTGAATGCTATGTGATATTTTATTATTAGTTATACCGGATACCGGTAACGGTCCCTAATTTTTACAAATTTTTTTGGAAGGAAAGCAAGCATTCATCATAAAAATCATTATGTTTTCAAAATAAAGTCCGTAACTTGAGTGTTTAGAACTACATCTGTATTTTCTAAAAATTGTTACTTTTCAAAAAAAAAAAAAACAACCTTACATTAAGACCTTTCTGTTGGTAAAACTAGATTATATTAACAACTTACATAGGTTCAGTAAAATGTTACTGAGGATTATCTTACATGGTTTGAAATTAAGAACTGGAAAACTTATAGTTACAGAATAATTATACTCTTATTTTACTAATAACTGAGCAACCAATAGATTACATAACCAATAAATTCCGTTCACTAAAGTAAAACCAGCCATGAGTGATTTGCTTCATTATTTTCAACAGTAAATAATGTCAAAGCACCACTCAAGTTTACATAGGTACCTAACCGTGTTCACGGTCGTTAGTTCGGGATTGACAAGAGGTTAAAATAAAAAGTTATATGTATAGAGCGTTGAATATGTTAAAATGTTTCAGTAGTTTACATTAAATAACCTTTAATAAACTTACCTGATGCATATTATTAATCCATTGCAGGCAATATTCATCACTGATTGGCAAACACCCTCTCCTCAGGTTTGTTTGACCTGCTTTAGTTTAATTCTGATGGTACTTCAGGAATCCACAGGAATTCAGTACCTATTGTGAACTACATTTCGAATAATATCAAATACCGAACCGAACTAAATTTAACACATGAAATAAAAAAAAATCATAATGATGTTATAAACATAAACAGACGCTACGCGGTAGGCGGCCGTCGACGCCATGGTCCCGAGGGCCTATCGCGACCCACGTACGACATGTTGCCTCCCTGTCACACTTAAGTACGAATTTACAGCGACAGAGAGGCAACACGTCGAACGTGGTTCGCGGTACCTCTGACAGTTTATTTTTAGTGTTGCCATTGATTTTTTTAGTCTCCCTAAATATATCTGTCATGTCATTATTGTTTCTGCTTCTTAATTGCACATGTTAATGGATCAAATAAAAAAATTATGTCCAAAAATACTTTTTAAATATAAACCTACTATAATGTTTGAATTTTAAAATACATGCCTAAAATTTCCAGTCGTTTTTTAAGAAGCAGCATTATAACAACACCCCGAAGTAGGGTACTGTTTTAATAGAATTACAACCCGTACTTGGTACAGTTTCTATTTACGCAGTTGGCTCCCTAGTGAACATAATTTGTAATTTAAATACATGCGTCCATTCTAGCAACAGCCTAAAAACTAAGTATATTTATTGTAGAACATTTTATTAGAAATACAATAATACGTTGTTGTTATTTATATTAGCTAAGATATACTTAATTTAGTTTACCGTGGTCATAATAAGAATTTGAAACGGAACGTTATGCGAACACAATCTTGATAATAAATTTGTGTGTATCTGAAATTCTGAACCACGCGGCGTTGCCAAATCGCAATGACCGCCAAACCACTGACTAGACAACGTCGCATCCTGTCGTTGCATTGTGTACCTACTCATTATTCGAGTTAGTGTAGTGTCAGGTTGCCATTTCAATGAAACAAAAAATAAATAAATATTCCTTTAGTCTAGTTCATGTTCTAGTCTAGTTTTGTATAATTAATGAGTAGAGCTAAATAATTTGTTCAAAATACTGTAATGGTTGATTTATATTGTCGACGCTCAGGTGATGTAATTGGTAAATTGAAAATAATGGGCGCTTACATGACATACTTACGATTTATCAAAAACACTTGTAAGCGACGTGGGTAATAAAGATGTCTGTTCAAGAGGCTATGGGAGCGTATTAGAGGCGTCAGGGGTTTTTGTAACGTCTGAATGTGTTCTCGGAAATTGCTCTGTTTGATAATTAATTAGCTTATGGTTTTTGTGGACTAGAGTAAGTGGGATCGCCAGGCTGCAGGCTGGCGTCACTCTGGGATTGAATCTCCATCTGGTCGGACAGTAGCAATAGAGACTGCATTACGCCTCGCGTACTTGTACTCGCGTTAAATATCTACGCCCTACGGATGTACCACCTAGTGCATCTAGCCATTCCTGAATACCTAAACCTACATTAAGCCCCGACATCAGATCGTGGGATCGTAACGCGAAAGTACTGCGGGGTTTGTACCTAAAGAAAATTCGATACATTGTGTATGTTGTGATTTGTGATATCGTGGAATTATGAACTGAAGAGTGAATATTTCAATTTGTGCAAAGACGTAAGGTGTAAAGTTAATATACGGTGAAACTGGTGGTTTCCTGTAAATCCTGTTTGGAGTGTCGTGGACATCAAATAAATCGGGTCAGTTCGTTCCATTATGATTTATGATTGTTACGTTGATGATTTATCGTTCATGTCGTTAATTTGCCTGCATGAGGTTGATCCTTAAAAGTGGATTGTATGTTCCGTTTTACGTATAAGCGGAGATGTTATTCATGAGTATTTATTATGAAATTGAATCGAGTACTTTATCTCTACTTAAAAACATTGTGGCATTTCTCTGACAGTATGTAGCCTGTTTGGAGAATTTGTAAATAATTTTCCAAGACAATAAGACGATGTTTTTATGGTGATTAATGGAGAAAAGATACGAGTGAACTTGAAATTAAATTTGAAATCATTTGCGATAGAGATTTAAGATAACGATCGAAGAGTAATAATCTTCGTTAGCCATTTCCTTGTCTGAAGTTTGCCTGGAGGAGATCGCTGTTTGGCGATGAGTCCGCCTGTTGTTACGTACCTACCGGTTTCTATTTGTCCTCGATCCTGTACCATTTTTTGTAGTGAACGATGAAACATTTTTATTGTTTTTATTAGATACTAGTAGTTGGGCTAACACTATCGAGATAATATGAGATCCCTGATTACCTACTAATATTTTGTCTATTTCTAAACTAGAGTTTTGAATGAGGTATTTAAAAGCGAGTATTTTCAAATTACGAAATTGTTGCTTTTTATAGCCTGTTGTGGAATCCGTTTTTAGTATACCTTAAAAACTAAAAGAAACATTAAAGTTAGTTTCTCGTTTAATCCGTTAATTCATAATGCAATGCTTAATTTTAAGCGAGTAATACCTAGTTACTACGGTATAAAAAGACATTTTGTAGCAAACTAAATAATGATTTAGTTGTTGTTTAAATTAACGTATATTGGTTGAAAATTGATTTTTAAAGGAAATAGAGCTTACTTAGTTTGATATTGTTTTGAATGTTTCGACTGAACAGTTGATTGTCCACCCATCCATCATTTTATGGACTTTAGCTTGCATAGTTATCGATAAAAAGAGTTTGGTCCATTCTTAAGTATCTGACTGGTATTTTGGTTTTGATAAACTCGAATAATACGGAAGCATGATGCAAGAGCATTGCGATCTTGTAATGTCAATGTATGGATTGAAGTTATTCGATTAGTAACCTTTTGTAAGGTAATTGTTTTTATGGCGACTAGAGAGTTTATAAATAATAATCTGCTACTTAGTCACCTGGTTTCCAATTAAAGATGTAAGTACCTAAATTAAGATTGAAGCCTTCAATCTGATTATGTTGGTCTAGGTATATCTTATAACACATTACTTATCGACGTATAGTCAAAGTACTACAACCGATAAATTACGAGACGTAAGATGTACGCCCATTTCTGTGAAGAATACAAGTCTTATTATCAATTAAAATAGAGTCTAAAGTATTTTGGCGATGAATCAGTGAAATACAACGTTGATCTTTGGAGCGATGCTATAATGGGTATGGGTACCTACCTGCTGATTTTTTGTTTATGGCTGTGTTGTACAAGTGTTCTTTGTATAAGTGTTATACAAAGGAGAGATTTGGGTTAAGTTTTTTTTGTTTGGTCATAAATATGACGACACTTGACGTTGTTGATAACGTTGTTTGGCAATAAAAAAAAATATTGCAGATACGCTTTTGGAGAGACGGCAAAAAATGAACAAAAAAAATCGTTAGTTTCAGATCATTGATCAATAACGTTGTTAGTATAAACATTTCAAAAACATTTTTCGTGATAGGTTTATTACTCATTTAATCAATACCTAAGTATTAAATTAATCTGAAAACTTTGTGAATTTTTTTTAACGAATGAATTGCCGTGATATTTCTTTGTTTAGGTTCTAAAACTTCTAAATCAGCACTTTCCAATAATATGATTAGCTGTTAATTTTTTTTTGAGAGAATGAACTTTTTGCGTTTTCTGGTTACATTTTTAATGGTACGGAAATAAAGTTTTCGAGACATTGAAAATGCAAATCTAAAGTGTATATCACAGGTTCGATTCCTGGTTTGAGCTGCTAGTAAATGCTCTATTTTCGTTTTGGTGAGACCAAGTAACAAAGAATAGTCAGTTATAGCCGTTGTCGACGCATAAGAATGTTTATTCTTTAAATAATTTGGATGGCTGAATATTGGAACTGAAATTCAGTTGGTTTATGTGACTTCAATGCAAAGTTATTTTAGAAAGTGACAACTAAGAGTAATTTGAGTATTGATGACTTTAGTGACTTATGTAGGTGCATCACTTTGTGTTTAGCTTGTCGGTCGATCGTAGGTCACATACCCGAATCAGATATATTCTCACGCATATTTAGTGAAAATGTGTTTGGTAAAGGAGGCTGCGCGGCGACCACAGGTGATGATACATAGTGTTAGGGATGATGATGACACCCGTGGTGGTGTTGATGCCTTGTGTGGCATGGTTTGAGTTCCTGTGTGGAACCGTTGGAGTGATCGGTGTATCACTTTGGAAGTGGCCTGAGTGCTGCTGTGGTCAGTGGACCATATGTGTTGTGATGTGACAATGTGAGTCACGCGTGTTGTGGCAGGTGTGCTACAGGTATTAAGACTGTTGAGAGTTGATATGTGATAGTTGAGACATGACATCTTTGTGACTTGTGATGGACGTGGTCGGTGTACCACACGTGTTGTGACGTAACAAGGTGTGTCACATATGTTGTGGCCGTGGTGCCACAGGTATTGAAACGGTTGAGACATGACAGCTTTGTGACGAACGTGGTCGGTGGACCATGTGGTTACGGCAGGCGTGCCGTGTGACAATTACTATGAGAGACAGTGACATTTAGCGCAAGCCTTATCGCCTGTAGACTTGCAGTGGTGGTGCCCGGATGTGGTGCGGGCCAGAGTGCTTTGAGATTTGAGATTTGAGAAGTCACATAAATGTTGTAACAACGAGGTGTTGTTTTGATCAATGTAATTTAAATGATATTGATGATGTTCTTATAAGAAAATATAGGTACTCAAACTATTCTTTGTTGCTTGTATTTGTAAAAGAGTTCATTCGATTCGAGCATTTTATTGATTATTTATGTTTGTACTCTTAACGATATTCGTGGCAGAATAACCTTCGTTAGTTAGGTCGTTAGTTCGTCGAAAGTTAGGTCGGATCTGTAGCGATATTAATTGCCTAATGGATCTTAGTGATCTGTAGTGATATTAATAGCCGAATGGATCTTAGTGATCTGTAGTGATGTTAATAGCCGAATGGATCTTAGTGATCTGTAGTAATATTAGTGGCAGAATAGCCGAACGGTAAAGTTGAATTAAAATTTGCTGAGTTGTCATAATGACTATTAAATGTCTTATTGCACACGAGGACGTGTGACAGTCAGGATCGCCGTGTCGACGCTCAGGTGATGTAATTGGTAAATTGAAAATAATGGGCGCTTACATGACATACTTACGATTTATCAAAAACACTTGTAAGCGACGTGGGTAATAAAGATGTCTGTTCAAGAGGCTATGGGAGCGTATTAGAGGCGTCAGGGGTTTTTGTAACGTCTGAATGTGTTCTCGGAAATTGCTCTGTTTGATAATTAATTAGCTTATGGTTTTTGTGGACTAGAGTAAGTGGGATCGCCAGGCTGCAGGCTGGCGTCACTCTGGGATTGAATCTCAATCTGGTCGGACAGTAGCAATAGAGACTGCATTACGCCTCGCGTACTTGTACTCGCGTTAAATATCTACGCCCTACGGATGTACCACCTAGTGCATCTAGCCATTCCTGAATACCTAAACCTACATTAAGCCCCGACATATAACTAAAATTCTTCAATTATGCAGAGTCTATGCGAAAACCCTACGACTCTTCTCCTTCCACACAGGCTCTAGTACCTAATGAAATGTTCAAATAGACTTTCCAGATTTGAAATTTGTAATGTAGGCAACATTAAGCTGAGAAATTTAAACATAAAATTAATCCACATAAAATTAATTGTCGCCGTTGTGATTTTCAACCGTAGATGAACGGTGTCAAGTCATTTATTGTATGTTGTATGTGTTTTGGAAACTGTAAAAAAGAAGTTTGAAGTATAAAAATGTAGTTTTTTAGCAATATTTATTTTTAATCGGAATCCGTGCCTGTATATAAATTTTAGGTTTCTCTTTTTTTTCGTCAATATGGCAACTTTGTTTAGCATACACTGGCACGCACTGGTGTGCACCTTGCGCACGCGCCATCTACCGGAATACGACGTTCGTTATTTAGTCATTTAACTTACAAAAAAAGGTTCCATCAATTCAAGCTGAGTCAAGTAGCCGACTGGTAAAAATTGCCTTAAATGATTTTCCAATTTTAGGTTTTATAAAGTGATAATTTTGTACGATTAAGTTTCATATTTATAAATATTACGAATTGGGTTATTTAAGTGAAACAATGTGGCGAATTCATCAATATCATTTTTCATGAGTGTATAGTAATGCCATCTATGCTTTGATTAGTCAAGCATGTGAGTGTGACTATGGAGTTACTTCTCTTTCTTTACTTATTACTTTATGGCATTATGAAGAGAAGATGATGAATATCTTTGGACAATATGTGCAGGTAAGAAATAACCCTATTTATAACGCAATAAGGGCTAGTTTAGGATAACCCCGGTCACAGAAGACATGGTTACTACAACCCAGAAGAGTATGTAAGAAGAGATATAGAAGGCTCAGACGTGGACACTAGACGTCGAGCCGTGTGCGACCTAGTACGGACGCTAGCTCAGCATTATGAAGAGAAGATGATGAGTATATTCGCCCAATAAGTGCAGGTAAGAACTCTATACACATGAGAATAAGCGCTAGTTTAGGATAACCCCAATCAATAGGCGTGGTTACTACAACACAGAAGAGTATGTAGGAAGAGACATAGAAGGCTCAGACGTGAACACTAGACGTCGAGCCGGGTGCGACCTAGTACGGACCCTAGCTCAGCATTATGAAGAGAAGATGATGAATATATTCGGACAATATGTGCAGGTAAGAATGGACCCTACTGACTACAGGATAAGGGCTAGTTTAGGATAACTCCGAAGTAATAAGTAATATGTACTGGTGACGAATTGAGAATGTTCTCTAATGTTGACAAAACAGTAAGGGTTTCTTTAGAGGTGCGGTTGCTAGAATTTGTATGTGTTAAAATTTGTTAAATGTCAAAAAGTAACGCCATCTAGTCGACGGTCACAGTCAAGAAAGCAAGTTGTGGTTGGTGGCAGTGGTGGATTTGCAGTCTTTGCCGCCCTAGGCCCCAGGCCCTATAGCTGCCCCTTTCTCAGCACCCATTATATTGACTACATTTTGAGGTATTTCTTATCATTGAATTTTTTGTCACAATTTGCCGCCCAAACTATTATGCCGCCCTAGGCCCGGGCCACTGGTCGGTGCAACATCATATTATTAATCGGATCGGTCCGACTCTGAAACTGCCACCTGATGCGAATAACATTTCTGTTGTTTTAGCTAATGTTAGCGAAGTATGCCTCGCGCGGCGCCGGCGCGTGGCGCGGCAAGGACGCCGCCATGTACCTGGTGACGTCGCTGGCGTCGCGCGGCGCCACGCAGGCCAGCGGCGTGACGCGCGCCTCGCCGCTCGTGGACCTGGTGCACTTCGCCACCGAGCACGCCGCGCCGGAGCTGGCCAGGCCCGACGGTAATATAACCACCATTCAACTCGCTACCATTCTACCATCGGACTTTTAGACGCACGGCCGGTTTCCATCCTTACTTGGTACATATTCCACCAATTGGCCTGATGACAGTAACAAAGAATCATGGAAATAATGGTTTCAAAGAAACGTATATGTTAATATGATTCTAAAATATGGCCCAATCTCAGTATAAACTGAAGGATTATTAATATATTCAATAAAATAAAAGTGCGAAATTCTCCACTCGGCCATTTTGACTGAAACACCAATCAGAGGCGACGTAAGAGTTGACATCATCAATGCATGACATATAGCTGGTCAAGCAAATCTTGTCAGTAAAAAAAGGCGCGAAATTCAAATTTTCTATGGGACGATATCCCTTCGCGCCTATATTTTTCAAATTTGCCGCCTTTTTCTACTGACAAGATCTGCTTGACCAGCTATATTTCTTAGAGCAACATAGACAACCTCATTGACTGTAATCCATTACGTACTCGCCAAAGAGTTTGGAGGTTCTAAAAAAATATTGTTTCGCCACTAAACATTTATTACGTCCAAAAAATATTATTACACGATATAAAGTAAATATTTATTTGTTATTATATAAATAAAATGCTAAATAATACGATATTTCACAAAAAAACTTTTTTAATTATTTGGCTGAATGGAACTATCATTGCCATGTTGGCTGTCGTAACTAGAAAAAATTAAAAAGTAAACCCGGCGCTCGGTGATTTTCACTCAAAATTTACATGTATCTAAATAATTCATCTTAAATTGCAACCGTGTGAGAGTCTTTGTATAAAATGACTTATTGTGAACAATTTTTGTAATGTATTTATCACCCCTAATCATAATATATGGTGCTGAATTAACAATATCATTCGGATTCAAGGGAAATTCGTAACTGTAAGTATGTAAACAATATCTACCACCATAATTTATGACGTCACAAATGGCGTGCGAGGCGTTTTCGCGCGAGGTTTAAACTAGCTATAATAAAATGCAATTATTTATGTTAAATCTTATGAGTATAGCTGAAATATTGTGTTTTTCGGAACCAATACAAGGGTACCGACAATATTAAAAGGGATTTCAAAATTTGTCTTCAGGCCAATTCGCACGAAGCGCTTTGCTTCTACTTTCCTTATGCACACTGCCAAGGAATGGAATTCCTTGCCGGCGTCTATATTTCCGTGTTCTTATAACCCGGCAACCTTCAAATCAAGAGTGAACAGGCACCTTCTGGGCGAGCTCGCTCCATCGTAGGCCACGTCTACGCCTCGGCTAGTCTGTGGCCATGAGTAAGCCCATTCATAAAAAAAAAAACCAGCACAGAATAAACAGGTTCAGGGTCGAATCATGTTGTCCCTTTCTAATGTATGGCACTACCCCTTTCGGCTATTTAGAGTTGTCAAAATTCAAGCCATTATCTTATCTGTGGTCGTGCACGCAAAGGGACGTCAAGTTGTGTCAACCCTAATAATTGCTCGGAGCAATGCTGAGCCGAGCGGAGCCGAGTTTGGCCGAAGTCGGGAGTTTCGCACCCCTGCTACCAGTGGCAGATTTGTCTTAAAGCCCAGTAGGCCCGGGCCTAGGGCGGCAAGATATTAGGGGCGGCAGCAAGCTGGCAGTCTATATATGGGTGCTGAGAAAAGGGCGGCTAGTAGTTACTACAGGACCTGGGGCCTAGGGCGGCCAACACTGCAGATCCGCCACTGGTCACTACACCTTATAAAACAAAGTCCCCCGCCGCGTCTGTCTGTTTGTATGTTTGTTCGCGATAAACTCAAAAACTACTGAACGGATTTTCGTGCGGTTTTCACCTATCAATAGAGTGATTCTTGAGGAAGGTTTAGGTGTATAACTTGTTAACCCATGCGAAGCCGGGGCTGATCGCTATTTAAATATAAGGCTGAATAAATTTCAATTGAATAAACATAAGGCGCACTCCACTAGAGCGCAGTGAGCAAGGTAAAAAACCACTAATAGCGCAAAGTACGGAACCCTCGGTGGGCGAGTCCGACTCGCACCTGTCCGGTTTTTTTTACCGTAGTCGAATAAACACATACTTGATTAGCGGAAATCAATCAAATATTTTTTTCTTACCGATCCCAAAATGATATAATATGACTTTAAGTTAGCCTTAAGTTTTCTATTTTTTTTTTTTTTTTTTATTGTATGTATTTGTTCACAGTAAACGAATTACCTGTTCTAAAAGCGGACTCCATCAAATACCTGATGACGTTCAGGTCTCTCCTGCCGAAGCAATTGCTGGTCAATGCCTTCCCTCTACTGGTGAGTCAAGATCTTAGTTGTATTCCCATTGTCCCCGCCGGGCACAGGTGGGAATAGGTACAGAATCATTCCCATCTGTCTGTCTCATGTATAGCGGTATAACAGGAAACGAGCCTGTTCTATACCCTGTATCTTTAGGTACATCAGATATATCGGAGCGGCCAAGGTGTTCACAATATCTGAACACGCGCTCTAACGCCCTGACAATAGAGGCGTGTTCCGATATTTGTGAGCACCTTGGCCGCTCCGATATATCTGATGGCGATGGCTGTACTTAAATAAAAGTAAACAAATAATTTGTACATTTTCAGTAGTTATTACATTACAATAGTTGATTATGTAATGTTTTCATCTACCCTCAACTTAAGAAGCCATTTGCGGGCAGATTTCGTTTACTCTTTTTTAAATACCTAAAGATACAGACTAAAGGCGGACTCCCATCAAATACCTGATGACGTTCAGGAAGGAATTGCTGGTCAATGCCTTCCCTCTACTGGTGAGCCACGTCACGATTTTTTACTACCAGCTACATATGACCATAAATAGACCGTATGGCGTTTTACTTAGGTTGACAAATCGTCAGTTTAAATACAGGGTGGCTAAAAACTAAGTGCATTCCCGTTGCCAGGGAGGTTTTGGGATCATACTGAGCAACTTTTATAATGAGACCAACCCCAAAATCGCGAAAAGAAATTTGGCTGTTTCATACATCATTTTTTTTTCACTATTTCGGGGTTGGTCCTACATACACACATTTTTTGTATAATTGGTGGACCAGGAGGAAGTTATCTGATCTCGTGTAGAGTCAAGCTTCTAACTCTACTCGCCCTAACTTCACAAACTCTACACCTTAGTCAATATATTTTGCCGTTTTGCTACCGTCACATGGCCGTAAGGCTTAGAGCATTTAATAACCGGAGGCGCCTTTAAGAGCTTACCCCTCTGCCGAAAACCTTGCACAACTGTGCAAACTTTTGTATGGACTGACGTTTAATCTGATGTGGCTATTAGTAGATTACGTACAAATCATGTACAAATACAAATAGTCATATATTTGACGTGCCCCTCCCCCGCAAAAATCGGCAGACTGTTTTGTACAGAAAATGATAATCAAGGCGTCTCCAATTACTAAATGCTCTAAGCCATAAGGTGAAAAAATGTATTCACTGTATAGTTACAGTTGTATAGTTGTTAGTGTATAATTAGTTAGTTGTACTGTATAGTTCTTGTAGTAACGTATATAAACCATCTTATTTTACAGATAGAACACATAAAAGCGCGCGGCGTCGTATGCACATACTCCGCCTGCTGTATAGAGAAGCTCATCGGAGGTGGAATGATCACAAAACCGGCCTTAGAACCACACGCCCCTGCGTTACTCACGACGCTGTTCGCAGCGTTAGGCGACCACGCCTCGCCTGAGCAGCATAATGAATATGTCATGAAAGGTAAGATATCACTGTTAATATGTATTTATTAATACAATTAATTATTTATATAACAAATATAAATAAAAAGTAATATTATAGAAATTTACAGACTACGATCGATAGGTACCCGGGTAAATGTGCCTAGCACGCTGCTGGCGTTGCCTTGAACAGCCAGCGAAATATGCAGGACTAAATATGCGCCGGACCTGGGGTCGCCGCTTTTTTCTCGGAGGCGTTTACCTAACTTTCTTATAATTTTTTTTGCGTCAGCGCACCAAGGCCCGCTGCTCTCTATGGCTACTGGCACAAAGTCGAAAGTCGGCTCCAGGTTTGAATATTTAGCCCATTTCAGTCTAGCGGCGGTTTCGGCAGCAGCTCCATTGTTAATATTGTTTTCTGTCAGTTTACATACTGTAAAGATTATTTTATATGGTATAAGGATCGACAAGTTTTGAAACTCCACCTGCGTGGGTCACAATACGCTTCACTTGAGGAACATAATGATAATGTCATGAAAGGGGCATTCACGACATATTACCTTGTAAAGCCAAATTGTTAATCAAGTCATGAAACTATACCAGACCAAATATCGCTATTTCAGCATTTTCAGAACTACTAAAATAGAGACAGCATTTGCTGCACGACTTTTACTAAGGAAATCGCGAAAAAAAATCTGCCGTTTCATAGGAAACATTGACACATGATTCGCCGAAATGTATGGTACCGCCGATTTTTTTGCGTTTTCGTGGTTGGCCCCATAGTAAAACTTGTTCAGTATGACCTACATATTCATTCTTCAGAGTATAGTCAGACGTAACAAAATCAATCTGTATAATGTCTGTGTGTGTCGTGTGTGTGTGTTCCCACTGAGAGCATTCACCCTTGGTGTCTTTTATTATGTATATTTAACAAAACAATATTTTCCAGCGATTCTTCGTACACTATCGTGCCTGCAAGAGTCCGCGCTACCATTCCTCGGCACAGCGTTACCAAAACTCGCCCAAATGTTGTCCGTGGTCGCCAAGAACCCTTGCAAGCCTCACTTCAACCACTACCTCTTCGAAACACTGTCATTGGCAGTTTCGTAAGTATATATATATATACATACTTTGTTCTTGATAAAACTAAGCAAGCATTTGTTAAATTTCCTCTTTTAGCAAATACAGATAAATATTAAGGAGAGGGACAAACGATTATAAATGGGATGTATTTGTTGACAAATACTTTACGTTAAAACCAAATGGAATACAGAACCACAGTGGAGTTTTTCATAAGTGTGTTCTGTACAAATAGCAACACTCCTAACTGTACATCAGTGGACCTTATTATTAAAGGCATAACAGTATGGGCGATGGTGCAAACGCATGTTTCTGCCTCTATTAATTAACTCATATATGACCAGAATAAGTTTTTGGTCTGAACTCCATAAGGTTCCAAGGCCAAGCAGTGGGTCGGAAACAAACCAATATACATATATGGATTATTCTTTCTGCACTATTAATCGAAGACGCAGATTTTTGGCGCGAGGCGTAAATGTGTCGTTTATGCTTCCGATGTAGCCCACAAGATGGCAGAACCTACTATGCACAAGGTAACGTACCGACGAGAACGGTAGATGGTAGCATTTGCTTTGGCAATGTACTACATGTGGACATATGTTTCCGATTCACGCCACAAGAGGGCAGACCCTCCAACGCGCATGGTTCCTATTTCTGAGATTTTTCAGAGTCCTTTTGTCTTAGAAGAAGAAACATACGATTAAAATCGAAATCTACCTCTCATTGATTTCAACTGAGCCTTCTATTATTTTGTGTACAGTTTACACTTGGGTAACGAATTTTCTATTTTTTACCATCTACGGTTTCAGGCTGGTGACCAAGTCGAATCCTAACGCCATCACCGCTTTCGAAGACGCTCTGTTCCCGATCTTCCAAGAAATCCTGCAGAATGACGTACAAGGTAAAATGTTTGTATAATGCAAAAATTGCAAATTCTGTTAAGCAAATTTCACATATTCATTTTGTTTATAACATCATCATCATATATATAAAATTGAAAAACCAGAACGGGATAAAAAACGAGGGAAGAAGCGAGATGGCGCCTTACAAATTTCTAAAAAAGTTTTTGACACGTTTCTCAAATACGACGCACGTATGATAAGAAAAAACTGTTCTAATCTATTATCTAAGTATGAGAATATAACTAGAGCATAAAAACTATCGCTTTCGATGCGTATTTAATTTACAATAAGCAAAAGAAATATTCATAACATTCTTAATTTTACGACTATCGGCTATTTTCGGAAACTCTCGGTTGCTTTCGTTTCGAACTTCAAATAACCAAAATTATGTTTGTTATGTTGGTATGCAGTGATTTCGGCCTTTTTTACTCGAAGTAAAATAAAAAGTGCTGTCAACCTCAACCTTTTACCTTAGTTTATGCCCATACGAGTGACATGCCATATAATGACTGATAATGACTTATCAATATCAATAGTAATTTGTATTTTGTTGTTTTAAATTTCTTTTTGAGTTATGTTATTCAGATTTACTTTCACAGCTTCGGCAAACAAATTCGTCCGGGGACCGGGCCGCCGAGATGGGCCAAAAATACAAAGTTGATAGCAAGTTATAATGTAGGTAGATAAAATTTAAGTGCATGTTCAGATATTTTTGAGCGAAACGACCTGGTGAAAATAAGCAAACAGCAGTCGGCCAAATATCGTAATATAACTCTGTTGCTATAGAAATAAGGATGTGTTCCGATATACTGGCGGAATACTGAGAGACAAAAGTGGCTAAGCTTACATTGGCTCGGACATTTAGAGAGAATGGGAGAGGATCGTGCCGTGACGAGAGCGTACTTGGGACAACGAAATGGGAGCGCCCAATTGGACGTCATAGGTACCTACTGCTGGAACGACGTAGTTGCTCGAGATCTGCTTATCCTCAGCCATGGGGACTGGCGAGAGCTATCGCAAGACCGAGAAACATGGTGTGTTTTGTTTTGTCTTTTCTCGGAGGCCAGGATTCACATAACCGTAGTAAGTAATGTTAGTATTCAGAAAGGGAAATGGGGACTACGTACGTTTGTACCAAAAGGCGATTTATGGGCGGTGGTCGTCCATATTCGTCTTAAGGCGGATATTAATCTAATGAACGTTTTTGCAATTAGGCTTATAAAAATAAATAATAATTTTATGTTGAAACGAGTTTTAAATAAATAACTACGTAGATGAAAAAGTATAATTTTGCCTTTTATCAAATCACATAATTTTTTTCAGATATTTTGCGTATTAAGTTATCCAAATAACGGGTACAAATAAGAAATCCCTATCACCGTTATGAACCCTGGCAGGGTTGACACACTCTTTATTTCATTTACGCGAGCGGAGGTGCGGGCCCGTCTAGTATTAAATAAAAAATACAACTTAGATAGAAAATGATTTCGTTTCTGCTCGGATTTTTTGTAGGAAGTGTTGTTTGATATTTACCAGTCGCTGTTCGTTAAAGTAATACACCCGGACACTGCCATTCAAATTCTTTAGAAATATGACCTCGTAAGCGTCAGGACCCCTGGACCACTTGAGATATTTGATGTTTAGATAATATCAAAATACACTACCTTTTTGCTACTATTTGGTACCTAACTTCAAATAATTAGTACCTCGATTGACAGCGAAAACCCGAAGAACTAAAGTGGCCATACATTCTGACGTCAGGATGTCTGGACCATTTTTTTTACATGGTTTGAGACAACACAACTACATGACATGCTAGTAAATATTTACTACCTTTTTAGTACCTCAACATATATTTTTTTCCATCCTTTTAGGTATTCCAGAAAATGTATAGCTTTTGTTTTTGGGGTAAGTATACATAATATATTTATGATTGTGGCTATAAAATCATACACTTAAATAAAAAGAATCATTTTATTAACTAGAATTGAAAGTAAGTACCATCGCCCACACTGGTAACTGTACATCGGTGGACCTTATGTCTTTGTAATAAGGTTCAACAATATACAGTTAAGTGTTGTTGTTTGTACATGATTTAATAATAAAAACCACATTTCTTGGCGTGATTTTAACGCGGTTTACATACTTATACTTGTCACTTGATATTTACAGTGAAACCTGGTTAAGTGGGACCTGGATAAGTGAGAAACCTCTATAGCTGGGACTCATGGTGCGGTCACTTTAGCACTGAATTACCTCTATTAGTGAGATAAAACGAACCTCTATAACTGGGATTAGTTGTTGTGATTGTATAGTCACATTTACCTCTATAATTGAGACAGAGTGTATCTCTTTTTATAACGAGGAATAGTAATTCCTCGTTATAAAAATAGCCTTACTGGGCTTTTTCATGAAATTTTAATTTTTGTGTGCATATAAAAATATTCTTATTTTACAGGCTTTTATTTTTCAGGTTTATTCGAAAAAAATAAAAATACCAAATTTTTATTTGTATTTTTTTTTAATTATTTATACAGGATATAGCCATTGGAGAAACCCTGAAATCCCACGTAGGGTTACTTCTAAGAAATGCTCTAACGGTAATATTTTTTAAATTAGATCAAAAGATAAAAAGATAAATTATCAAACAAAAGGTATTTCCAATAATCGACAACAAAAAGAAACATACATCTTTGGCAGTGCTTTTGACAATTTTTTTGAAAATGTGCGGCAATGGGCGGCATGACATTTGTCAAAAGTCAGAATCTTATTAATGTCATAAATAAAAAAGATAATCAAAATGGTCGAAGAAGGTTTCATACTATTTATTACCTCAGGATCTACTAACACATACAGGTTGCTCCAAAGTAAAAAAATCATAATTTGTTAATTTCTTCGTAACCGCTACACCGATTATTATGGTACTTTGTATACTGGTTCTAAATACCCTAATGCATATGTACATTTCGGCTTTGTCCAATGGCTAGGGACACCCTGTATGAAACCGTATAAATTAAATATCAGAAACCAATTTAGCATCCTTGTGTTACACGAAAATGACACCAAACTTGACCACATAGCAAAACTTTTTTTTTAATTAATTTTGGGGGGCACCCCCCTTTAAGTCAAAATTTTGCATCAAAAATTCGATTGGCTCCCCTTCCCAAATCAGTCTGTGAGTTAAAAGGAGCAACTCTGCAAAAGGAAATTCCATCATCATCATTTGCCGTATAATTAAGTGAACACCAGGGACTATAAAATTATGAGTATTATAAGATTTCTTTTTTTAAGTGTATCTTTTTTCTGGGTCGCCAAAAAAATAAAAATAAAATATATGTTGAGGTACTAAAAAGGTAGTAAATATTTACTAACATGTCATGTAGTTGTGTTGTCACAAACCATGTAAAAAAAATGGTCCAGACATCCTGACGTCAGAATGTATGGCCACTTTAGTTCTTCGGGTTTTCGCTGTCAATCGAGGTACTAATTATTTGAAGTTAGGTACCAAATAGTAGCAAAAAGGTAGTGTATTTTGATATTATCTAAACATCAAATATCTCAAGTGGTCCAGGGGTCCTGACGCTTACACCTCGGTCTCTATAACATAAGAGTGAATCTGCTATTACTGAACCGGTTAGCTCCGTCCTAGGCTCTGTTTTCACTTTCCATCAGATGTAGTCCATGGGCCAGCTGGTCAAATTTTTGAAAATGGTATAAATTGGGGGTACCAAGTTTCCTTTTCACAGCAGTTAGATAGGCTTATTATGATGTTAAAAAACCATGATTGCCATCTCAAAATGGTAGCTAACAAAAATGGCCGCCAATCCAAGATGGCGGATATTGAGTTTAAAAAATCAACCGTAACTCGAGAAGTATTCGTCCGATTTCATTGCAATTTTTTTTAAACAAAAGCTCTATATGTGAGCTTAAAATTATGTTTACATATTATATCGATAAAGTCGACCGTGAATTAGTAATTAAAGAAATATTGTAAATTTTCTTTTTTTTTTGTGATACTTTTTTTTTTAATTCAGTTTTTACGAAGTATCTCGTACATTACAAAAAAGTTTTAAATGAGACAAAATAGTGTGTTAAATTAGCTTTAATTTGACGTATTATTTGTATGGAACTGATGACTGAAAACACATGGAAACATGAATTAAATTTTATTTCTGTTGAAATTCACCGTTGACTAAATAACTGCGTACAGAACAAAAAGCTTCAGATAGAAGTTGTAGAGTACAAAAAACATGTTTTTAGTATAGTTTAATAATAATAGCAATCATTTATAATAATAGTAAAATTATAGTAATAATGGTTTTATTTTTTACAAGTAAAAACTACTTTAAACTCTCGCGTTTTGTATACTTAATTAAATTCATTAATGTTACTAACGGGTCAAACGGGATTAAATTTAATTATTCGCTGAAACGTCGGAAAAAAGGTAAAATAATGAAATTATATCGCGTTAGACCCGTTAGTGACATTAATTAGGTAAAAACTAGTATTCGATTGAAATAGTAATTTCTTCAGTGAACTGCGTACAGAACAAAAAGCGTCAGATAGAAGTTGTAGAGTACAAAAATGATATTTATAGTATAATTTAATAATTTATAATAATAGTAGCAGGGCTCGGAAACCGTTTTATTTTTCAAACCGGTTTCGTTCATAAACCCGGGAACGAAAAGGATTTCGTTTCGGTTACCAGTTAAAGAACTGTTCTATTGAGATACCGTTGAGATGCGTTCGCCTTTCGTTTTTGTGGAACTAAATTAACCGATTAAATTGAAAATGTCGAATTGATCCAAGTAAAAACTGGTATTCGGTATAAATAGAAATGTCTTCAGTGAAAATGTGTTCGGCTACAAATAAAGTGAACTATATATGTGTATAATATGTGGCGAGATAGGCCCTAAAAGACGGACAATCGTGGGCATTGTTATTTAATGCAGCATTAATAAGGAGTTTTGAGGCTATTAGTAACCGACGTGACATACCGGATGAATTTTTAGGTATATAGGTACTGTGAAATATCACTGCCAATATAGAGTCCATTTCACCAATATCACGTCTTTAATAAAATTACAGACAAAAAGACTCCCTACGCTCGTGGTTCGAAAAATGGAATCTTGAGCGTAGCGAGGTTTTCACTACACCAACACGAGGAAAATACTAACTGTAAAATATCAAACAAAATCAAAGCGAATCGATTCAAAATGAATGTTATTAAATGTTAATATTCAAAATCATCATTTAAAAGCCAATTCTACCAGCAAGCATAAGAAAACAAATCAAAATTTGCATTTGATTACTTTGCCTCACATGTGAATAAAATGCAACTATCTTATCAGCTTGGAACAATCAAGAGAGCCTTTATCTTTATAGTGAAATGATATTGTAACTGCAGAAGCATGTTATCATAAACCCAAGAGTAAAATCTCAAAATTCTCTATTTACTTGCGAAACTTATTTCTTACTTAGACGACCGGTCTGGCCTAGTGGATAGTGACCCTGTCTGCTAAGCTGATGGTCCTGGGTTCGAATCCCAGTAAGGGCATTTATTTGTGTGATGAACACTAATATTTGTTCCTGAGTCATGGTTGTTTTCTATGTATATAAGTATGTATTTATACGCCTAGTACCCATAGTACAAGCTTTGCTTAGTTTGGGGCTAGGTTTGATCTGTGTAAGATGTCCCCTAATATTTATATTTATTTACTTAATAGAGGATGTCGTCAGCGTAACAGATTCTTCAAATAATTTTTCTTAAATATAACTTAAGTAAAGAGTTTTTATCCGGTACCTATGTCACGTCGTTTAGTAATAGACTCTAGTGGACTCTAGACTGGCATACAATGGCGTCCAAGCTCTGAACCAGCTTGGAAGGCAAAACAGAGTGCAACTGGTATGTATCCCAGGGCACGAGGGATTCATAGGCAATGAAAATGCAGATGAACTTGCCAGAGCTGGATCTTTAGGTAACCTTATAGGTCCGGAACGATTCGTGGGGCTCTCACAGGGAACCATCATAACGGCTATTAAAGACCATACTAAGATCAAACATCAGGAAGAATGGGACAGTCTGACGGGTCTAAAGCACGCAAAGCTCTTTATGCAAGGAGTAGACTCCGGTTGGAGCAAAAAGCTTTGGAAACTTAGCAAAAGACAACTCCAAATCATAACAAGGTGTTTACTGGACATTACGGGGTCAAAGGAATTCTGGCCAAGATGGGACACTCTGACAACACCGATTGTCGTATGTGTGGCGAAGAGAGACAGTAAAACACCTAATTTGTGAATGTCACCCCCTGGCCAGAAAAATAATTAAGGACTTTGGAGCAGGATATCTTGAACCAAAGGACTTTAAAACGCTAACCATGAGCTCTATCATCCGGCACAGGGATATATGGTGGGAAAAGCTCTTGAGTAGTTGACGGATCTTTTCTAGGGGGTAATTGCGCAAAAGATCCCTATGGATCGAAGTGTATCCAAGCAAGGGCCCCCGAAAACAATAAGATAAGAATAGACTCACAATTCCTTATTAATGCTGCATTAAAATTGAATAATACTGCCTACTGTCCATCTTTTGGGGGAATTGGGGGGGTACTTTACAAAATGGTCTTATTTCGCTACATATTATACAAATATCTAGTTCACTTTGCATCATCTTGATTTGTAGCTGAAAAGATTTTCACTGAATAACTAGTTTTTAGCTAATTAATGTTACTAACGGGTCAAACGCGATTAAATTTCATTTTTAACCTTTTTTCCGACGTTTCAATGAATAATGAAATTTAATCGCGTTAGATCTGTTAGTAACATTAATTATGTATACAAAACGCAAGATTTTAAAGTAGTTTTTACTTGTAACAAATAAAACTAATAATACTATCGTTCTAATATTATTATGATCAATTTCTAAAGTTATTAAAATATACTAAAAACATGATTTTTGTACTCTACAACATCTATCCGAAGCTTTTTGTTCTGTATGCAGTGATTTAGTCAACGGTGAATTTCAACGGAAGTAAAACCAAATGTATGTTTCCATGTGTTTTCAGTCATCAGTCCCATACAAATTGTACGTCAAATTAAAGTTAATTTAATACACTATATTACCTCATTTAAAACTTTTTTGTAATGTTTGAGATATTTTGTAAAAACTTAATTTAGAAAAAAGTATCACAAAAAAATGAGAAGATTTTCAATATTTCTTTAATTACTAATTAATGGTTGACTTTATCGATATAATATATAAACATAATTTTAAGCTCACTTATAGAGCTTTAATAAAAAAAAACAGCAACGAAATCGGACGTATATTTCTCGAATTATGGTTGATTTCTTAAAACTCAATATCCGCCATCTTGGATTGGCGGCCATTTTTGTTAGCTACCATTTTGAGATGGCAATCATGGTTTTTTAACATCATAATAAGCCTATCTAACTGCTGTGAAAAGGAAACTTGGTACCCCCAAATTATACCGAAATCTTGCCTGGCCCATGGACTAATGTGACTATGGGGCCAATCGCAGATGAGTTTATGAACAAAAAACAAAACGAAACGCTATTTGGTCTCTATGGCATTAATACGAAAGAGTTATAGAGAGACAATAGCGTTTCGTTTTATGCAAAAGATTGTCGTCTCGGCTAGGCCCCAGGGTCCCTTAGCGAGTTCAAAAAGCCGAAACGAAGTTTCTACTTAGTACTTATGTAACTGTTTGTTGTACAGAATTCATGCCCTACGTGTTCCAAATGCTGTCCCTCCTGCTCGAGCTGCGCGGCGCCATGCCAGTCGCCTCGGGCGACGGGGACGCCTACGGAGCCCTACTACCGTGCCTTGTAGCACCTCCATTGTGGGAGCGAGCGGCTAACGTGCGGCCGCTAGTGAGGCTGCTCTGTGCGTTCGTCACTGCGAGGGCCGAGCTTATATTACGGGAGGGAAAACTTGTAAGTACACAATCTAACAACGAGTTTTTTTTAATAAAGTACTCTATCTTCTTCGAACGAGCGAGCGAAGCCAAGTGAAGTTCTTACATTCGACTTTGAACACACGGCTGGCTAGGGGCACGTCCCGGCAATTCGATGTTTTTAAGCTGAACTATCAGAGGATAGTTTGATACTCGATAACCTAAGTAAAAATGTTCTAATTTAAATGAAATTGGGTGAACGTATAGTTGAGGGCATTATATTTTAGTCATTAAATTTTGAGCTGGCTCGAACAAGAGGGTATTGAGCTAGAAGAGCTGAAAGTGCTAAAAAGCTATTTGTGAGGGGTCTTGCTATTCTGGTCATTTTAATTGCAAGAAAGTATGGTCGAGTTTGGTATCAAATGAAAGTGCTCGGTTTACACATTTATTATTTTAGGTTGTATTGTAGGAACAATTGCTTCATAAGTCAGAAACGCGCATGTGACACCCTTAATATACAAACATCCATAGACTACGAAAACCGCTTAGCGTTACTTGTTAGTCTCCATAGGCTACGGTGGCTAAAATCGAGAAATAAACTGTTTAAAAATAGAATTTAGCGCGGAGCAAGTACCAGGGCCTCATGAGTTACGAGAAGGTGTCGTTGACCAGCCCGCCGTGGGGCGCGGGGCGCGGCGGCCGGGTCGCGTACCAGTATGAAGGTATCGCGGCTATATACTCGCGTATCTTAGCTGTATACTTTTGGTTTGGTTTGTTTGTATGATTCTACTAGTTTAAAGACTTTAAAGTATTATTTTTGTTGAATTGTAGAAATAGTACATTTCAATGCAAGTGTGGAAAGTATGTTATTATTTACGAGTCCCGAGATGTCTTTTATGATCCGTAGGCGAATAAAAGACACGGGACAAGTAAAGAATAACACTTTCACACGTACATTGAACGACGTTTTTTAATACATTTGCGAAAAAATCACAATAATACAAATATTGGTAACATGAGTATTACACTTACATTTACGAATATTCCCTTGAACTTGAATGATGTTGTATATTATCTATTATTCAGCACTATAAACTACGTCCAGCGTTGATTTACATTGCCTAAATTAATCACAATAACTCATTTAATACAAAAACACTCTTACAGTTGCAATTTAAGATAATTGTTTTGATACAACTAAATTTAAAGTGAAAATGGCGGGCGCCGGTTTTACTTTTTAATTTTTAATTTTTTCTGTTAACGACAAACGCCAACGTGGCAATGATATAGTTCCATTCAGCCAAATAATAAAAAAGTTTTTTAGTGAAATATCGTATTTTATAACGTTTTATTTCTATAATAACAAATAAATATTTACTTTATATCGTGTAACAATACTTTTTGTACGTAATAAATGTGCAATGGCAAAATAAAAATATATAAAGTTTTTGAATATCCAAACTCTTTGGTGTGGACGTATCGAATACGGTCAAAATGAAATTTAAAAAAGCTGGAAAAGTAAAAAGCACTAGTTCGCAAAAAACACCTTTGCGAACGCTAAACAGCTACGTAAAGTAGCACTTTTTGAGCAACTGTATTAAAAAAGTATTGTATACAATAGTGATGTAGTCAAGCTTTTTAGTCTCGTGCCTACTTGGGCAAACTCAGCAAGCTTCATAGCCTGAACACGGTGCTCGACTGAAGAGCTCTCTATTGTATCGCGATTGTATGAATTACTATTTTTTATATGAAGATTTTTTTTAAATGATGACCATTTTGGAATCCAAAATGGCGGCCATGCAGTATGTCATTAAAGTCGTCATGGATGTCGTTTTATAGGTTTTAGGGGGCGCAGATTTCGAAAATGATGACCATTTTGGAATCCTAAATGGCGGCCATGCTGTATGTCATAAGATTCGTCATGCATATCGTTTTATAGGTCATCGTAATCGTTTTCGAAATCTGTACACCTATTTCAAATAAGGTATAGATGCATCCTAGTAAGTCAACAACATATATATCTACTATCGAAATGTACTTTTGATAGTAGTAGTACGAAATGTAATCTGAAAGGAATCAAGTAATGCATTTCTGTAATGAGGAATCGACATTGATTCCAATTACTAGTAATTGTAATATTTGAAAAATTTATTCCTGATTCCTCAAATGGAATTGTACTTAGTAATTCGGTATTGTTAGATTACAAAGTAATCTGGGAATCGGTAATCAGATTGCAAAGTAATTTCAAGTAATCGTGGAATTAGGAATCAATTACGAAATGCCCATCTCTAAGACTAAGTAGCACTGCATTCGATTGATCTTTTTGGCGAACCGCGAGTTCTCAGTTCGGGGCGAACTACTAGTTATTTTCACAAACAAAAGAAGTCAGAAATATGATTGTACGTTTTTACAGCGCGTTCAAAACTAAATTATTTTAAATGGTGGTAACAACTGACTGAAATAACAGATTGTCAGCAGTGATATTAAATATATATTAAATAAAACAATAGCTACTTTTGAACCTATTACTAAGACTCCGCTGTCCGTCTGTCCGTCACCAGGCTGTATCTCATGAACTGTGATAGCTAGGCAGTTGAAATTTTCACAGATGATGTATTACTTTTGCTGTTATAACAACAAATACTAAAAAACAACGGGTTGCACTCCGGGAGTGCCGGCAGAAGTGAAAACTCAATGACATTGTAACAGTTTTTCGATCAGGTCACGTGTCCGTCTTACGAATCTTACGGTCACGTGACCTGTCGCGAGTTTTTACATTTTTCCCCCATCACAAAAAGTGCTCAGCGCCGCTAAAGAAGTTTTCACTTCAAAAACAGAATATAATAAATATTTAAGTGGGGCTCCCATACAACAAAAGTGATTTTTTTGCCGTTATTTGCGTAATGGTACGGAACTCTTCGTGCGCGAGTCCGACTCGCACTTGGCCGGTTTTTTTGTTCAAACATAAGAAATGAAACGAGTCCTTATAATTTATTTTCGTGTAAAAAAAAAGTTTGATGTCGTGAATTATTTGATTCAGTTTTTAGGGTTCCGTACCCAAAGGGTAAAAACGGGACCCTATTACTAAGACTCCGCTGTCCGTCCGTCTGTCACCAGGCTGTATCTCATGAACCGTGATAGCTAGGCAGTTGAAATTTTCACAGATGATGTATTTCTGTTGCCGCTATAACAACAAATACTAAAAAGTACGGAACCCTCGGTGGGCGAGTCCGACTCGCACTTGTCCGGTTTTTATTTAATTATCAGTTGATTCATCTTATTAGCATTTAACTACAAAATGCAATTATAAAATTGCACATTTTAATCTGTATCACACTTTGTCCACAGAACGCCATGCTGGGTGTGTTCCAGAAGTTAATAGCATCTAAAACGAACGACCACGAAGGCTTCTATTTAATACAGACCATGCTGTTCAAATTCGGAGAGTGAGTGTTCATATTTTGAGTGCCCCATATTCAGAAAATGGATATAAATTTTACTGTCTTGTTTATGGGGGTTTTCAGGAAAAATGGTACCATTGACTAACCTTTGGGTTATTTAGACTCAGAATCACGAGTACTATTGATTGAGACAAAGAAAAAAAATTGTCCCCAGTTTTTCATACAAATATTGGGTGCCAGTTTTGTAACGGTTCATACAAAATGTATGTGAAAATGCGTTACAAAACTGACGTTTTTTTGGGATACATTTTTTTTTCTCTTTAAATCGATAGTCCTCGCGATTCTGAGTAGAAATAACTCAAAAGTTGATGGATTTTAGAAAAAAGTAATTGGTACTGTCACCTGCAATAATATGTTATTTTCCTTCTTTTTCTCTTCCCCGAAATCAGCCTGAATAACAATCAATAACTCTTTGGCGTTATTGAGTTTTGACTCTGAGTAGTTTAGTAATTTTAAAATACCTATATACCTTTACAGGTCCACAATGCAGCCATACACGAAGCAGATCATGACACTTCTCTTCCAGCGCCTATCATCATCGAAGACCACTAAATACGTCCGCGGGCTCATCGCTTTCCTTGGCTTTTACGCGGCGCATTTCGGTGCCGACAACCTTATAGATCTCGTGGATTCTGTTCAAAATGGGTAAGGGCAATTATAAAAATAAAATATTATTATTGACAAAAACCATTATATAGGGTTTCTGGTTTCTCGACCTACTTATTTCTCGAGGCACGGGAATTCTCGACCACGATTTCTCGAGTTTCTCGAGTATCTCGAGAAATTTTGAAGGTTTAAAAAACACTGTTTTTTTTTTTTTTTTTTTGCTTTATTGCAATTAGACTCATAGGATCAGTCGTAGGTTAGATCAAAAATCAAACAAATGGTAATTTTATTGTTACTACAAATTATCAAAAAATCAACAACAAACAAAAAAACGCAGGCGTGCGCGCCGGCGCGGCGAGGTGATATGCTATAGTGTATTTCATTAGATATTTTTATTTAACAAAATGTATACAAAACACAATATAGTATTTTATTAGGCAATTAATTTAACTCGATGTGATAAACTTACAGAAGTTTTACTACGTAATATTAATACTTACTCAACGTAACAATGAAGCTGGCAAAATTGAGCTATTTTGCTAATAGGATAATACCTATATCGAGATGATTAGATTTATCAAAAGTAATCTAGTTTTGTAATATTTGTTATTAAATGATCCCATAATTCGTTTTTTTAGCATTATAAAGAAGATAAGCGAACTTTTTAAAAACGTCTCTATTGAAAAACTTATGCAAAATAAGTCATTGCAAATATGTAACAATTATGAATCATATACGATCATTTACACTAACGATTCTTTTAATAGCGTTAATAGCGTTTTTCTATAAAAAGACACTTTAAGATTGTTTACCTTTTTTCTAATATTAAAAAAAACGAAGTATAGTTATGAACCTAAAACGAGACAAATTATTTACCTACACATTAACTATAGTAGTTCAAAAGTTTCAAAACATGAAAATCAGCTGAAGACACAACGATAGGCGACGGATTAAGGCAGTTTTTTATTTAGTTGGTTAACTAATAAATGTTGGAAGTACCGGAAAATGTAAAACAAAAACATTGTTTACATTTATTTAACGACCCAAAGAAATACACTATAGACACGTCAAGTGTTATACGCATGTTTTCTTTTTACTTATGATAAGAGATTTATTTCTCGAGGCATTGAGTCTTTTTTTCCCGCCTCGCCGAAAGACAAATTTCTCGAGATTTCTCGCCTCGAGAATTCTCGAGCAGAAACCCTAGTGTTGAAGTACCTGTCTGAGTTAGGTAGAAAGAGAGAAGAGCTGTCTGTTACCTCTTCCCGCTGAAACCTTCGAATCTATTGACATGAATTAATGTGTCACCGAAATAATTTTTAGCTTGTAAGTTTTTTACTATTGTATGTATGTTAGTTTGTAAGGTATGTATCTATGGGCCTTAGTTGCCTGATCATAAATGATATTTTTTTTATTGTATGTGTCCCGAGAAAGGACTTAAGATAGTTTTTATCCCAGAAGTCATCCCCTAAAGGGAATGAAAAAGGTTATGGAATTTAGTGGGGAAGTGGGATACTACAGTAACTAAACTCTCCACAGACGCAGTCGCGGGCAGAAGCTAAATTTTTTTTAATTATTTTTTTTGCAGCATGTTCGCGATGTACATGGAGCGCGTACTCATCCCCGACCTACAGAAGGTGGACGGCGCGCTAGAACGGAAGGCGGCCGCCGTCGGCTGCGTCAAACTACTCACAGAAGCTAACCAGATGAAGCAAGGACGCCTCGCACCGTTATGGCCACCGCTCATGCAGGTCAGTCACACGGGGACGAGATTTGTGTCAGGATGGCCGGGTTGTGAGACAGAGTCAGCCATCTTGAAAATAACTAGTCACTATATGAAAGCGCGTTCTAATTTCGGTTTTATAAAAATAACGCATATTGAACGGAAGGCGGCCGCCGTCGGTTGCCTCAAACTACTCACAGAGGCTAACCAGATGAAGCAAGGACGCCTCGCACCGTTATGGCCACCGCTTGTGCAGGTCAGTCACACGGGGACGAGATTTGTGTCGGGATGGCCGGGTTGTGAGACAGAATCGGCCATCTTGAAAATAACGAGTCATTATATGAAGCGCGTTATAATTTCGGTTTTATAAAAATAACGCATATTAACGGAAGGCGGCCGCCGTCGGTTGCGTCACTTGCGTCAAACTACTCACAGAGGCTAACCATATGAAACAAGGACGCCTCGCACCGTTATGGCCGCCGCTCATGCAGGTCAATCACAGCGTGACTGTACGAAAATCTATCTGACCTCCTAGCATGAGTTGCGTACTCGCGCGCGACTCCATACACCTTGCGCGACTTTAAGTACGGACTCACGCGTGAGAATGCAACTCATGCTAGATGATTTGTTAAAAATAACATAAGCTCATTCTGTAGCTTTGCTTCAACCTCAAGATATAATACTAGACATGGTTTAGACCTACATTATCCGGGAACAACCTCATAATCATAATCATAATCATTTATTGCAGCCAGCCTCTGCCCTTGTTAATAAAAATATAGTATTTATGTGCACTAAAATTTATAACTATCTCCCTAAAGAGCTGAAGGAATAGGCCTGTTGCAAGTAACAAAGAATCATGGAAATAATGGTTTCAACGAAACATATATGTTAATATGATTCTAAAAAATGGCCCAATCTCAGTATAAACTGAAGGATTATTAATATATTCAATAAAATAAAAGTGCAAAATTCTCCAATCGGCCATTTTTACTGAAACGCCAATCAGAAACGTTCCAAACAGTGACGTCATCAATCCATAACATATTTCTTAGAGCAACATAGACAACCTCATTGACCGAAATCTATACGTGGGCACCAAAGAGTTCGAAAGGTGCAAAAAAAATGTTATTTCGCCACCAAACATTTTTTACGTCCAAAAAATATTATTACACGATATAAAGTAGATATCTATTTGTTATTATTTTAATAAAATGCTAAATAATACGATATTTTAACAACAAACTTTTTTAATTATTTGGCTGAATGGAACTATCATTGCCATGTTGGCTGTCGTAACTAGAAAAAATTAAAAATTAAAAAGTAAAAGCGGCGTTCGGTGATTTTCACTCAAAATTTACATGTATCTAAATAATTCATCTTAAACTGCAACCGTGTGAGAGTTTTTGTGTAAAATGAGTTATTGTGATAAATTTTTGTAATGTATTTATCATCCCTAATCGTAATATATGGTGCTGAATTAACAATATCATTCGGATTCAAGGGAAATTCGTAACTGTAAGTATGTAAACAATATCTACCACCCTACCACCAACTAAATGATGACGTCACAAATGGCATGCGAGCCGTTTTCGCGCGAAGTTTAAACTAGCTATAATAAAATGCAATTATCTATGTTAAATCTTATGAGTATAACTGAAATATAGTGTTTTTCGGAACTAATACAAGTGTACCGACGATATTAAAAGGGTTTTCAAAATTTGTCATCAGGCCTATTGGACCTACCGGAATTTAAATCAAAACTATTTAGATGGTGTTTAGAAAAAATGTATTACGCCAACTCGGAACACTTTTCACTCGGAACGACGCAATATTCAATTTGTATTTGTGTAGTATAGTATTGTGTAATAGGCCGAAAATGGAGACACTGTCTATAGAATAAGATCATTTATGTATACCCAAATATTATTTATACGAAGATCATTTATTTATACGAATAAATAATTTCATTTCATGGTCTGGAAAGCGTCTCCTCTTTAGTGGGATGTGTGTTATAAGGCATAGGCAATGCCTTAGGCTACTGATGATACTGGCGTCTTATAGAAGATTTTGATGACCAGAGGGCTGGCCAATATTTTGCTCAGCGGATCAGCATTGCTACCCAGCGGGGCAAAGCTGCCAGCCTTGGTAGCCTACCCAGTGGCCACAACTTAGGGCATATTTTAGTATGTTTTATTTTACTTATATTTCGTTAAATCAATAAATATAATTCATTTTATATTTCCCATTTGTTACCAGGCGCTGATCTCCCTATTCGAGCTACCAACGGACTCCACCTCGCTACCCGACGACCACTTTGTAGAGGTGGACGACACGCCCGGCTACCAGGCCCAGTACTCGCAGCTGACCTGCGCTAAGGGCGCCAACAGCGATCCTCTATCAGGTATTGTCTTTAACCCCTCGTATGCGGCCTATCAGATTAGATAATTGAAAAAGTGACCTTGACATTTAAAACAATAGATTAAAATTCCCACGCACGGATCCGTGTCTAAGCATACGAGGGGTTAATAGGGTATTATACTGTATTTAAAAATAAATTATTTTAAGTACACCATGCATGAAATAAAGCACCAGATAATTATTAGAAAAACACAGATAGAAGTTATTTTTAAACACAAGTTCTATTTAATAAATCGGATAGAAATATAAAAAGTAGGTGCAAAGACATATGTAACTTCGTATAAGACGAATAAAGTCTAAGGAAAAAACGTGCCTCGGAATTCAAGTAAAAGTCATTCTCGAATAGATGCCGCACACACCTTTGACCTTTAGCCTATCCTCGGCTAGATGGCGTGACGACACCATTTCATATTTAACACATAGATATCAGTGAATGAACATGGATCAAAATGATATAAAAATAATAAAATCATTTATCCATGTATATACATTTTTTGATAACTTTATACGTTTTCATTTTGAGTTTTAGTCGTGTGTCGATAGATGGCAGTAAATTTACAGAGACTACAAAATTTACAATGACAGGACCCCTCTATACTATCTATTCTTTTTGGTAGGTGTTTGACCGTGACGGCACGATGTAATGTTTCATATAAATTCCATATTAGCAAATCGTTTTGACAGTTCTAAAAAAGTAACTGATTTGACTAGTAGGAAAATGCCCTATTAGGGTCGTTTACAAACAGACTGACTGCAACTTGTACGGGAACACCATGCCGACGTTGCAGTCGGCGTGCAGTTCCCGTACAAATTGCAGTCGGGTTGTAGTCCGTCTATATTGGCCTTTAGACAAAGAATAATCGGGAAGCAAACATAATAATCGAACCCCTTTACAAAATTTCACTTTTGCACAGAATAAAGAATAGTACTATTGTACAGAAAGGTAACTTCCTACAGTTCCTACAAGACCAAAGTTTGACAGCGGTCGAATCATGCTGTTCTTTTCTAATATATGGTACTATCCCTTTCGGCTATTTAGGGATGTTAATGTTCAAGCCATTATCTGATCTGTGGTCGTGCACGCAAAGGGACGTCAAGTTGTGTCAACACTAATAATTGCTCGGAGCAATGCTGAGCCGAACGGAGCCGAGTTTGCCCGAAGGGAGGAGTTTCGCACCCCTGCTTCCTTTGGTCGTGTTTTAATTTATCGCCACTCGTTGCGAATTTCCTACTTTTCGCAATTGTATTGTAATGTACTATTACATTACAGTACATATGGTTCTATTTTCCCGCACTAGTGCGTAAAATAGCACTTTTCGTGCGTATGTCAAAAGTTTAAAGGGCCATTATGTACTGTAAAACATTGTACGATACACGTGCGAATAGGTAATAGGTAAATTTCCTCATTTCCGCACTTGTATCGTAAATAAGTTAAATAACTATTACAGTACATATGGTCCTATTTTCCTGCACTAGTGCGTAAAATAGCACTTTTCGTGCGATATCAAGTGTAAAGGGTCATAAGTACTGTAAAACGTTGTACGATACACGTGCGAATAGGTAATTCACAACTCGTGTCGATTTAAAACACTCCCTTCGGTCGTGTTTAATTTATCGCCACTCGTTTCGAATTTCCTCTTTTCCGCACTTGTATCGTAAATAACTATTATATACAAAATATATAATCAAGCCATCTCTTCCAGTGATCGCGGACCCGCAGCGCTTCCTCGCCGAGAGCCTCGGGGCGCTGTCGCGGGCGTCGCCGGGGCTGCTGCCGCCGCGCGTGGCCGCGCTGGACGAGCCGCACAGGAACGCGCTGCACGGCTACCTGCAGCGGTACAACCTGCAGATATGCTAGATGCATTTACAATTGTACACGTAGTGACATAACTTATGTTACATTTTTGTCTTTAAAAAATCTGAGTTGCGAGGTTGCTAACCCTCAATATCGAATTCGTCTTCACGCCATTTGGCAATGCTCCAGCACACCTAAACTACCTTACGAGAAGCGTGCGAATATTTCCATTCCTTTATTTTTATTTACACGCCTTAGTAGCCGCATTGCGCCATCTACCGTAAGAATATTCTATCGTAGGGTGGTATTCCACCTGTCGAATGTCAATGCGTCTCACTCTCTTCGCTTAATTGAAAGAGTGAGACGCGATGACATTGGACCAATATATTTGACGGATGGAATACCACCCTTAACGGCAGAGTTCCAAGTTGTACCGAAAATTCACCAGTAATGTACTAAACTCATTGCCATGTATCTAAGGACGGGCCTTACGGGCAATAAGAATGGGGCCAGAACAGCGGTGTCACGCACACGAATTCGAGCCAATCTTGCAGTCTAACGCCAGAACGCGATTTGTTAATAAGATCGCATCACGCGCGGGATTGGTCGCAACTAGTTGCGTTAGAATGCACGATGACTCGAATTTGTGAGTGACACCACTGAACTAGCACCATTCTTATAGCCCATAAGCCGTCTTTAAGTATATTTCAATTACTAAATTTCATCAAGCAACCTCTGCGAGCGATATTACAATGTTTTATATTATAGAAATGGAAATATTAGCATGCTTCTGGTATGCTTCGATAACTTAGTTGGTTGAAAGCGATCCGAACGGTATTTCGTAAAGACGCAAGAACGAGTCTTGCAGTAAGCGGTGATTTTTTTTATATATAAAAACAAGCACGTTGTCTTAACAAATGAACCATAATGATCTTAAGTTTTTTGCAAGTGCGATAAGTATAATAGAATTACTTGTGTGATAGAAGAATTGCGATGTGTAACATGGTGTGTAACGCTGGGCGTTTGTTACTATTGTAATAACCTCCATTACATTTGAAATTCAGTGTGAATTTATGAAAGTGTCTAAGGCTATGTAAATGTGTAGATAATGTATGTGTATGAAAGAGATTTTGAATGGTATCAGAGTATAATTATTAAAATGATAACGTCAAAGAAAAAAAAAACCCTTATTATTTGTAAATTTTAAAATTATTTTTATATAAATAATCACAGAGTATTTAATTTGCTCTTTGCTCAGCAGTGTGATACAGTGTACGCCACGGAAATAAAAAAAAATAAAAAGAAAATCTCCATTGTTTTTTCTTTGACTACATCTAGACACGGTGTAACTTGAGGAAACCGAATAATTTTAACAGCGTATTCCTGATAATATTTAGAGACAAAAATGTCCTTTAAACTTTTTTGAAATTCGCCTAGTTTCAGAGTTAATACCAATTTAAAAAATCGAGTTTTTATTGTTACATACTGCAAAACGCCTTTTTGATGGCGATGTTGCTACTAAGGGACATAGTCTAAATATCCTTATTGATAGATGTCAAAAAGTGACAAGTTTCACTTTGTAATAACTAAGTTTTACGAAAAAAAAGTAAAAATCCATTTTAAGTGATATGTTTACCAATAACATTTACTTTTTATGTACAAATACATTTAAAAAAAATGAAAAAAAAAAACAACAAAAAATGTTTTTTTTTGCGAAATTGACCTATACACGTATTACATTTTTTGCTTCTTATGACCACAGAAATGCGTGGTTAAAATCTTTCGCATTCCTCATGAACATCATGTATAGGTTGGTCCAAAAATACTAAAACAATAAATTTTAAGGATTTTTTTTTACAATATATGTCATAATAAAAAAAAATTGTCAACGTATATTTGGTTCTCCCATCTGATAATATAAGACTTGTGTACTAAGAAGAATGATTGTTAATATTGCGAATTATGACTGTAAAAGTGACGTTTTTGTTTGTGACATGTTATTTAAAAATAAAACTACTTTTCTAGATGAGGACTTTCAAAAAATAAATCCTTTTGAAAAGACACTCCTCAGTTTCACTCTTAAATGTATTCAGCTGTTTAGTTTAGACGTTTCAATAATTGAACTGTTTTTATATGTTATTGTTAATTTAAATGCATGGTTACTATTGGTTAGTTTTTGTCCTAGTTTGTATCACTGATTTCAATACAGCGTGTAATCATGTATATTTCATATTAAAGTTTTTATTAATATATTACATAAATGTACACGCTGTATGATGTTTTCGATGAAGCCATTGAAATAGAGGTCAGGAATGCATATTTTGTACATTTTGCTTTGTGATGTAATATGTATAATAAATGCTTTTTCATATTTTTTTATTTCATTTTGTACTCCCGATTTAGATTGTAATTACGTGTCAAGTTATAAAATAAATATCTGGGAGACCCAGCTCTGCTCGGAAAACATATAGAAACTCAAAAATGCGCATTTTCCCAGATATAAGACCTAGCTAGATCGATTTTTCGACCCCGAAAACCCCTATACAGCAAATTTCATCAAAATCGTTAGAGCCGTTTCCTAGATCCCTTCTTTGCATGGTGATGGAAATTTCCATCATAACATTGTCCTATAGAATAAAGCTGCTTTCGGAGGTGATTGATATTTATTTTTATGACTGAACTTTCAACACTAATCCATTTTCTGATTTTTAACATAAATTTACGCAGTATTTTAATTTATAAAAATTACATTTGTTTTAAGACGAGATGTCGGAAAACCTGGAAAAACCCAGAAGTTGATGATTTTTAGTAAGTATGTGATTTTGGGCCTTTTTTTCGGTGTTTGTAATTGTTTTATTTTTAAAAACTTTATTATAGGTATATCACAAATAGCGTACCTTTCTGATGGTAGTACGAATTTTCATATAATATATATGTTACTGAATATTATATATTTACATAAATATGATTTAGCCTATGCAACTTCTAGCACTGATTTTGCAGTAAAAATCGATGTAATTTTTTTTTACTATTTTTCCCAGAATCAGCAAACAATTACGTGACACATATATTCATTTCGGGCAAAAATAAAAAATTATGCAAAGAAGGGTTAAATGTATTAGATTAGATAGATATACTACTCGAGCTTAAATTAATTTGCGGGTGTACTCGTATCAATTCTTTCTAGATTATTATACATTTAGGATACATTTGTAAGACTTCAATGTGGGATAATGATTATCGATTTATCTTCTTTGCTACGCCCCCTCCAAAGCAACAGCGTAACAATAGGATTATGCCCCTCCATAGTCAATTTATGCTCAAATCGCTTACTTTAATTAGGTACATCATACCATGGTATAATAATATACTCCGCCTGGTACTCCATTCCCGTCTTTTCTAGGTCACCTAACTGACACGGGCCTACGTCATCATGCGACAGCGCTATATGATAATATGCGATAGCGCTATATATAGCGGCCATGTTGTTGTGACGTAGGCCCGTGTCACTCTGGGAATGGAAGACCATGTTTTATTAGACTATGCATCATACATAAAAATATCAACCTATTAAGGGTAGGTAGTTAATCAATAATATTACAAACAGTTCGCCTTACAAAGAACTACCTACATTAATGATAATGAGCAAACTAGATGCGATAAACACGCTTAACATTAAAACAAAACAACCTTAATCACTCTTATCTCCTCTAAAATCTCTCCTAATTAACTTGTGTGAAAAGGACCAAGTGATTATCTAATGACCGTCTTCATTTTAAATCAGATCTTCGTTCTTTAAACATCAGTCAGTGAATATCTTTAGCAGACATGACATCATTAATCGATGCAGACGCGATTCTGTCAGGAAGCGAGCAGTGGGTCCAGCTTGATCAACAATGGGGGACACCGGTCGATTTGGACACAGAAGACGACGGACCAAGACTCAAAACTGTCTTCAGCACTTTAGACCTGAAGAAATCTACCTTCGATTCATCGTTTCTATTCAAACGGAGGAAACTCGGGAGAAATCCATCTAAAAAGTCCATGGATTACAAGGAATTTCTTCAAGACTTAAACGACGCTCCAAGAAATACGCCGGATAAACAGTTTTACTTCATCAGCGGACAGATTCTATCCGCCATTTCTGTCGAAGAGATCTGTGAAGATATAGACGACATTTTCAAGTCAATGGATAAGCTTTCCTCGGCGACTAGCACCGTTAGAATCAACAAGAAATTAAAACCAAGTATGCCTGATATCGTGCAATGCAGTATATCGACAAACGGTCTCTCATTCGATGATACAGTGGTAAACGCAAGCGAAAAGGAAAAGGCGGATAGTGACGACGTTTCAGGCTATATTGATGAGGTATTTGGACATTTAGATTCATTCACCAGTGAAAGGTCGTCTAAGGAATCAGTAACAACTTTAGTAAGGAGGTTCACAAGTATGTTGAAGAGTCCGGTCAAGTGTAGTCCGAGGAAGCGAAGGCAGTGCGGTGATAAGTTTAAGGATTTAACTGAGTTTTGGCAAGCTCAGTCTAATGGAGCTAGTACAATGCATGGCTCTTAAGATTTACTTATGTTTTGATTAAAATATTGTTTTATTGGATATATATTATTTATTTGATTGGGTATTTTTTAGGTAAGGGATTCGTAATTAGGAGGTACAAGCATGTAGAATTGATCAAAGACGTTTAGCCTTTTAAAGGTTCCATACACTTGAAGCTCGCTCCACACTCGTGCGCGAATGCGAGTGTGGAGTCGAGTTCGCAGAATTGTAAAGGTAGGTACATATTTTAATTTTTTTATTGTCAAGCCTACATTGCGTATTTATATCTAAGTAGTAGATAAATGTTTGTGTATTGTTAAAACATATTAATTTGAGAAATATTAAATTTGATTTTGTAGGTATACAATTGAGATCTGTTTATGTAAGGT
Source organism: Cydia splendana (assembly GCF_910591565.1). Taxonomy (NCBI): domain Eukaryota; kingdom Metazoa; phylum Arthropoda; class Insecta; order Lepidoptera; family Tortricidae; genus Cydia; species Cydia splendana. The sequence goes on from NC_085979.1 coordinate 8,510,920, forward strand.
ACTAGTTTACTATAATCCAAGCTGTTTGAACTGATTGTTTTTTTTATTTAACCTGTGGCTTAAAATAATTTAAATAATGCACCTTAAATTAAAATATTTGATTTGGTAATGTTTTAACGTGTTTTATTGATTACACCCTAGACGTAATTGATGCGAGTGCACATTGAGCCAACATAGGTCAATCCAAAGTCAATCTAAGAGGTATCGAGCAATATTGCTATCTCATCCATATGGTATTCCATCTGTCCAATCGAATACCTTCAAACGAGCAATTCTTGTTTATTAATATATTTCGGGGATCTCGGAAACGGCTCTAACGATTTCGATGTTTATCTCTGGGAAAACGCGCGTTTTTTATTTTTTATACGTTTTCCGAGCTAAGCTCAGTCTCCCAGATATTGTGTATTGTATCTCACATTTCACTTTAATGAGAGTGAGATGCAAAATGACATTGGACAGGTGGAATACCACCTTTAGCGTTTTGCGTCTCTCCTGTGGACATTTACAATTTATGAATTCACATAGAAAAATATTATTTGATTCTTGCCACATATTTTTGGGTCACCTGTAGATTATGATAGGATATCATTTAAATGAAACAGCATTGCATATAATAAGTTTTAATTTCTAGCGAGACAAAAATAAGCACATTACTTCCACAATTTCTTAATAGACATATTCTTCTCAGAGTCCTTCTGCATGACTTTAGCCACTGCCATCTCGAAGTCTTCCTGAGTGACATGGACTCGGCGCTCACGGAGCGCGTACATGCCAGCCTCCGTGCACACTCCCTTTACTTCAGCACCCGATGCACCAGGCATCAGCTCAGCAATCTTACGAAGATTAATACCTCTTGTCAGATTCATTTTACGGGAGTGGATCTTAAGAATATCCAAGCGTGCTTCCTCGTTTGGTGGAGGGAACTCAATCTTCCTGTCAATACGTCCAGGACGGAGCAACGCAGGGTCTAAGATGTCAATTCTATTAGTAGCCATGATGACTTTGATGTTTTTAGTCGCTTCAAATCCGTCAAGCTGGTTTAGCAACTCCAACATAGTACGCTGGACCTCAGAATCACCACCACTGCCAGACTCGATCCGAGATGAACCGATAGAATCAATTTCATCCATGAAAATAATAGACGGAGCATGCTCTCTAGCCATAACGAAGAGTTCTCTCACCATACGGCTTCCTTCTCCAATGAATTTCTGCACCAGCTCAGAACCAGATACACGGATGAATGTACATTCGGTATGGTGAGCCACAGCACGAGCCAGCAAGGTCTTCCCAGTGCCAGGAGGTCCGTACAAAAGCACACCTTTAGGCTGAGCAATACCTAAGGCATCAAACAGCTCCGGGTGCTTAACAGGTAGCTCAATTACCTCTTTAATCTCCTTAATCTGCTTATCTAGACCTCCCACCATCTCGTAAGTAGAATCAGGAACCTTTTCTACCATCATAAGGGAGACGAGAGGGTCAACTTTGTTGGGTAAGATCTTATGAAGAGTGTAGCTCTCGTTGCGCAGCGCGACGCGGCAATTGGCGGTGACATCATTGATGTCCACATTTTTGTCTAAATCTACCACGAATTTGCCCTCAGGATGGACTTTTACTAGAACTTTCTTCTTATCCATCGGCTTCACAACTTCACCGACGTATGAACCTTGTTCCTGCAGCAGCTGCAGCTCCTCTCTCAGCATACGCACTTTAGCGTTGAGTTCATTCCTTTGAGCTTGCAAACGCCGTAGATTTTGTGACTTCTCGGCCACAACTAACTGTAACTCTTCGATCTTCGTGATGTAGTATGGGCGGAAACCCTCACCCTTTGCGGGGTCCACGTCCATTTTCGTGAGCGTCATTTTGTATAAGTTTCACGCGCTCATCAACACAAAGACTTTAGTTAAATTACAAATAACAAGACTGAAAAATCACACGACAAATTACGACAATGCCGACCCCAATATTTTTCAAGTCATGGCACAGATAACACAAGAATACATTTTGACATTAGAAATGTTGCCACTCCAAATTGCAGTATTCTACTAAAGCGGTATCCAGACGGGACTGATTAAATCGGTCGATTTGATCAAAAATGAAATTGGCGTCAATTTCCAATAATTTTAGATTTATGGTGATATTAGAGCCCTCTAAATTGAAAAGATGCCCCAGAACGAAAATACTGGCGTCACAAATTGGTATTCTTGCGTTTGTACCTCATTTTATCGGTAATATCGGTCATTATCGGCGGTTGAATTCGCCGAGCCAAATTGGTGTTTGCGTCCACACGTCCTGATTCGATCGGGCAATTTAATCAGATTGGCGAAAAATTGACTAATCTGGATACTCCTTAAATGAGCTGAATTTAGGCCTTAGCCCCCATTCCCACGAGCGCTTTTACAACGCGCGTTAAAAAAGCGTTTGAATGACACAAATGGATACATGTGTATTTATTCACACGACAGCGGTGGCGCTTTTTATCAAGCGTTGTTGGATTTTCGTCTTTAAGCCTTGGTCGTTAAATCGAATTTAGAGTGCGGACAGATTCAAGCGCTTTTTTAACGCGCGTTGGAAAAGCGCTCGTGGGAATGGGGGCTTAGACCTCATACGCACGAGCGCTTTTACAACGCGCATTAAAAAAGCGCTTGAATCCGTCCGCACGCTAGAATAAATTTACGGTGGGGAATAAAAAGAATGTGAGACTGTGACAAGGGCAAACAATAATAGCGCTTTCGTTGCTACTCCTACTGAAAGATACATAAGACTATCCCGTTCGGTCATTTCCCCCTACCCTTCATGCCAGATCCAGTTATATATTACACAAAAAAATTGTGTTTCACTCGGTGGCAATATTTATTTAACCCTCTTGCCTTGAAAGGCACACCTTGCAACGCTCGAGTTTCCAATTTTGGGATCTTTCGCTTGCTCTGGTACATTAACACGAGAGATTAAACAACTTTGCCCGCTTCTAAAACAAATTATATCGTTACTTTAATAAACATAATTCGTAGCAGCTTGAAAAAATTTAGTCTTCCACTTTTTCCTAATCAGAACACGATACCGAATATGTCCTTAAACAGGTCCCCATTATTTTTGTTACACCCTGTATATACTGAAAATCGTAGTTCAAGGCCAATAAAAGAAAGACAATGTTGCCACTTTTTACTAGCGCGTCTTGCATTTATGTAAAAATAAGCAGGTAAATAAAAGTACTTTTTTTAAATCGTAGGAGGATAAAAAAGGATTTTACTATTTTACAAACAATTTATTGCAGTTGCAACATTGTCTTACTTTTTTTTTTGGTCTTGAATTACGATTTTCAGTTTAGATGATTAGATGTGAATATTTAAAGTCTATTTTATGCTCAATAAAGCTTATTAAAAAGACAATGATATTATGTATCCATTTATTATAAGAATAAACAACATATTACAATTTTCCTTTGTTTGCCACAGACAGATGTCACTCATGCAAAATAAATCCTTATTAGAATAAACTTAGAAGCTATTTCATTTATTATAAATATTTAGCTATTTCCGATACGTTACTTACGAAAATAAGTAGTTTTGTTAACAAAACTGATGTATGGAGTGAGTACTCTATGCTCCGATTGTATGGCGGCGGCTAGGTTCGTGCGAGTCTTAAGAGCGCTATTACATTTCGGCGTTGAGCGAGTTTAGGTATTTTACGCGCTGCGGCAGGCCGTGCGAGCTCAGTATGCCGATCCCTTCTACCACACTCGCACTACAATGATGGATTAAACATTCTTGATCCTTCGCGAAGCATATTGAAATCAACCATAACAACACTAACTGTACTTAACTTTTAAAGTTCTAAAACTGTTATTTGGTAAGTACGAAAATACTAAATGCAGTGCAAATGTACATAGGGGCTGTTCATAAATTACGTCATCTATTTTTGACGATTTTTGACCTTCCCCACCCCTCAAATCATCCAAAAATCAAGCTTCGGATGAATCTGTTTCCTCCTACGTCATGTTACCATCATCCGATGTCCAGACCCCCCCCCCCCCCCCCCACTCCTCCCATTTGAAACGACGTAATTTATGAATAGCCCCACACTCGTACTTATGAAGGTATATTACTCGAAAGAAATTATAGGTACCTACTCGCTTATTTACATGTTTCGTCATTGCATTTGGTACCTATAGGTTGTAAAGTTTGTATCAACGAGGGTTTAAAAACGAACTGGTACTGAGGATCTGATGATGATTAAGGTGGTCACGGATACCAATCAACCATGTAGTAACATGATTAGGCTCGTTTGATTCGTCTCAACAAGATCTTTGACACTGAAGATACACAGGGTCTGATGATGGAGCTGGAAGGTGGCCACGGGTACCAGTCTATCATGTAACTAAACAACTTCGTGTTTGGGCTAGTTTGATTCGTCTCAACAAGATCTTTGACACTAGGTGATACTCAGAGTCTGATGATGGAGCTGGAAGGTGGTCACCGGTACCAATCAACCATGCAACTAAACCACTTCGTGTTTAGGCTCGTTTTATTCGTTTCAACAAGATCTTTGACACAAGATAGTACTCAGGGTCTGATGTTGGACCCGGAAGGTGGTCACCGGTACCAATCAACCATGCAACTAAACCACTTCGTGTTAAGGCACGTTTTATTCATCTCAACAAGATCTTTGACACAAGGTAGTACTCAGGGTCTGATGATGGAGCGCGAAGGTGGCGACGGGTACCTGTCTATCATCATCAGCTCCATCATCAGACCCTGAGTAGTATCTTGTGTCAAACATCTTATTGCGACGAATCAAACGAGCCCAAACACGAAGTAGTTCAGTTACATGGTAGACTGGTACCCGTGGCCACAGTCCAGCTCCATCATCAGACCCTGAGTACTAACTTGTGTCAAAGATCTTGTTGCGACGAATCGAACGAAGCCAAACACGAAGTGGTTTAGTTGCATGGTTGATTGGTACCGGTCACCACCTTCCGGATCCATCATCAGACCCTCAGTACTACCTTGTGTCAAAGATCTTGTTGCGACAAATCAAACGAGCCCAAACACGAAGTGGTTCAGTTACATGGTAGACTGGTACCCGTGGCCACCTTCCAGCTCCATCATCAGATCCTGAGTACTATCTTGTGTCCAAGGTCTTGTTGAGACGAATCAAACGAGCCTAAACACGAAGTGGTTTAGTTGCATGGTTGATTGGTACCGGTGACCACCTTCCGGCTCCAACATCAGACCCTGAGTACTATCTTGTGTCAAAGATCTTATAGAAACGAATAAAACGAGCCTAAACACGAAGTGGTTTAGTGGCATGGTTGATTGGTACCGGTGACCACCTGCCGGCTCCATCATCAGACCCTGAGTACTATCTTGTGTCAAAGATCTTGTTGAGACGAATCAAACGAGCCTAAACACGAAGTGGTTTAGTTGCATGGTTGATTGGTACCGGTGACCACCTTCCGGCTCCATCATCAGACCCTGAGTATTATCTTGTGCCAAAGATCTTGTTGAGACGAATAAAACGAGCCTAAACACGAAGTGGTTTAGTTGCATTGTTGATTGGTACTGGTGACCACCTTCCGGCTCCATCATCAGACCCTGAGTACTATCTTAAGTCAAAGATCTTGTTGAGCCGAATCAAACGAGCCCAAACACGAAGTGGTTTAGTTGCATGGTTGATTGGTACCGGTGACCACCTTCCGGCTCCATCATCAGACCCTGAGTACTATCTTGTGTCAAAGATCTTGTTGAGATGAATAAAACGAGCCTAAACACGAAGTGGTTTAGTTGCATGGTTGATTGGTACCGGTGACCACCTTCCGGCTCCATCATCAGACCCTGAGTACTATCTTGAGTCAAATAAATACATATAGAATGTCAGGTCGTTTCAAATATTTTTAATCCTGTCCGGTAGTTTATTAAACTGTACCATTATAAATTATAATACTATAAAAACAGTGCTAGGATCAAAGTCTCTCGTTGCGGTTTACACGCACACAGTATAGCGTTTTACACGGCGCCCGCCGCACACAATGATAAAAAACCTCGTCGTCGCCGTTGAAAATGTGCGGAGTCGACCGACACACGTCCTGCCTCTACAAGCTCTGCCGCGGCACTGAGCTGGCGCAGCGCGCGTCATCGGTAATATAGAGTAGTTTTCAAAAAATTGCCAAAAAATTATAGTAGAATTTCATAAACACTAATGTATACCAACAGTATAAGCAAACGTTGCAGATTGCTTGAGTATGAAAATGACTTCGATATTAAGTAGATTTTCGTAGGAATTGACATTTGTTTCGGAGAGAAAATCGAGTTCGTTTTACTTTGATTTTCTCTTTCTCAAAGGTATGTAGGAAAAATATAGTTTGATATGCCTAAAGTACAGGGTATTAGTAATACAAAATAGCCAGGTTTAGCAGAGTAAAATTCTCAACATTTCCAAATAAGAGCTCGCCATTCAGTGCTTCACGGGGTTTTTCGGAAACGACCATCAGAAAAAAAATCATTACTAATTTAATAAGTCCTTTTTCTAATATTTACAACGATATTTATAAAGATAAGAAGACGCTTTTACTGGAACCAGTACTCATTGTTTCTAATAATGAGCGCAAAGTCCTGAATTTCGTCGACTAGTATCATCAATTTTGCATTATTTCGACTTTTCTTGTAAGAGCGCTCTTAACACATTCATTGCCACTAAGTGCTACGGTTTACGCTCGTAGCGCGTACCCACGTCTTTGCCGTATGAAGCGCGTAGTCGCTACGAACAATGTGCCCGACAGATGCGATATCGCTATCTTAATTAAACAACGTTCAGAAACTCAACGCTTCCAAATAATAAGCCTCATAAGCTTTATACGGCTTGCCGTCGACCGTCCTCTGTTGCGATATATGGTTTTTGAACTGATTATTCGACCATAGACTAAGGTTTTCTTTCCCCTGGTCCAGGGTCTTGCTGGTCTTCTGGAGGCTGCGAAGGTTCTCGTCGAGACGTTTCTTTATCTTGTCTATGGTTTGATCTTCTTCGTCCATGTGTTTGTTGATGTCTGGAACAAGGAATTCAAATAAATTATTTTACACCACGCATGAAATAAAGCACCAGGAGATTAATAGAGTAACGTAGATAGCAGTTACTTTTAGACACTATTTCTATTTTTAAACCCGTATAAAACTATAAAGAGTAGGTAATTTGATTGTGACGTCACATGCTAGTGTTTCATATAAATTCCATACAAGCAAAATCGTTTTGACAGTTCGAAAAATGAAACTGATTTGACTAGTAGTCAAATACCCTATTTAGGGCTTGTTGTAAAAAAAAACCGGCCAAGTGAGAGTCGGACTCGCCCACCGAGGGTTCCGTACTTTTTAGTATATGTTGTTATAGCGGCAACAGAAATTTATCAGCTGTGAAAATTTCAACTGTCTAGCTGTCACTGTTCATGAGATGTCAGCCTGGTGACAGACAGCTTTGGGTAAGGAACCCTAAAAACAATACATATTTTGCGTTTTACGACTTTTAAGGTTATAAAGTGTATAGAGATGACGGCTATCACCGTCTCAGGGTCTATGAATAACTAGCGACCCGCCCCGGCTTCGCACGGGTTACACAAAACCTTAACAAAATGTACATGTACCTAAACCATCCCCAGGAATCACTCTATTGATTGGTGAAAACCGCATGAAAATCCGTTCAGGAATAAAATAATAGTACTAGGTACAGAAGGTTCACTCTCTAACAAAACGCGTCTATTACGACAGATATGACCGCAAGGTGGCAGGCGTCCGTTCCGTAGCGGTGCGCAGCAACTACTACTGCTAGACACCAAAATTGCTGTGGGCCGCATGTACTTGTACCGACACGACGAAATCGCAGAGTGAGCCTCGCCTGACTATTGTGAATAAGGTATTTAGATTTAAACATGGGTAAAGTATTCCATCTGCCCAATTTCTTTGCCCAATGTGCATTGCGTCTTACTCTATCATTAAGCAAAATATGAGATGCAAATACACATTGGACCAATATATTGGCCAGATGGAATACCACCCTAACATGGGTTGTTAGAATACTCACCAACATTGACATTTAAGTCTATTTCACTTTGCCCAACGCTCCGTAGCCTATCTTTAAGACCGACAGCCTTGACGAGGCTCAGTACGTTGTGTGGAAGAGAATGCGACGGGCACGTAAGTCCGCTGGCGATGTCGGCGGTGAGCCAGCGGGCTTGCAGGCGGGAAGCGGCGGATCGGAGCGTTTCGAATATCCAGATTTTATCGCCACTGTAATAAAAAAACAAAACTTTAAGGCCAGTACACCGGCTGCGTGTGCGCTAAAGCGTATGAGCCGCGCACGCACACGTCACGCAAGCGGTGTGCCGTCTCTCATAAGGATCTGTATATTACAACGCACACGGGCACAGGCCTTAATATATAAATAATTATGCAGTTATGTTACCTTTCTAAAACAAGTTTCCTATTTTTCTCCAGATTGAATTTCTTCAAGTATACTCTCAGCTCGTCGATGAATCGTGCGTTGCCTAAATCTAAAAAGTTAATATAAACATTAATAAACAGATCTAATTAAAAAAAAAAACAGAATTGTGCAAATAAAATGGTTTTTATTGTAATAGTAATTTTTTACCGTTAATGTAAAAAATGAAAGTTCTGTATATATAATAACTTTAACCTTTTAACCACCATAGACATATAAAAACTAAAATAGACATACATGACATATAAAAACGGGCTCATTTCGCCGCGGTCAGATAAATAAGACAAAACTCGATGAAAAATTCTATGGCGGTTAAAAGGTCAATAATGATATAATCGCCAAACTTGACGCAGATGGCGCTGCAATCGTATTTCAGTGTGTTCGAGTTCCAGGTTTAGAATAAAAACAAATTGCCCACTTGCACCATCCCACTAACCCGGGGTTAAGCGGTTTAACTGTCAACCCAGTGTCATATTGTACTGGTAACCATGGTAACTCCAGGTTTAACCGGTTAACCCCGCGTTAGTGGAATGGTGCAAGTGGGCCTTAGGAAGATAAAATGAAATCAGGTGAAGCTTCAACATGGCTGTAACTACTTTTTTTATTTATTTATTTTAAACTTTATTAGACATCAAAAAAAGTACAAATGGCGGACTTAATGCCTCATGGCATTCTCTACCAGCTTTTTACAGCATGTTTGTTTGGTTAACCCAGTGGTGGGCAAACTTTCTTCATGGGGGGCCAGAAAGTTTAGGAAATTTAAGTGGAGGGCCAGAATTGTAGCCAAAATTTATTTTGATTTGTGATAATCGTGGGCCAATGCCATATACCCCATATTCTAATTATTTCATACGACCGGCGGCGGGCCGGATAAAATCCATTCGCGGGCCGCAGATGGCCCGCGGGCCGTACTTTGCCCACCACTGTTAACCATTCTATGGCTTTGTTTTGTTTTAAGTATGATTTTAGTGGAATAGCCAAAAATAATTTATCTGATCGGTCATCTGACGTCAAATTCAATGCTCAGTTCTATTTTGCCGAACTGACGGACTTGCTATGGATTCCGCGGGCAGATCTAAGGTCTGAGCTCTGAGGTCTACTGATGATGAGTTAAGAGTTGTCAGTACCTGTACGTCTACCATCAGTTTTGACATTGACATATACGCTCACGTCTACGTAATTTACTTTCTATGCATCTCGCTCGTACTCATATATGCGAGCAATAGTGCAAGAGAGATGTACAGAAAGTAAATTACGTAGACGTGAGCGTTATGTCAATGTTAAAACTGATGGTAGAGGCTCTGATAGGTCATTGAATGAAGTTTCTGAGACGTCGAATTGTTCCATCTTGGCTCGCGAGCGTCTCTTAGAACTGACGGACTTGCCATGGACTCCGAGGGCAGGTTTAACTGGAGGCCTGAGGTCCACCGATGAGTTAATATTTGCTGCAAGTACCTGATAGGTCATTGAATGAATTTTCTGTGACGTCGAATTCCATGCTCAGCTCCATCTTGGCTCGCGAGCGCCGTTTCTCGTAGAACTGACGGAGGCTCGCTATGGTGTCTGCGGGCAAGTCTAGCTGCAGGCCTGTGGAATTCAGAATAATCCTAAGTATGGAACATCCTACACAATCTTAAGGTGGTTCGCTTTCAATACAAAAATCAAATGCGTTATATTAAGTAATTACACACTATTACTACATGAATATGTGCGCATCTGTCTACTTTCTAATGTTTATTTGCGCTGAATTGATAGTAAAACTTTGTTTTATACAGAAATCATGCAAAAAACGTTATTTTGGTATTGCATTATTAAAAAATAAAACGCCGGTTCTCCATACTAAAGAGAATAGAGTGCTTAGAGACGGATTGTCAAAGTAAATTATGTAGCCACTGTAAATTTACTGCCATCTTTTGATAGAACATAAAACTGTTAGAACGCCATTTGACTTTGATCCTTATTCTTTCACTGATATGTGTTAACTTATTAAATATGAATATTAACGCCATCTACTCGAATATAGGCCAAAGGTATGGTGCAATCTTTTCGAGCGATGGCGCCATAACCTTCAGCCTACTCTCGATAGTCTGTTCGAGAAACGGGAAACGGAGAAAAATAGAGATATTACTCCTAAAAATACGTGTGATACCTCATTAGATTCGTAATGATGTCTAGAAAAATGTATTCGAAGCGTGTATTAGCACACAAAAAATATCAAAAGTTATGAACAAAAAAAGGGGGGGGGGGCAAAGTAGGTATTTTTTATTTCCCCAATATCTCAATTTAAGAAACTATTCATATTTAAGAAACGAAAATTAACATTATCAAAGAGGAGGATATTTCCAATAAAACATTCCATACTTGCAGAGCTGTATCTCCATTATTTATACTTTTTATTAAACGATGAACACAGCCCACCGCGCCTCTTTTTCGGGAAACGCGCGCGGCGTGAAAAAGCGATTACGTAACATTAAATATGATTTTAAAGGTATTAAATATTAATTAAAAATTTCAAAAAAATATGGTGTATTTAAAACATGTCAACAAATGTACTACTTATAGAAATTTATCTTAAAGTTATGTTTTCAACAAGTTAGGCAATTGTTAATTATCAAAATTTTCTCTAACTTCCTTCTTTATTAAAAACGAAAACAAATATATAAATAACTATCGTAAAATGTTGTCGCCTTCTAGAGCCCTTCTCATATACATGCTTATATAAGATCACGTTATAAAAGTTCTAAATAAATTAATAGTTTGCTTATAATGTTGTTTTAAGTTTTACAATTTTACCTTGATTTTTCGTTTTTTGACAAATTTCTATGTTATTCTAAAACTTATTTTAAGCAAAGTATTAACTTTATTAAAACTTTCATAATGTGATCTTATTAAGCATTTATATGAAAAGGGCTCTAGAAAGCGACAAAATTTTACGATAGTTATTCATATTCATACATTTTTTTTCGTTTTCAATAAAGAAGGAAGTTTGAGAAAATTTTGTTAATTAACAATTTCCTAACTTGTTGAAAAAATAATTTTAAGATAAATTTCTACAAGTAGTACATTTGTTGACATGTTTTAAATACACTATATTTTTGTGTGTATTTAATACCTTTAAAATTATATTTAATGTTACGTAACCGCTTTTTCACGCCGCGCGCGTTTCCCGATAATGAGGCGCGGAGGGCTGTGTTCAGCGTTTAATAAAAAGTATAAATAATGGAGATACAGCTCTGCAAGTATGGAATGTTTTATTGTAAATATCCTCCTCTTTAATACTTTTAATTTTCGTTTCTTAAATATGAATACTTTTTGAGATATTGGGGAAATAAAAAATATCTACTTTTACCCCCTCTTTTTGTTCTTAACTTTTGATATATTTTGTGTGCTAATACACGCTTCGAATACATTTTTCTAGACATCATTACGAATCTAATGAGGTATCACACGTATTTTTAGGGTTATTATATCTATTTTTCACCGTTTTCCGTTTCTCGAACAGACTACGAGTAGATGGCGTTAATATTCATATTTAACAAGTTAACACATATCAGTGAAAGAGTAACGATCAAAGTCAAATGCCGTTTTAACAGTTTTAATCGTCTGTCGAAAGATGGCAGAAAATGTACTGTGGCTACATAATTTACCATGACAGTAACTCTCTATTTCAAATTCTCTTTGTCCATACAAACGTAGTCCCGATATTCCTCTCTGGATCTTGACGTTATGAGTCATAACTTATGACCAAAGCTATGCCCCTACGTTTGACTTTTTTCGATGGTTACTACTAACCCGGGGTTAAGCGGTTAAACCGTTAACCTAGTGTCAAATTGTATGTCCCGTCCTGAGTTAGTGGAATGGTGCAAGTGGCCCCAAGTATCATTGTCTTATTGAGCTCACTACGAGGGTCGCACTGAAATATTCGGGAATGGGACACTTAGAAATAACATAATAGAAACAGGCATATAATTTATAAAAATGTAACTCTTTATAAAACTTTTAAGGTATATTCCATTTGGTTGTCATTTGTATTTAAGAATTACTGGCAATTTGAAAATTGTATGTCGAACATTATTTGAATTTTTGGCCAAGTGATTTTTCGGATCATATTTTTAAACGGTTTTCAATATGCCCTCAGCGAACAAATAAAAGTTACAATGGGCTTCTGTTATTTTTTTATGAACTAGAGTTCATCGTACGCTCGTTTGCAGTTAAAATTAAATATGAAAGTCACTTTCATTTTATCCCATGGGTGATCTTAAAGAAGCATGTCATTCCAAAGCGACGTCAAAAATTAAAATCGCATTTGTGCTGTTAATTAAAAAGACTGCCAAAAAAGTTGCATATCGGCAGATTTCGACATTCCTAAATATTCATATGACAACAGTAAAAAAATCTTTTATATATATATATGTGGGATTATGTTAGGCCTCGTAATAAAAACCAAAACTAAACTTCACTTGTTTTATTTAAGTAATAAAAACTAATTATATGGAATATTTAACACCTTCACGCACGTTTGCTCGCTCACCATTCAAATCGTTCTCCCCGTCCCTTTCGCACCTCTTGTCATCCTTCTCTCTCCCTTACGTTCCGTTTCACGCTATCCCCTTACGTTCCATTCCTACATTCTCGGCTGTCCTGCACATCATTATCTGCCCTCAGATATACTTCACACGTTCATTCATCTGCTCATCATTCATTCAACATCATAAAGGTAAGTACACGGTAAGTATCTTAACTCATTTTACATCAACTTAGTGCCATACTTTCAGTTAAAAAGTTACTATTAATTTAAACACATCTACTACACATCTAAGGAAATTGAGCATTTTAATATGGCACATTAAACATTTACTGAAATCTAGAAAACACTGTTAATATTTTTAACTCTCATCAATCATCATACATTTTAAACATACTGAAAACAGCTGGCAGCATAAGTAGCATAGAAACATTTTACAACTTTTTAACATTTTAGCTGCCTTTAAAATTTAACCAAACATAACATAGTAAAATATGCGTCTTAACCTAACATTTAGGAACCAGGAATTTCGTACACGAGATCAAGTCTATATGCAGAAGGTCCGTCTTTTATATTAAACATAAAATTTGCCAATCAAGGAATAAGAGATAAAGGGCTAGACTACTACCTGTATCACTCGCAGTCCTCCTCCGGCCATCGTTTCATGAAGTCCGCAGACGTGGTTGTCTTGTTGGGACCCTCTGTGCCGCTGTACAACTTCTCCACGTCATATCGGTCGTTACGCTTCACCTTGGTTACCTTATAAGGTCCGAGGAACTTTGGCTTGAGCTTAAGCCCTGGCCCGAACTGTGTCCTCTTTATCGCGACAAGATCGCCTACCTCGTACTTGGAGCTCTGTTTCCTCTTCTTATTGAAACTTTTCTTATTTTCTTCCTGAATCTTCTGAATCTGTTCGTTAGCTTTCTGTCTTAGACTTTCTCTTTCTTCATCGAACTGGGATATGGTTTCCTGTTGTAAAAGGTTCAATATCTCGACATCCTCCTTGCACTTCATCCTAGTGCCAGTCAACAGCTGGAATGGCGAGGTATCTATACTTCTTTGGTAAGTACTGTTTATAGCTCTCTGTACTCGTCCGACATGCTTGTACCACGTAGATTGGTCTTCAATGCACAGCTTCGTTAGCATTGGGATCATAATGCGGTGCATCCTTTCTACCTGACCATTCGCCCTTGCTACTCCAGTGGTAATAGTCACATGCTGGATTCCTTCATCTTCACAGTACTTCTGGAACGCTCCACTAGTGAATGCCGAACCTCTATCAGTGATAATACGTGTGGGATTACCAAACGTCTGCTGCTGTAGCTGCAACTTACTGATTACTTCTGCGCTGGATGTTGACTTTGTCGGGTAGAGCCACACGAACTTCGTGAATGCATCCACAACAGTAAGTATATGATTATAGAGCTTCTTCGTCTCTGTCAGTGGTCCTATGTGATCCAGGTGCAAAGTATGCAGTGGAGTACCTTCTTTAGCAATAGGATTTAGAAATCCTTCCTGCTTCCCTTCTTTTCTGGTTGCTAATAAGCATGGTATGCAGCTTGTAACTACCTCTTCTATTTTCCTATCCATGTTTCTTATGTAGTAATCTTTGCTTATAGCTTCCTTCATCTTTCTCATAGCAAAATGACCGTTACTATGCACCTTCTTGATTACTTCTTTCTCCATTACCTTAGGCACCACCAGTTGCCGTTGGTCTCCTTTGTATAGTATGTCATTTTCTAAATAAAAGTCATTGTAACGTCCATCTTTCAAAATCAGCTGTCTAATGGCATTGAGCTCCTCATCTCTTTCTTGAGCTTGACCTATCTTCTCATGTAGGCTTACTACTGCGGCCACATATGGGTTCCGGCTAAGCGCATCTGCGTGCGGCATCTTGGCACCAGCTCGATGCTCTATCTCATAGTCATACTGGTCCAGTAGTAACACCCATCTTGCCACTTTTGGTGTCAACTCCTTCTTTTTCAAAGTAAGCTCAAATGCTTGACAATCTGTCACAATCTTAAAATGGATACCGAACAGATAGTGGTGGAATTTCCTCACACTTTCCACTATAGCTAGAGCTTCGAGTTCATAGCTAGAATATCGACTTTCTGCTTCACTTGTACGTCTACTTCTATAGTATACAGGGTGCAGTTCTCCATCTTCACTGGTCTGCAGAAGTATACCTGCCAGAGCCTGGCTTGACGCATCTGTGTGAAGTTCGGTATGAAGCTTCGGGTTGAAAATCTTGAGAACTGGCTCACTCATCAACTTCTGTTTCAAAATATTGAATGCTTCTTGCTGCTCAGGACCAAATATAAACTTTACATCCTTTTTCATCAAATCTGTCAAGGGTCTGGCTATCTGTGCATAGCCCCTTATATACTTTCTAAAATATGAGGTTAATCCGATGAAGCTTTGGATCTGCTTGACATTCCTAGGCTCAGGGTATCGCGCTACTGCCTCCACCTTCTCTGGACTTGGCTGTACTTGACCTTCTTTAACCAGATGGCCTAGGTACTCAATCTCGCTGCATATCAGCTTGGCCTTCTTCCAGTTAATTTCAAGTCCATACTCCGCAGCAACCTCCAACACCCGTCGCAGCCTTAGCAGTGCATCTTGCTCCGTCTGGGCTGGAATTATAATGTCATCTATGAATACCATCATTACACCTTCTTGCATCAAATCTTTAAATATAGTGGTAATAAACCTCATGAAATACTTCGGACTGACTGATAACCCAAAAGGGGCTCTCAGGAACTCCCATTGGCCGTGATGGGCCACAAATGAAGTGTAGGGCACAGACTCCTTACTTATTTTTAAATGGAAAAACCCATTTTTAAGGTCTAACACACTGAACAACTTAGCATCTCTCAACTTATCAATCAAATCCTCGATCAGTGGCAGGGGAAATTCATCTTTAACCATCTTACTATTCAACAATCTATAGTCAACACACACTCTGGTTGAACCATCTTTTTTCTTGACAAGGACTAGCGGGCTACTATATTCGGAATAACTCACCTGTATAATTCCTTTTTGCATCCACTCATTAACCTGTTCCTCCACAATGTTCTGCTCCACTATGGAAAGCCTTCTGGGACGCTGCGCCACTGGAATGTCATCCTTAAGAATGATTTTCAGCTCGATTGGCGCCTCCCTAGTCTGCACGGGTTCGTATTCGGAGACCAGGCGCTCGACCTCTTCCCTAACGGAACCATCGCGTACGTGATCTGAAACAGTGAACACCTCACACACACATTCCACACGCGCTAGCCATCCCTCATCCTCAAGTGGCAAAAACTTAACGGAACCTTTGCACATAACCATGGTCACAGTGTCAAGAAATTCCCGACCTACAATACATTTATACGGCATACAATCATTAGGTACAACGTGAAATATAGTATCGTCATAGCACGTCTCGTCGATAATCATATTAGCGTAGAACTTGCCGTAAGGAAATACATCTTTCATTCCGAGTCCGGTAAACACAGAGTCGTCATCGCAAATTTTCACATTAAGTTCGTCGAATGAGTCCTTACTTATCAAATTGAATCCACTGCCCGAATCAATTAACGCCGATATTTCCACACCGCACAAATTAATCGACTTCATCGGCTTTTTCTTATAAGTTTTCGTCTTCGCATCGTCATTTTTAGTCGCAATGTTTACATCATGCCGGTAACTGTCAACGCTGTCATCCGCCATATTGACGTCTGTCTCCTCATTGGCCAGAATTCCAAACATGGCCGACTGCCGACGAATATCCACCGCTGCAGGCTGCTTTACCGACGGAGATGCTTGCTGTCTCGCTTTCTCACCCGCGCCGCTTATGCGAGACTGCTTTACCGACGAATCCGCACCGCCACCGCCAGCCGCGCCGGCGCCGCCGCCGCCGCGTTCCTTCGATTTCGATGGACACTCTCTGCTTATATGCCCAAAATCGTTGCAAAAATAGCATTTCACTCCTTTAGTACATGTTACCGAAAGATGATCTTCTTCACCACATTTGTAGCACCTTTTTCGACTTGATGATGACGATGACTTCGTGTCTTTTTCTATCTTATTAGGTTTAACTTCTTTGTCTTCTTTCTTCGTTTTAGTCTTAATTTTTTCATATAAAAGCAACTTCTCCTTGAGTACGGGATAAGTGTAAGCCCCGTACAATATAGATTTATTAGGTTCGTAGTCCGTAATGCCGTCAACGATGTATTGTATCGCGACGTAATCCGGAAACTTAGCTCGCTTACCGAGCTCTTTCATAATGAGCATGTATTGATAGTAAGACTCTTCTCTTCTCTTCTTTCTGTTGCCCATAAGCTCGTGCATTTCCTTAGTGTTGATTGCATCCGGGAACTCTTTAAGCAATGCCGTCTTGAGCTCGTCGTACTTCTTAAAGGTTTTCTCGGATTGCAACCATAACGCCGCCGTGCCCACCAAGGATCTACGCGCCACCACGAGCTTCTGTGCCTCCGTCCAGCTGAAGATTTCCGAGTTATCTTCTATATCTTGCGCCCATTTCGACGCCGTGTGTGCTTTATCGTCGCCGCTAAACTTCGTGATACTGTCCGTCATGACAGTGAGATTTAAAAGACTAGCACACGCGTCCGCCATTTTCTCGTCTTGAATATCTGAGTTTAGAATATTCAAAATGCTATCTTCGTCTTGATCGTCGTACATCAACTCCTTATTTTCGTCGTGTCGTCGTGTTGGAATGGAGAACAATCTTCTTTCGCCGTGTTCTGGTACCGCCGCCGTCTTTCGCCGGTACGCGTTGCGCACGACCACGTGCCACCGTCGTTCAACTTTTTGGTTTTTAGAGGCAATCCCGGACGAGCCCCCAAAATTATGTGGGATTATGTTAGGCCTCGTAATAAAAACCAAAACTAAACTTCACTTGTTTTATTTAAGTAATAAAAACTAATTATATGGAATATTTAACACCTTCACGCACGTTTGCTCGCTCACCATTCAAATCGTTCTCCCCGTCCCTTTCGCACCTCTTGTCATCCTTCTCTCTCCCTTACGTTCCGTTTCACGCTATCCCCTTACGTTCCATTCCTACATATATATGTAAAAAAAACTTCAATTCCGTTGGCTACTCCACGAATTTCATACAAAACCACTAAGGCCCCAAAATCGCCATACAAAAAGGACTTTGGGATTATGAGCCGTGTGCATTACAGAATGATTACTTTCAAAAGAAAATTTATATGCGTGGTCAGTTTGAGTTTAAGTATGTATTAAAATAAAGATTGACCGTCTAGATGCGACAGTTTTCTCTATTCCCGACATTTTCAGTGCAACCCTCGTATGAGGCTTAGTCAATTTATGTAAAAAAAACCGGCCAAGTGCGAGTCCGACTCGCGCACGAAGGGTTCCGTACCATTACGCAAAAAACGGCAATAAATCACGTTTGTGGTATGGGCCACTTAAATATTTATTTTATTTTGTTTTTAGTATTTGTTGTTATAGCGGCAACCGAAATACATCATCTGTGAAAATTTCAAGTGTCTAGCTATCATGGTTCATGAGTTACAGCCCCGTGACCGACAGACGGACGGACAGACGGACAGCGGAGTCTTAGTAATAGGGTCCCGTTTTTACCCTTGGGGTACGGAACCCTAAAAATGTCATATAATATCTATTTATTTACCTCTGGCGTGGCTGATATTGGCGTCCGGGGCGTCGTTGCGAAAACCATTAAAGATGGTTGTCAGACACTCTCTCACGTTCTGTATTTTCCTCTCCGTCGAGGCTAGAGACGATGTGACGCTTTTAATTTCGTCTCTCTTTAATTCCTGTAAAATTAACGTTATCAAAAATTGTAACAGATTGTATTTTTTTGTAACATTTTGGTCACTATAGTTACAGTGGCGTGACTCCCATACAAGCCCAAAAGCCGGGCTTGCCCTACGGCAACTAATTGCCTTACCGAAATTACGTAGTGATAAGATCAATAAAGATTATTTTAAAATCGCGCGCCAAACGAACCCCTTATTATTAAATTCAAGCCACAGCGGCCTCGAACCGCGGCACGAGCGTGTTGCAAAATTTTGCCGCGGCGTGGCGTCCCGTCCGCGCGAAAGAAATCAGGCGTAGGATGTTCTAGCTATCCTGCTCGTACTCGCACTCGTTGGCTTGCAACCGTGCTTGCTTTTTCGTCCCGCTCTGGGCACTATTAGCCTACAAACCGCCAAAGAACGATGTAACTATTTGTTGGTATGTATAGCAATTTTATAAGGCGATTTAAGCTCGGCTTTTGTTTGGAGTGAAGTAAGCTGCATAAGTTCGCACGAGCGCGCGTTCGCGTTTACTTCAAGTGTATTATTACTTATTTAGTCGAGCCGAGTCAGTGGTCGAGACGAAAGTAACGAAAGTTTGTTTAAGTGAATTTGATTAAATAGTGAATGTGGATTTGTTCATTGTTGTGGCGTTTAGTTTAATAAGTGTTAACAATGGATCAAGAAGTGGTTCCTTGTGACGGTTTGAAATGCGTCCACGTTTTAGTCAACCAAAACAAGGTAAAGTCTTTGACCTTTGTCGAAAAACGGGACATAATTTCCGCGGCAAAACCAACACCCGACTTGTGTATTTCTCAGTCAAGTCAGTCGCGTCAGAGAAATATCTGTAGGGCCGTCTACAAAACTCATTGGATTGTTGGTTGTTCCCATACAAATAAGATGTATTGCTGGTGTTGCATATTTTTTTCGAACGACATTAACGTTTGGAATACTTCTGGCTATAACGATTTAAATAATTTATTTGGAGCGATAAAGAGGCACATGAATTCCGGTAAACATATGTGTGCAGTGATTTCTTTTAGCAATTTTGGGAAACAAAGGATCGAGGCCTCTTTGTCGCGCCAATTATCAGAAGAAATATCAAATCATAACAAGCGTGTTGACAACAATCGTAGTGTTTTTCAGAGGTTAGTCGATATTGTGTGCCATTTAGCACAGCAAGAACTTCCTTTTAGAGGACACGATGAGTCAAACACTTCATTAAATAGGGGCAATTTTTTGGAACTTGTATCATTGCTATCAAAATATGACGGCGTTCTAGAAAAACATGTTCAAAGCGACAAACCAAGCTCGAGCTATTTGTCTAACAAAAAGATTGTTCTAACCGCACAGCACAACTGTATGTAAATTATTATCGTGTAAATTTGTTAATATTGTATATACAAATGAAATTCACTTAAATAAATTAAACGGCTTTTATCAAAGCCACCGGGGGTATGCAATTGCTGATATGTTTGTAATATTCTATCTAGTAATAGTATGCCCTCAGTGCCCTATGATTAGCTCGCCTCGACACGTTAGCAGAATGCATTTGAGTCCGAAGAGTGAAGATTGGACAGTTATTACGAAAACATATCTTTCGGCTTGCCCTACTCCAAAACCCTAGGCACGCCACTGTATAGTTAGTTTTTTTAGCATTAGAAAAAGACTAAGCGGTTTTGATGAGTCTTTTAATAGAAAACTCTTTAAAAAAATTAGTAACTATTACAGTAGAGTCCGGTTATAACGACGCCCAAGGGACCGCTGATATTACGTCGTACTAACCGGACGTCGTACTAACGAACTGACGATTTGAATTTTAAAATTATGTATTACATCATTTTGTATTTAATACTTATGCGACCATCAAACAATAAAAAATTCAATTAAAATATTTAATTACGTTAGTATTACAACATTTTATCTTAAGCGGAGAGACTTGTATGTTTAGAAGTAGCCACTTTTGTACGCGTACTCACTCATCATCCGCAAATTACTTGAATCCCGTAAAATAAAATAAAAACATAATTCTTGGATTATATCTAATCAAGATGACAATCGTACATCGACCATCAAAAAATAAATACATATGTAAGTCAAAAATGTCAATTTTTAAACCAGCTTTTATCGCAGACTGTGTACTTTTGTTTCAATAAGCAACTTATACTCGATTAGGTTGCGTTGGTTTATCACACAGTTCCTATGGCTACCTCCTGTAAAATATGTATTGCATTGTCACCCAACTTGCATAATTATTAAATAGAGTCTGTGCGGAAAGAGAAGAGTCGTGGAATGTACATTCATACCACGACTCTTCTATTTCTGAACAGACTCTATGTGAAGTTTAAGCTCAATTGAATAAGGAGAAGTGGGTTTTATTTAAGTACTTTGCAAGATTACGAATAGTCACACGGCTAACTAATTTTTATAAATAGGCAAAGGGGGGAGGAGAGTTGGGTGCGCGGGACGGAGTAAGCTTCTTACCAACAATTTATTTGTAAAAACTACGTCGCCCGTCGTTGTAACCGGACTTGACGGACGGATTTTGAGTCAATTTCCGTCGTTAAAAGCGGTCGGTCGTTATAAGCGGAGTCGTAATAAACGGTTGTTCTTTCATAGTAGCTTGTACTAAAACCAAACAAGTGCCTATACTTACGTCGCTATAACCGGTTAGTTGTTATATGCGAAGTCGTACTAACCGGACTCTACTGTACTTATGAAAGCAAAAGAATGTAAATAATCGTATATGATTCATAATTGTTACATATTTGACGTGACTTATTATTCAAAAGTGTTTTCAATAAAAAGACACATCAAGATTGTTTCCTTTTTTTCTAATGCTAAAAAAACGAACTATAGCAGGACTGATATAAGGTCGAAATCGAATTTTTAGTTACCTATTTTTTTGCAGTTTTTCGAGAACTATATTTTCTGCTAGAGCACAAACGATGTTACCCACGATTTTTGACTACCACACACATATAAAAGCTATGTAATACTTACAATAGCTTTATCAATCTTATATATCTGGTTGTGGGCAGGCTGCGGCTCAGCCCGGCTGGTGGCAAACAACCCCTCGGCCTCGGTGACCTGTCGCAGCGCGTCGCGCAGTGCGAGAACGCGCGCCTCTGTTCGCGCGCGCTCGCACCGGAGCACTAACAGTTCGCAGGATTCGCCGGTTAGTTGACTCTGTAACAGTATCTGTTGTTAAAAAAGTGCTAGTCAGACTCGCCCACCAAGGGTTCCGTACTTTTTAGTATTTGTTGTTATAGCGGCAACAGAAATACATCATCTGTGAAAATTTCAACTGTCTAGTTATCACGGTTTATGACAGACAGACGGACAGCGGAGTCTTAGTAATAGGGTCCCGTTTTTACTCTTTGGGTACGGAACCTTAAAAAAATGTCTACTCTGTTCCCAAAAGCAAAGAGAATTTAGTAGAAGCGTGTTGTCAAAGTAAATTTTGTAGTAGCAGTAAATTTACTGGCATCTGTCAGTCTCATCTGACACAGTTGTCGACACAGTATTAAAACTTTTACGCCAAAACTTTGATCCTTATTCTTTCATTCATATTATGTATTATATTTAATTTATCTACTCAAAGGTTAACTGGAAGAAATCCCTTAAAGGGATAAGTTCGCCTTTGTACTGCCTATCCTGTGCCATAAATTTGTGTTTTGTGTTTTGTACAATTAAGAGTTTATACATACATATTTATATGATTTTGACCCATGTTCTTTCATTGATATGTGTCAAAATTGTTAAATATAAAACGGTGTCAAAGCTATCTAGACGAGCATAGACCAAAGGCGCGGTGCCATCTATCCGAAAGAATTTTTCTTCATTTCTGAGGCACGTTTTTTCCGACTTTAATCGTCTTATACGGAGTTACATATGTCTATGGTACTACCACAGAATAAGTAATAGTACTGCCATACAGAAAAGAAACGTCCTTCAAAACCGAAGTTTGACAGCGGTTCAGAGTCGAATCATGCTGTCCCTTTCTAATATATGGCTGTATGGCACTATCTCCTTCGGCTATTTAGGGTTGTCAAAATTCAAGCCATTATCTTATCTGTGGTCGTGCACGCAAAAAGACGTCAAGTTGTGCCAACCATCATAATTGCTCGGAGCAATGCTGAGCCGAACGGAGCCGAGTTCGGCCGAAGGGAGGAGTTTCGCACCCCTGGTACTATTACTATTTGTGGTGCAACCTGTACTTACATTTAATGCGTCGACGGCTTGCGCAAGACGTTGTTGGGCCAGTCTCGTCATTTCACGGCATTTGAACGCTTCTAATGTTAAAGTGCACTGCAGTGCTGCCGTCTCGCTTAGGACCGCTTGAAAACTAGGCCTAGAAATAAACAATTATTAAAACTATCGTATGTATTAATTCAAGACATAATATAACGTAAACTAATGGTGCAAAGTTGACCACGAGGTGGATTCAATTAACAAAAAACCGGCGAAAAACCCAAAAAACGGCAAAAATATCAAGTTTGTTGTATGGGAGCCCCACTTAAATATTTATTTTATTCTGTTTTTAGTATTTGTTGTTATAGCGGCAACAGAAATACATTATCTGTGAAAATTTGAACTGTCTAGCTATCACGGTTCATGAAATACAGCCTGGTGACAGATAGAGGGACAGTGGAGTTTTAGTAATATGGTCCCGTTTTAATTTAATTTTAATTTATTTATTCATTGCTTTTATGGGTTTTACAAGGAGTTAAAATATTTACATGTTCCAAACATAAACCCCGTTGGGGCACAGCAAATATACATAAAGACTTAAAAACTAATACTTAAAAACTAATACTTAAAAAACTAGTACTTAAAAACTAGCACACACTAGCAATTAACATAATTAAGACTTGTAATTAAGATACTCCTTTATATTGTAAAATGAGTTTTCAACCAGAAACTTTTTTAGCTTGTTGAAGAATGTTGAATCTTTCTCTATATGTTTTAGTTCTAACGGTATGTTGTTATATACTGTGACTGCCATATGGTAAGGACCGGAGTTTACTATTTTTAGATTTGTGAAAGTGCATACTAATTTATTTCTTTTCCGCAGATTTTGATTCCGTGGAAAGTTATCTCTTGTTCGCTCAAATAAATGTTTTTGTTTTTTAACTAATTTACACAATTCAAAAATGTACAGTGAAGTTAACGTTAATATTTTCATTTTTTTGAAATAAGGGAGGCAACTCTCCATGTCATTTATATTTGCTAGTATTCTTATACACTTTTTTTGTAGCAAGAACAACGACTCTACGTTCGTGCTATTCCCCCATAAAATAATACCATATGATAACCAAGAATGGGCATAGGCATAATAGGCATTAGTTGCAGCTTTTAAGTCTGTACATTTCTTCAACATGGAGAGGGCATATGTAAATTTAGATAATTTAATCGAGATTTTATCAACGTGTGCCTTCCAATTTACGCTTGGGTTGTTTTTTTACGTTTGGGTACGGAACCCTATAAAACTACTATTACTTATTGTTTAAGGTCACTAATGCGATCTATGCAGTCAAAATGTGATTTTAAGTAATTACACGTAATAGTTAATGCACTAAATACTTTACACAGTTTTCCTATACAAACGGAACCGTTTTAATTAGCCCTTGAGTGTATTACAGATACTTACAAAATTGAATTACACATAGAGCTTATATTACACACGCGCGTACAGTGCGTCGGCGCGACACGCCACTAGCTGACTTATGTGCTCCTCAGTAGAGTTCAAAATTGCTTGTTATACATACCGGTTATTGTCCACTGTGGGCTCTCCTCTACTGCTCAATGAGTTGACAAGAGCTGCTCTACGCGCGTATAGCTCCGCCCACAGTGCGTCGCCGCGACACGCCACTAGCTGACTTATGTGCTCCTCTGTAGAGTTCAAAATTCACTGTAGTATTACATCTTCATTTAAAGTTAAAAGGTAAATTTAACTATTAGAACGCCACGTCTGATCGTGTGCGGCGCGCGTGATGCTCGTCGAAATGGACGAAGGTTGATATTGGGCTGTAGCGACGCGCGTCACACTTCGACGTATTTAGCGGTCAAAGGGGCTAAGAATCTTTAGGAGGCCAAGGATTCCCTCATGATTTAGTTACAGTCAAAGTAGAAGTAGTAGAATTTTAACTCACATTTATAGACGGGTCTAACGCGAATTTTATTCAATTACCTTGATTTTAGTAGATTTTTTTTTACATTTTATACCTCGTGCATACGATTTATACCTACCTTGCAATCAATGACTTTAATTACGGTGAATAGAATGAAAGGAATCCAGTGCGAGAAAAAAATACTTATAAAGATAGAAGTTTCTGGCTGGGTGTGGTGTATTTCAAATGAAAATATGCATTTTCACTTAACTGTGTACCGTTAACGGCCGGTTAGCAATCGTCACAAAACTGACTGTCAATGTTAAAACACATTTTGTCAAGAATGTGACGGTTAGACATTACTGAAACACGGCTTAAGTCGCGCTTTAAAGTAGGTACAGGTTAAAATTAAATTGCCTATTTATGTGAAATGCATCGTGTCACCTTCCAAATCGCCATTGTTGGCTGTGTTTGTGCTGCTATTGCTGATCATGGTGGAGGACGCCACAGTGGAGGCCGCAACGGCGGCTGGCTGACGACGCTGGGACGATAGGCATCTGTCTAGTTTTGGCTGCAACAAAAATATTTAGATACTAGATGACCCGGCGACTCCATACCATACTTTTTAGTATTTTTTGTTATACCGGCAACAGAAATACATCATCTGTAAAAATTTTGGATCACAAATCATGAGATACTGCCTGGTGACAGACAGACGGACAGTGGAGTCTTAATAATAGGGTCCCGTTTTTACCCTTTGGGTACGGAACTCTAAAAGTTTCACAAAATGGCCCACCTGCACATCAGTATGGTCCTGTACAGCGCACATCTCCTCAGCTATAGCGCGTGTCTCAATAAGACTCTGTTTCTTGGTGCGGAGATCCTCTGCAAGGAGTTGTAGGAGCCAGCCTCTTCGCTGCAGATCTTGGAGTCGCTGACGGGCCAGGTTGCGTTGGGATACTGGGAAATGGTGGTAAATTATTCTGATGACTATAAAGAAAGTTTATTTTATTTCAAAGATCAGCTTACATTTTTGCCTAACTGGATCACAAAGCTCAGTTATGGAGATAACACGAGATCCCGACGCGGAAATGGCATTGGATTGGGCATATCCTCAGGAAAAATGTCGTAACCCTTATTACCTAGGCAATATAGTCCACTGCCGCCATGGTTTGCCGGTGCGCGAACATCTACCCTGCAGCATTAATTCACTTACTTAGACCCTATTGCCTAGGTAATAAGCAAGCATCGGAGTTTTTGTCGCATGGTAAGACTAATAGCAAGCTATGGAGTCGACATTTGCCATAAATGTTAACTCTTATTCATACTCATACTCATGATTAATTTTATTTAATAGAAGACTAAATAGTTACTACATATATGAGTTTAATTTATTAAACCTCATTTGTTGCAATAGAGCCGAAAGTGAATGGAACTGTCCCCTAAGAAAATAACCTTCCGCAATTAAAAAAGTTATCACTACTGTCATTGATTAGTTGTTTACTTGAAAGATATTTTACATTTCAACATGTGTCCGTCTATACTTTCATACTTATTTAAACGAGAAATTGGAAAGATTAATCAGATGTGCGATTTGGTACAAGAACAACAGGAACATAATATGTATACAAAACACTATGGATATACAATATATACATATAATAGGTATGAATTACGTATTTCAATGGATGATGAAGTCAATGTGGATGGTGAAGATATCGTGTTTCCTTCGTATACATTCAATGGCATAGTGTGCTTTGGATTGAAGCGATATTGCGTTTCATTTTTTCAATTTGTTGACTACGAATAGTTGAAGTTATGAATTCATAATGTAATAGAAAAATATTTCTTTATATAATTCGACTAAGATAATATACACGACTGACCTCTCTAAAGGCATTTTAAGATAAATTCAATAAATGAGTATGAGTATGAATAAGAGTTTACATTTATGGCAAATGTCGACTCCATAGCTTGCTATTAGTCTTACCATGCGACAAAAACTCCGATGCTTGGAATAAGGGTGACGACATTTTGACAAAATACCAATATCTCAGTTCTGCAATGGAATTCCACTTGGTGCTCATAGAACAAAATAAAGTACCTACATAGAAATACCTATCTAATGACCTAACTCTCATTTTTGTTGATTTTTGGGCCAGACTCCATACAGACCATACAAAGTTGGGGGTTATCCATTAATTACATCACACGTTTAGGGGGAGGGGGGAGTCACAATCTTTGTGACGTCACTGTAACTTATTTAAATTATTTAATTCGCTGTACAGTTATATGAATGATACAAGCTGAACGATAATCATTTTAATTCATTTAATTTTTAGACTGGTTTTATTTTTGTAAAATTCGATTTCGACTGGCAAATCATATTACTTTTTGGCAACCGGGTTTTTTAACCTAATTAGACCTCGCTGAATCCGATTTTGCCGGTTGCTTGATCGAATTCTTGACCGGAAGTTTGATATTTAAGGTCCCTTTTTTTAGTTTTTCGTAAATAACTCTTAAACGGTGGCTCATAGCCAAAAATATTCTACTAGATAAGTAATCTGCATAAAATTCCCTACAAGAAAGATTCCATACATTTTTCGCTAATAACAATATTTAAAGAGATATCAACGCGGGAAAGTTAACTATAATACGCGCGCTACGCGATATGTATGGCGCTACGGAGCCACGCCGTTACGTCGTCGCCCAAATCTAATATTTAGTTAATTTAATTTTTATGTGTATTGTTTTTCTTTGTCTTTTCTTTTACTTTGTAGTTTCACAGTGCCTTGGTTTTATAATGTAATGCTGTGTTACTTATTTGATCAATAAATAAATAAATAATAAATAATCACTTCTAAGGTCCCTTTTTTTAGTTTTTCGTAAATAACTTGTAAACGGTAGCCAATATCAAAAAATGTTGTTAAAAGTTAATAATCTACACAAAATTTTGTACAAAAAAGATTCAATACACTTTTCGCAGGGACCAATGTTTAGAAAGATAATAAAGAGGGAAAGTTAATTATAATAAATTCTAAGGTTCCTTGTTTTTATTTTTTCGTTAATAATTTGTAAAGTGTGACTCATACCAAAAAAAATCTTATACATAAATAATAAACATAAAATTTCCTACAAGAAACATGTGGAACACTTTTCGCTAGAATCAATATTTAAAAAGACAAAGCAGCGGGAAAATTAATTCAATGAATTTGAAAGTCCCTTTTTAGTTTTTTTTGTAAATAACTCGTAAACGGTATCCCATAGCGAAATAGGTTTTTAAGAATAAATTATCTACATAAAATTTCCTCCAAAAAACATCTGGAACACTTTTCTCTAGGATAAATATTTAAAACGATATTAAAGGAAGAAAGTTAATCACAATCAGTTCACAGGTCACTTTTTATTAGTTTTTCGTAACTCGTAAACGGTGCCCCGTTGCAAAAAAAATATTAAACATAAAATTATCCACAAAAAAGGTTCTGTACACTTTTTCGCTACGATCAATATTTAATGAGGTATTAAAGGGGGTAAGTTAATTATTATAATCAATTTCCAGGTCCCTATTTTTAGTTATCCGTAAATAACTCGTAAATGGTGGCCCATAGCAAAATCGGTTCTTAATGTTCTTATGAATAAAATATCTCGAGTTATCAACTTCTTCACGCCGTGTACCGAAAAGGGTTCTCTACACTTTTTCGCTAGGATCTATGGTATTAAAGGGGGAAAGTTAATTATAATCAATTCTACACATTATTTAACTTTCCCGCTTTAATAGCTTTTTTTATGTCGACTATTTATTTACAAGAACATTAAGAACCTATTTTGCTATGGGCCACCGTTTACGAGTTATTTACGAAAAACTAAAAATAGGGACCTGGAAATTGATTATTATTAACTTACCCCTTTTTTTTTTTTTGCTAGCCTGGTTAAGTGTCCCACTGCTGGGCAAAGGCCTCCCCTCGCTCCCTCCACTCAACCCTGTCTTTTGTAGTTTCCCGCCAATCCAGACAAAACACGTCCAAGTCGTCCCGCCATCTCCTTTTCGGTCTGCCTGCACTCCGGCTAGCACCATCTATGGTGTTCCGTGGGTCCCACTCCGTAACCATTTTGGCCCACCTTTCATGGTGCATGCGGCAGACATGTCCAGCCCAGTCCCACTTAAGCTTAGCGGTCTTGACACCTACATCTACAACTCTAGTTCTGAAGCGCAGTTCCGTGTTTCTGATTCTATCAGTCCTGCGAACACCCAGTATACTGCGCTCCATCGCTCGCTGGCAAACCTTGAGTTTGGACTTCAAAGCCTCAGTCAATGACCATGTCTGAGCACCATAGGTTAGGATAGGCAGGATACACATGTCGATGAGTTTGCGCTTGAGACACAGGGGAAGGTCACCCTTCAATAGCGCCTTCATGGACCAGAAGCTCTTCCAGGCGTTACCGATACGTCTATTGACTTCTATGGTTTGCCTGTTTTCGAAGGAAGCTATCTGGCCCAAGTAAATGTACTCATAAACATACTGTATATCCTGCCCATCTACCGTGACCCTATGTTTTGCTCTGTTGGTCATCAACTTGGTCTTCGCTCTGTTCATTGTGAGTCCAACTTCAAGGCTCGCAGTGCTGAGGTCTTGTAGCATGAGTTGCAGTTGAGATGCAGTGTGGGAGAAAAGGACAATGTCGTCGGCAAAACGCAGGTTAGTTAACCGTTTATTACCGACGACAATGCCCAACCCCTCCCACGAGACCGCCAGCTTTTTGAATATCTCCTCTAGGCAACTGGTGAACAGTTTAGGAGACAGCGGATCGCCCTGTTTAACGCCTTTCTCTATTTTGAATATAGGACCAGGTGCATGTAATTTAATGTTGGCTGTACTGTTATTATAGATTGTTCCAACGAGTTCAACATACGTCGGATCTATACCTTGACTTTGCATGGCGGAAAATATAGCGGAGTGTTTAACGCTGTCAAATGCTTTGCTATAGTCTACAAAAGCAAGGTATAGAGGCACGTTGAACTCGTTGGACTTTTCTATCAATTGATTTAAAGTATGAAGGTGATCTGTTGTGGAG
Organism: Cydia splendana; assembly: GCF_910591565.1. Lineage (NCBI taxonomy): Eukaryota > Metazoa > Arthropoda > Insecta > Lepidoptera > Tortricidae > Cydia > Cydia splendana. The sequence goes on from NC_085979.1 coordinate 8,540,898, forward strand.
AAACTAGGGCGAAAACCAGCTTGCTCGGGTGGTTGATGTTTATCCAGCAGTGGGGCAATTCTATTATCTATTACCTTTATGAACAATTTGTAAATATGAGAGATTAAACTAATGGGCCTGTAATTATTTATATCTGACTTATCGCCTTTTTTGTGCAGAAGTACTATATTTGAGTGGCATAATTTAGGAGGGATTTTACCGCTGTATAAAATTGAATTGAAAAAGTTCGTTAAATATGGTAACAATGTAATCTTTCCTGTTTGAAGTGCTTCGGTTGTGACACCATCATCCCCAGGGCTTTTTTGGTACTTCATGCTCTTGAGGGCGGCGTTGACTTCACAACCGGTTATAGGAGGGATATTATCTGGACAAGAGTGGCTATTATTGAGTGGCGATTGCAAAGTGTCGGAAGAATAAAGGTTTTTGTAATATTTAGTGCATAGATCTGTAATTTGGTCCCTACTGCTGCATTTTATCCCGTTTTCGTCTCTTAGGCTTGTTATCCAGGGTTTTTCTTTATTTATGCCTTGCTTGGCTGTTCGAAGAGATGATTGTGTTGCTAATGCTATTTCAACGAGTTTCGTGTTGAAGTTACGTATATCACGCCGGATACTTCTTTTTACCTGTTTATCTATGGTATTATATTGTTCCCTGTTGTGTTTGCAGTGTTCTCGGTCCTCTATCAACTGCAATGTGTCCTTTGTTAGTTTATTGTTATTTTTTCTGGTTGGTTGGATTTTGTTGCTAGCTGATTTAATACTGTTTATAATGGTGTCGTATTGTAGTTGAACATCGGGATGAGTATTTGTGTTATTATTAAATGCGTCAAAACTGTTTTTTACCACCTTTAATACCTTTATATATCGATCGTAGCGAAAAAGTGTACAGAACCTTTTTTGTGGAAATTGTATAATATTGTTTTGCAACGACTCACCGTTTAGGAGTTATTTACGAAAAACTAAAAAAAAAGTGACCTGTGAAATGATTGTAATTAACTTTCTTCCTTTAATATCGTTTTAAATATTGATCCTAGAGAAAAGTGTTCAAGATGTTTTTTGGAGGAAATTTTATGTAGATAATTTATTCTTAAAAACCTATTTTGCTTTGGGACACCGTTTACGAGTTATTTACAAAAAACTAAAAAGGACTTTAAAATTTATTATAATTAATTTTCCCGCTTCTTTGTCTTTTTAAATATTGATCCTAGCGAAAAGTGTTCTACATGTTTCTTGTAGGAAATTTTATGTGTATTATTTATGTATAAGATTTTTTTTTTTGCTATGAGTTTTACTTTACAAATTATTAACGAAAAAATAAAAACAAGGAACCTTAGAATTAACTTTCCCTCTTTATATTTCAGTATTTTATTCAATAATCGTCAATACAACAATATATATATATAAAAAAAAAAACTAAAACTAAAACTTAAGACTAGCTTTAGTCAAAAAGTCCCCCCCGAGTTGTCCCTGGCGCAAAGGTACCCATCACACTAGCCGCGTTACCGCGTTGAATGGCGATGGACAACCTTTGCACCAGGTACGAACCCGCTCGGGCGTCAGATCCCTTCTCCCTCATTCGACGTCCCACTTCCCTAATAAAGGCAGTAGCCTCCGACCCCCAGCACCCGGTTGTCTCAAACGCAAGGGGCACAAAATAATAATTACCGGCCAGGTTCGCATATTTCTCCAGCTTCTTGGCCGCGGCAAAATCCGCGGCGGCACCAGCCGCCCGCACAGTTCGGCCGAGGTGTGAGGCCGCGAAAGTGCTAACGCACGTAGCGTCCCATAGCAGGCATTTACCCCTCTGCCACGGCACCAAAGTCAAGCCGTCTGGCCTTTTACCATCGGTGCGGCAGAGGCCCGGAGGCTCCAGGACACAGGGGATGTTGGCGGATATTAAAGCCCTCCTCACGATGTCATTGAGAGCGTGGTGACGCGGAAACCTTCCTGAACAACGACAACAACTCAAAGCGTGATGGCCATTCGCCTCCACCATTGAGCCGCAGATGCATTTATGAGGCACACAAACATCGCAGCCCAGGCGGAGAGCTACTGCCACCCGCAATGAGTCGTTGTCCAGGAGTGTTCCCAGATGAGGAGCCGGCAAAGCTTGCAACCACGCTCCCGCTTCTACTCTTGACACCGACTTCAACCTAGCCAAATTCACCCCCGTGGCCATCCCCATAAGCCGTGCAAGTGCATCCCCAGCTCCTACATCGTCCCAAAGTCGCTGTACTTGCGGAGCCTCTTTATTATCTTTTTAAACATTGGTCCCTACGAAAAAGTGTATTAAATCTTTTTTGTACAAAATTTTGTGTAGATTATTAACTTTTAACAACATTTTTTGATATTGGCCACCGTTTACGAGATATTTACGAAAAACTAAAAAAAGGGACCTTAGAAGTGATTAAAATTAACTTTCCCGCGTATAATCTCTTTACATTTTGTTCCTAGCGAAAAATTGTACGGAATCTTTCTTGTAGGGAATTTTATGCAGATTACTTATCTAGTAGAACATTTTTGGCTATGAGCCACCGTTTAAGAGTTATCTACGAAAAACTAAAAAAAGGGACCTTTAATATCAAATATCTCACTTCCGGTCAAGAATTCGATCAAGCAACCGGCAAAATCGGATTCAGCGGGGTCTAATTAGGTTAAAAAAACCCGGTTGCCAAAAAGTAATATGATTTGCCAGTCGAATCAAGAAGGAGTTCAAGCGATTTTGAATTTTTATGTCTAGTCTATTTTTTTCTAATCAGTTTTCGGTTATAAAATTACTACTACATACATATTTCTTTTTTCAAAAATAATTTGATTACATATTAATAATACGTAAAACCTACTTAATTCGATTTGCTGATTTCATTGAAAAAATGTGGCGTCACACCAGGGGGGGAGGGGTTTGCCAAATGTGACCAAGCGTGATAATGAGGGGGAGGGGTCAAAAACCTAGAAATTCGTGTCATGTAATTAATGGATGACCCCTTGCCCATGGTCCTTTAGCCAGCAATACAGCAGCCATAACTCTAATAAAACTGTTAACTAAAACTACTTACTTTTGCTAGACACCTTGTCCATGATCTCGCTGAGGTCTCTCTTGGCTTCAGTGATGCGGGCTTCAGCTTCAAGCACCTTCTGCCGCACCTCAGTTTGCTGCCGCCACAGTGAGAGCTCTGGTGGTATCAGCACATTTGTGTCATGCTGAAATTGGATTTGGTCATTGGGCGTTTTTGACCCGCTTTATGAACTTTCCCGTACAGACACCAAGCTAGTTTTAAAATAGAGAATTTAATCTCACTTTTCTAAATATGTCATTTTTTTTTATGTATCAACCGGCAGAAAAAAGTTATTCAACAGTATGTGTTATTAATGTTGAAGTGAAAACTTCTTTAGCGGCGCTGTGCAATTTTTGTGATGGGAAAAAAATGTTAAACACGCGACAGGTCACGTGACCGTAAGATTCGTAAGACGTAAGACGGACACGTGACCTGATCGAAAAACTGTTACAATGTCATTGAGTTTTCACTTCTGCCCCCACTCCCGGAGTGCAACTCGTTGTTTTTTTGTTACTTTCAGCATTGTGCAAAAGTGTGGTTCATGCAGCATGATAAACGTTTTATAGCACAATGGCAAATGTTGTCAATTGTGGGTAGGTACCAAAATGCGCATACGACTAATGAAATGTTGTCAATTGTGGGTAGGTACCAAAATGCGCATACGACAAATGAAATGTTGTCAATTGTGGGTAGGCACCAAAATGCGCATACGACAATTGAAATGTTGTCAATTGTGGGTAGGTACCAAAATGCGAATACGACAAATAAAATGTTTTCAATTGTGGGTAGGTACCAAAATGCGCATACGACGCCATCGCTTGCACTGCCTCGCAGTCGTATGTCATCTGTGGGTTCGATCTGTGCGTTTTTAAAACTGGATTTTATTTTTGTTCCTCTTGATATTAAACAATATAACAACAGTAACGCAATATAACAGCAGCTATTCAAAGTATTTTTGAAATAATTCCAATAGTTCTTACTTAATTCATTGCAAAAATGCTATAATGATAAGAAATGATTTTTATTTTTTTCTCAATTCTCCCATGGCTTGCAAGAATGCGACTCATACCACTGAGTAGCAGATACATTTACCTACATACCTAGCCCTATTTCGTTTGTGTACGCTGTGGGTCATATGTCCGAACAAAACGCCCAATGACATTTAGACATGTTTATTGAATATGATAAAGGAAAAGTTTTTAAGGAATCTACGGGTAAAGAAAAGGAGGTTGTATACCAGAATTACACAAAATGGGGTTGGCAACTGTCAAAGGTTTGCATAGATGGCGCCAAAGGTATCATACCACATTCATTGATTCGGTCAAATAGTGTTTTTTTAAAAACAAATTATAACCAGCATTCAATGAATGTAGTATGATACCTTTGGGTATGGTGCTTTACGCACACTAGTGTCCCATGCCCTCCCCCTGACGCAACCCCCCCTTTTAGCATGAAATTTGTCCCGGTTGACAGATTTTTTAATTTGGGGAAAGTATACAATATAGGAAAAAAGTGTCAATGAAAGAAATAATCCCTATTAACCCTTCGGGTGGCAGCACCTCCGGTTGAACGGTAGGACAAATGGCGCGGCCATTTTTTTAAATATGCCTCGTCGTGGCAGAGGCCGCGAGAAGGTTCGGTCATAACAAGCCCGTAATTGGCAGAGACCGTCTCGCGGCCTGTGTGCGACGCTGCATTTCGCGCCTAAAATAAAACCGTTAAAACTATGCCTTGCTTGCTCACTCTTGCAAGATGCATTCGTCAATAAACAAGGATGGTATTCCCTAACGGTCGAATTCCCGCGTAAAACAAAGTTTGTTAGAAATGACGTGATGTTCCTGCCCCACCTCGCCCATTACGCGCCGACCGTCGTCGAGCCACGAACATTCAAACGGAATACGCACTGATAAAAAGTGAAATAAACTGTGTGAATCGTGTTAAATGTATTGTTTTGTCATAAAGACTGCTTTTTCTATAATCAATTGTTTTATTTCGTAACTATACG